>NW_016804447.1:4235527-4245649 GCF_001698545.2 Rhinopithecus bieti | reverse complement strand
TTTTTTTTTTTTTTTTTTTTTTTTGAGATAGAGTCTCGCTCTAGACAGGGACTTTTACATCTGCAGAGGTTTCTGCTGCTTTTTGTTTAGCTATGCCTTGTCCCCAGAAGTGCAGTCTACAGAGGCAGGCAGGCCTCCTTGCGCTGTGGTGGGTTCCCCCCAATTCGAGCTTCCTGGTGGCTTTGTTTACCTACTTAAGCCTCAGCAATGGCAGGCGCCCCTCCCCCAGCCTCGCTGCCACCTTGCAGTTAAATCTCAGACTGCTGTGCTGGCAATGAGGGAGGCTCTGTGGGCGTGGTACCCTCCAGGCCAGGTGTGGGATATAATCTCCTGGTGTGCCGGTTGCTAAGACCCTTGGTAAAGCCCAGTATTAGGGTGGGAGTTACCCGATTTTCCAAGTGTTGTGTGTCTCAATTTCCCTTGGCTAGGAAAAGGAATTCCCTTCCCCCTTGTGCTTCCCAAGTGAGGTGATGCCTCGCCCTGCTTCAGCTCTCGCTGGTTGAGCTGCACCTGTGGACCACCATTGACTGTCCGACACACCCCTGTGAGATGGGAGCTGGAGGCTGGAGCTGTTCTTATTTGGCCATCTTGGGCGCCCCCTGCCATACTGATTTTTATAGTTGTTGTAACCCTTTTATATTCCCACCAACTATACCAGGGTTCCAGTTCCTCTACATCCTCACCAACACTTATTTTCTTTTTCTTTTTTGAGAGTGACCATCTTAATGGGTATAAGGTGGTGGTATCTCATTTTGGCCTTGATTTGCATGCCCCTAATGACTAGGTTGTTGAACATCTTTTAATGTGCTTGCTGGCCATATGCAACAAAACTGGGTTCTGTTGTTGTTATTGAGTTGTAGGAGTTCTTTATATATTCTAGATACTAACCCCTTATCAGATATGTGATTTGCAAATATTTTATCCCATTCTGTAGTTACGTTAAATTTTGATGTAGTCTAATTTATTTACTTTTATTTTTGCTAAGGTCTATTTGGTGTCATAGCCAAAAAATCATTGCTAAGCCTAGTGTCATGAAGCTTTTCTTTTGTTTTCTTCTAAGAGTTTTCTAATTTTAGGTCTTATGTTTAGGTTTTGATCCATTTTGATTTAATTTTTGTATATAGTATAAGGTAAGGGTCTAATTTTATTCTTTTGTATGTGGATATCCATTTTCCCAGCAGCATTTGTTGAAAAGACTGTCCTTTCCCCATTGAATACTCTTGGCACCCTTGTCAGAAATTATTTGACCATTGTCTTAATCTGTTTAGGCTCCTATAATAAGATGCTATAAACTGGGTAGCTTATAAACAATAGAAATTTATTTTTTACTATTTTGGAGGCTGGGAAGTTCAAAATCAAGTCACTAGCAGATTTGGTGTCTGGTGAAACACTGCTTTCTGGTTCATAGATGTTGCCTTCTCACTGTGTCCCACATGGTGAAAAGAACAAGAGACCTCACTGGGGCCTCTTTTGTAATTCCATTCATGAGAACTCAACCCTGAGGACCTAATTACCTCTGAAATGCCCACCTGCTAATACCGTCTCCTTGAGGGTTAAGTTTCAGTATATGAATTTGGGGGGGACACAGATGTTCAGACCATAGCAACAATATATGCAAGGGTTTATTTCTGGCTGTCTATTCTATTCCATTGATCTCTATGTCCATCTTTATGCTAGTACCACACTGTTTTGATTATTGTAGTTTTGTAATAAGTTTTAAAATCAGGAAGGTAAGCCTTCAACTTTGTTTTGTATTTTTAAATGTTAATATTTTCTGCGATGTTTCTTTATAAATGAGCAACATTGGCCAGGCACAGTGGCTCACGCCTGTAATCCCAGCACTTTGGGAGGCCAAGGTGGGCAAATCACCTGAGGTCAGGAGTTTGAGACCAGCCAGACCAACATGGTGAAACCCCATTTCTACTAAAAATACAAAAATTAGCCAGGTGTGGTGGCACATGCCTGTAATCCCAGCTACTTGGGAGGCTGAGGCAGGAAAATCACTTGAATGTGGGAGGCAGAAATTGCAGTGAGCCGAGATCATGCCACTGCACTCCAGCCTGGGCCACAGAATGAAATTCCATCTCAAAAAAACAAACAACAAAAAACCAACAAAAAAACAAAACAAAACAAAACAGAAAAGCAACATATAGTATTTTGTTTGGGGTAGGGGAGGTACTAATATTAATACTTTTCCCTTTGTCTTTACTTTTTTAGTGATGGGGCAGTAGAGAGTTATTAAACCCTTTTATTCAAAGATGTGAATGTGTTGGTTCATTTGTAATAACTTGAACTTAACATTTTGGTGAAATATAGTAAGGAAAAAGTTAAGAAAGAAAAAAATAGGGCATAAGGGAAAAAAGAGAAATATGCTTAGCTATAAATACTAAACCTCCTGCCAACAGCCATGTGTATGAGCTTGGAAGTAGATGCTCCAATCCTAGTCAAGTTTTCAGAAACTGTAGTTCTGGCCAGCAGCTTACTATAACCTCATGAGAGACCCTGAGGTGAAATCACCCAGTTAAGCCACTTCTAGATTCCTGACCGTCAAAAACTATATGAGATAATAGATACTGTTTTCGGCTGCTGCTGTGAAGTTTCAGGGTAATTTGCTGCTCTTGGCCAGCACTTCTCTTTACATTCTCAAAATGATTAAGGACTCCAAAGAGCCATTTGTGGGGTGAGTTTACATCTATGGACACTTGCCATATCGAAATTTAAAAGGAATTTAAAAATATTTATTTATTTAAAAAACATTAACTCATTAAATATTAACATAAATAACATTTCTTATGAAAAATGACCATTTTTCTAAAACACAGGAGTTCAGCAAGAAAAATAGTTGTGATGTTTTACATTTTGGAAACCTTTTAATGTCTAGCTTAATATAGGACAGATAGATTCTCATATCTGCCTTTGCATTAAATCTATTGTAGCATGTGGTTGAAGTATATGAAGAAAATTTAGTCTCACACAGATATGTGGTTGGAAAAGGAAGGTATATTTTAATACCTTTTTCAGATAATTGTGGCTTTCTTTATTTGATACTGTGCTCAAATTTGATAATAGTGTCTTAAAAGTTAGTTATAATGTAGAATCTGAAACCATATCAGTGGACTTTTTGTACCCTTTAGCATTAAAATTTGGTCTATCTTGCCTTTTGAGTGGATCTTTTCCTGTGCATGATTCTGTAAGATCATGCATTAGTCATGTGGAAAATATTGGTTCATTGAGTTACTCAGATCTTCCAAATTTTGACACATTTTATTGTACAATATAAAAACAGTCACATTTGTCAATATCACTATGAATCTCAGAATAAGCTTTAAATATGAGGAAGCTGTCGAGCTCATGGTGGTGGATACATGTTTTCCAAAATTCTAAACTGTATTCGAAAGCTTGAGTTTTATTACTGGCAACAAATGCTATCAATTCTATTCTTTAAAGTGACAGATTCCCTTCCTTCTCAAGTCTGAATAATAATAGTTTGTCGGTCTTTCTAGTAAAAGTGGTGTTTCATAAAAAAAAAAAAACGTGTGGCTAGTTCAGTGAAACTCAATCACATGAGTACTTTTCTTCATGACAACTGTATTATACTTTGGTGTGGAGCAGAAATGCTCCATGTATAATTCCTATTTTTTATTTTTCTTGCTACTACAAATATTCAAATATTATAGCTGGAACATTCATATATAAATCTTATGCATTTGTACAAGAATTTCTCTATGTTAGATACTCAAAGTGAAATTCCTGTCCTGTAGGGCAAACACATGCTCAGATTTACTAGATGACCTCCAGCTATTTTCCAAAGTAATTATACCAGTTTACCATTACCCCTTTCCCCATCAACTCTTGGTGTTGACTGATGTTTAAAATATAATCTTTTATAGCTGTGCTTTTCCCTAGTAAACTTCTAGATCCTTGCTCCCCTTTTATCTCCTGTCAAACTACACGGAGAAAACTTCTACGTAATTTAGTGTTGCCTTTGTCTCTCTGTTTGATTTTTAATTTCTTTGAACCCAGAGCTTACCTTCTATCTCTTGGAAGCTGACCAGGATATGTACAGTAGCAATTTACATGCAGTGGGTGTTTATGATCAGCGTAATTTATTATGTATTTCTCAAACATTAAGCTCCTAATAAAGGACATGATTTGATATTGGTAGCTAAAATGTACAAATACTCTAGCATACATTTTGTGTGTGTCTGTGTGTATATTCACACATGCACATTATTGAAAGAAGTGCTGTGGCTATTTTATGAATAATACATAGAATCAAGATTATTTTAGTGTGTTCGAATTGGAACATTACTTATTAGGGAATAATAAGACCTTCTACTAATCTTAATAATGCCTTACATAAATTTAACACTTCGCAGTTTTGTTTTGTTTTTCCCAAAGGGTTTCTCTGTTCAGGATTTGGTCACCAGTCAGTACAAGCCCACAGTTGTATCTGCCTTTTCTTATTATCCTCACTATCTGCCTCTCTCACCCCTCCTTACCCCATGTCTTTGGGGTAATTATTGACAGTGGTGATTTTCAAGTGCTTTGAATTTGGAATCTCTCTACTTTGTCATTTGAAGGCTATTACATGAAATGTCCTGGGCAGCTTTTGTGGGTCACAGGTAGTATCAACGTGGATAGGTAACATTGCAATATATAACGGATGGAAAAGATAATTGCTTTTGTGTTAACGTCAAAGTTTTCAGGTTTAAACCAGTATTTTATAATTACTAGTCTTGAAAACGTAAAACACAATGGAAAATTGAAGAAACTTTCTTCTTAGTTTTCAATAAAAATAACTTCTGACATTTAAATAGCTCAATTAACTGTTTCCTTATAAATTCTAAACAAAATTATGTTGCTTATCTACAGTCAGTACTGTAATATAATATAGGTCATTGTAAGAGACAGATGTTTTTTGGGTCTCACCTTTCATCCCTTTTCTGTCCTCCATTGCTCTCATTTTTCACCAGCCCCAGTTCTAAGGTGCTCACATGCCGAAGTGGGAGCCAGATTTGGCCAGTAGTTATTATATAGCTGTGTATTACCACTGCATTGCAAAGTGGTATATTGATAAGAACAGTATGGTACAGTGGTCACAGGCATTCTTAAATTTCAGTTTTGACACTTACCGTCTGTGACACTAAGCCTCTGAAAGTCTGTTTATTCTCCTGCTAAGAAATACTATTATACCCACTTACCTCTTAGGATTAATAGGAACATTACATAAATTAATAGAAGGTAAAGTGCTTATTGACTTTTAGTAAGCACCTTAGTGAATGTTGGTTGTTGTTGGTGTTTTTTTTTTTTCCATAAATGAGAGAGAGTCTCACTCTTTTGCCCAGGCTGGAGTGCAGTGGCATGATCTCGGCTCACTGCAACCTCTGTCTCCCTGGTTCAAGAGATTCTCCTGCCTCAGCCTCCTGAGTAACTGAGATTACAGGTATTCACCACCATGCCTGGCTAATTTTTGTATTTTTAGTAGAGACAGGGTTTCACTATGTTGGTCAGGCCGGCCTCAAACTCCTGACCTCGTGATCCACCCGCCTTGGCCTCCCAAAGTGCTGGGATTACAGGTGTGAGCCACGGCACCTGGCTGGTTGTTGTTTTTAATTGTTAAGTGTTGTGATGCAGGATTGGGTCAAGACCAAGATGAGAGTTTTCCTAATTTACTGCCTAGTGAATCAGAAAAGGCTTTTGTATAAAACATAACATTTTAGCTGAGTCTTTAAGGTTGCTAAGGAGCATTTCACATGTCAGAGGGGTTAAGACATTTCATTTTGAGAGCGAGGTGCACAAAAGGCATAGAACAATGTAAGAGCATATATATCTCATAAAATAAGAGACGTTGGAGAGCTACGAAGTAGTTTAATTTGTTCATTCTCACCAAGCTATTCTGAGGAACAAGTGAGATGTGATCTCTGAAATAACTTTGTAACCTATAAAGCATTAAAAAATGGCATTCTTTTTATATTCATTTTATTACTTGAGCAAGTAACAAATGAAAAATAGAGCCTAATATAGGGAAATTGTCACTATAAGAATATATATTGAGATAACAATTGGTGAGAAAATAAAAAGGGACTGGATATTTGGAAGGAAAGAATTTTGCTTACCCAAATGATAATTAGGTTATAACAAAGGAATACATGCATTTTATAATTTAAATTTGAATAGGATATATTTTAGGGAGTACAAATTGATTTATTGAATGTCTCAGTTGTGTTATGAAAAATGTATTGGATTTAGAATCATAATCCATGACTCTGCCATTTGACTAATCATGTCAGGCTCTGTCAACTTTACCTTCTTCATCTGTAAAATCTCTATCACATATTTTGTTGTGAAGATGAAAATGGAGAAGTGAAAATGCTCTTATTATTTTTTAATGAATTTCACTATACTTTAAAAGTCACTCTTCAAAACCTTGTATTCACTGTAGTATTTTCTTCAGATTCCATGGGAAGACCATAATAAAATGAAAAGTTTTAATAATAAAATATAGTTAGCCTTTTACCTGTAAAATTACAGAGTGTTAGTGGATTAGGTTCTTTTAAAAGAAAGAAAGTGGTTCTGGTACTTTTAAAGAAAATTTAGTTCTCTTTCATCTGTGTAATAATGCTGGTAGACTTTGGTTATTTTTTTTAGGACAAGGCAATTTTAAACAGTCCCTAGTTGTTGCCATATATTTTTGCCTTTTAAAGAGTGAAACTATCAGCTGGGCATGGTGGCTCACGCCTGTAATTCCAGCACTTTGGTAGGCCGAGGCGGGTGGATCACAAGATCAGGAGATCGAGACCAGCCTGGCCAACATGGTGAAACCCTGTCTCTACTAAAAATACAAAAAATTGGCCGGGCATGGTGGCGGGCCCATGTAGTCTCAGCTACTTGGGAGACTGAGGCAGGAGAGTAGCGTGAACCCGGGAGATGGAGCTTGCAGTGAGCCGAGATTGTGCCACTGCACTCCAGCCTGGGTGCCAGAGCGAGACTCCGTCTCAAAAAAAAAAAAAGAAAAAAAAAAGTGAAACTATCTCAAGAGTGTATAGAAATGGTGGGATTAGTTGGTTACTTTCTAAGTAAGTCTGTGAGGAAGAAGACTCTAACTCATTATGAGCCTTAATTTTTGTAGCATGTTTTAAAAGGTATGTTCCACCCAAGTTCTCAGTGTATGTGAATATGGTTGCATTTATGAAATTCAGTAACTTAGAATTCTCTTTAAAAAAGATTATTTATAGATTAATAAATAGACTTAATTTGCTTATAAATTGTAAAACAAATATTGTTTTCCTAAATAAAACAAAGGTAGAATTATGTCAAGAAAATTTGGAATTACAAAGAAATGTTTATAAAAGACAATTTTCTAACATATAGTTGAATCAGAAGTGTTATTTTTTTCTGTAATTTTCTTGGTTCTGTGTCTTTTTTTCTGTTTTTGTTGCTTGGTCAAGGCATACATCTTTTAGCTAATTTTGCTGTAAACTTAATGTTTGCTCTTCTTACTTTTAAGTCTGTCTGTCATCCTCTCTTATGCATACTCTTTTTTTTTTCTTTTTTTGTGACAGGGTCTTGCTCTTGTTGCCCAGGCTGGAGTGCAGTGGCGTGATCTTAGCTCACTGCAGCCTTTAACTCTTGGGCCCAAGCATACCTCCTGCTTTAGCCTCTCGAGTAGCTAGGTCATACTGCCATGCCTGGCTAATTTTTTTTCTTTTGTTAGAGATAGGGTCTTGCTATATTGCCCAGGCTGATCTTTAACTCTTGACCTCAAGTAATCTTTCTGTCTCAGCCTTACAGAGTGCTGGGATTACAGCTGTGAGCTGCTGCACCTGGCCTCTGTTATATATACTTTTATCATCTCTCCAGACACTGCTTTTCCATAGTATATTCCTGTTTGATAATTAACATTAGCTTATTTTTTCTTAGACAAATGTTCGAGAACCTTTATTCCTGCATTTCCCATGTTGGGGAACACAGCAATAAAGATATTTCTATTACCCCTGTGAGATAATAGGGTTTTGCTGTCACCCCACCTGAAACTTGTTTGCCTTTTCCTTCGTGTCTTATACATTTATATAGAGCAGATGGCATGTATCATGTGTATGTATTACATGATTTTTCCCATCGCTTTTGAAACCAGGCTCAAACTTCATGGTATTTAGATGATCCTACTAGTTAGCTCCCCTTGACTTTGCTCATTTTTTAAAAAAATTGTGCCTTAAGAAATTTGACACGCTTTTCTATTAGTCAATTCTGACTCGTGCATTATGTTTTAACTTACTTAGAAAGATTTTTTGTTGTTGTTGTTGTTTTGTTGTGTGATTTCATTTAGAGTATATTCTGTTTAAGGTATGAAGGCTTTGATTGGTCTCTCCTGTTTCAGTATCATCCCCTTCCAGCACACTGCATATTAGTTCGTACACTAAATGTCCACTAACTGACTCACCAGGTACTTACAATAGCTTCTTATCCTGGCTGGATGTCTTACAGAATTTAGTTAACATTCTGATCCATATTTTATGCTTAAATATGTTTACTTTAAAGTTTAGTGTTAATTTTTACAACCCCACTGAGACCAGGCTTTGACATTAGATTAGGTTGGTTGTTCCAGGTCTTTGATTAGAAGTGTTATTTTTATGTTTTATACTTGATAGCATTGAGTAAAATGACAAAATTTAAGGCAGGTGAGTGATAGCTTTAGATCATTTTTTGATACACCTAGAAAAAAATTTGAATTAGTCTTAGCTTGTGACTCTAAAACTTGGTCTTTAACAAGAAGAGCATAAAACGATGCAATCAATAGATTAGGTGCATTAAAACAGTGGATGATACTGCTGCACTAAAGCTCTTACCAACTATGAAACTGCACAGTGAAAAATCAAAGTTTGCATAGTATATTGTTACTCAAAATAATTTGTTGGTAGAAAGGTAGTTTCAATTTTTAACTCAAATGGAAGAATATAAATATGTCACATACCCTAAAAAATCCAGTAGATTTTATTATTTTTATTTTATGTCAACACTTGCTTGGCAATTCTTAAGTTGTATTAGTAGAGTTTAGTCAAGTGGACCAATACTGAAATCACAAGTTAGTATGTAATGATTTAATTCTTGGCTAGAACATTGTCACTGTTTTATATTTTAATATTGACTAAAATGTATAGTAGGAGACAGTACTGCCCCAAGATTGTTCGAATAATTGGAGTAATTTAAAATATTAGAAAAGGAAATAAATTGTTAAATTGATGTTTTAGACCTTGACAGAAAACTTGCTAAAAAAAGAACAAGACTATACTAAGTTAGAGGAGAAACATAATGAAGAATCTGTGAGTAAAAAGAATATTCAGGCAACCCTTCATCAAAAAGACCTAGATTGTCAGCAGCTTCAGTCAAGATTGTCTGCATCTGAAACCTCACTGCATAGAATACATGCAGAACTAAGTGAAAAAGGAGAAGCTACTCAAAAGCTCAAAGAAGAATTATCTGAGGTAGAGACCAAGTACCAGCATCTAAAGGCGGAGTTTAAGCAGCTACAACAACAGAGAGAAGAAAAGGAGCAGCATGGATTACAACTCCAAAGTGAAATTAATCAAGTAAGAGCTGTTAATTTTATTTATTGTAATTCTCCCTCTGGTTTCTTCTTCATGTACTTGATGGTTATTTGATCATAATATAGTTCATGTTGAAAAAATATTGCCATTTTAAAAGATTAACTCTTAACTTTTATATCCAGTAGTGTTGTCAGATCTCATTTCTTCTAATTTCCATGTCCCTTAAGAAAAAAAATTATAATATCCATTTTACAGCTTTGTGGGGAATTGTTTATGAATTGATATTATAAATTGCTTAGGTTGGTACCTGGGGCATATAGGTACTCACTAGGTTGTAGCTATTATAATTAATTTAAATTATTGACCATTCTTTCATTTGAAATTTTTTTGTTACAAAATTTTAAAAGCATCATTATTATAAAACAAACAGCATACAGATTAGATATTTTTAAAAAATCATGTATTTTAAGGAAAATTTTTTTGAAAATAAATAAAAATTAGATATTTCATAGAAAGTAAATCAGCCCTAATGCTGCAGCTATTTTCTATAGGTAAATAATACATGAATCACATA
>NW_016804447.1:4229059-4234580 GCF_001698545.2 Rhinopithecus bieti | reverse complement strand
TTTTGTCGCCCAGGCTGGGGTGCTGTGGCCAGATCTCAGCTCACTGCAAGCTCCGCCTCCCGGGTTCACGCCATTCTCCTGCCTCAGCCTCCCGAGTAGCTGGGACTCCAGGCGCCTGCCACCTCGCCCGGATAATTTTTTGTCTTTTTTAGTAGAGACGGGGTTTCACCGTGTTAGCCAGGATGGTCTCTATCTCCTGACCTCGTGATCTGCCCGTCTCGGCCTCCCAAAGTGCTGGGATTACAGGCTTGAGCCACCGCGCCCGGCCTATAATTTTTTTTTAAAGAACAAGATCATGTTCCTTATAGCAACGTGGATGGAGTTGGAGGCCATTGTCCTAAGTGAACTAATATAGGAAGAGAAAATCAAATACCACATGTTCTCACTTAAAAGTGGGAGCTAAATATTAAGTACATATGGACGCAAAGAAGGGAACAACAGATGGCCAGGCCTGCTTGAGGGTGGAAGGTGGGAGGAGGGTGAGGATCGAAAAACTACCTATTGGGTACTATGTTTATCACCTAGGTAATGAAATAACCTGTACACCAAACCCCTGTGACATGTAATTTACCTATATAACAAACCTGTACATGTACCCCTGAACCTAAAATAAAAGTTAAAGATTTGAAAAAATTTAAGAAATACATTTAGGGGGTACAAGTGCAGGTTTCTTGCATGTATATATTGTGTAATGGTGAAGTCTGGACTGTTAGTGTACCCATTGCCCATATAGTAACCATTGTACCCAACAGGTAATTTTTCAACCCTCACTCGCCCCTCTCCCAACACTCTCCCTAGAAATCCTTTCTAAACATGCCACTGCTTCCCCACACCCAAGATAGCTTAAGCATGTACGTATCTTTAATATTTAACTTATACCGTAATATAGTTTATTATCATAATTTGTGTCTTTCTTTACTAGACTCTGAACTCTTTGGGTGCAAAGACCATGTCTTATTCATTTTTTATTTTTACTACCTGGCATTTTGCTTTTTTTGTTGTTGTTGTTTTGTTTGTTTTTTTTTTAAGACAAGCTGGAGTGCAGTGGCATGATCTCGGCTCATTACAGCCTCCATCTTCTGGGTCGAAGCAGTTCTCGTGCCTCAGCCTCCTGAGTAGCTGGGACTTCAGGCATATACTACCACACCCAACTGATTTTTTGTGTTTTAGTAGATACGGGGTTTCACCATGTTGCCCAGGCTGGTCTCGAACTCCTGAGCTCAGGCAATCCACCCTCCTCAGCCTCCCAAAGTGCTAGGATTACAGGTGTGAGCCACCGTGTCCAGTCAGCATTTTGATTGTTAATCTGCCTATGTTTTAGTGAGTGAATGAATGAATAAATGTAAGCATTCATAATGGAAGGAAACTGAGCCATGGGGATGTCAATGAATAACTTAAACTAACTTATATATTTGAGTTTTAGTTCAGATAAACAAATTTAGCATTTATGCTTTCTTTTTTCCTTTTTCTTTTTCTTTTTTGAGATGGAATCTCACTTTGTCTCTGCTGGAGTGCAGTGGCAAGATTTCAGCTCACTGCAACCTCCGCTTCCTGGATTCAAGCAATTCTCCTGCCTCAGCATCCTGAGTAGCTGGGATTACAGGCATAAGTCACTGTGCCTGGCCGCATTTATGCTTTCTAAAAGACACATGCCTCATTTACTAGGGGATACAGAAATGAATAAGAAACAGTACCTACTTTTAATAATTGTATAAATCTTATGAAGAGGATAAGGCAAGTACTATAGATCATACTAAAGATTATGAGAATTATAATAAAAGGATTCCATATATTATAGGAAATTGGAAGAGTTTCTTTCTTCTGTTCCACCGTGTAGTACTTCAGCTGTTGTAATTTTTTATCCAATTATGTGATCAGGAAATCTTTGTATTAGGGAAAGGTGGTACTTGGAATTGGGAATATCAGATAGGTTTTGACAGGTGGCAGTTTGAAAGCAGATGTGTCTTCCAGCCAGAGGGATTAGTGAGAGCAAACTAGTGGCAGGAAAGTGTTGTAAGAGGCAGGAAGGGACACTGATTTGCTGTTAGGATAGAGTATGTATAACAGGGGTGGACTACTCGTGATGGTTCTTAACTGCCTTAGTTTTAATTGGGTGGCATTTGTAAAGTTAATGAATGAGGGTCACTATATATATGATCATTTCTTCTATTGTATTTCGAAATTATATGCCAATATGAGGACTTGGGAATGCACTGGGCAGTATCCAATACCCAAATATAAAACGTTAACTGTAGTAGTTCTTGGCTATGGAAAACCAACAAGAATCACTGTGGAATTTTAAACAATACTGTAGAATAGATCTGAATGTGTACTAAGTGTCTTAATTTTTAAGTTGTATTTTATTCTTTTAAGTTTCTGAAAATTCCAACACTTATATCCAAACAAGAGCCTGCATTTGTTTTAAGAGAGCAGTAACATAACACAAAAACAAAAATTGTGATGTTTAACCATAATTTTATGTGATTCATTATAATATATGATTAAAATTCAGTTGCAGTTAAAATCACTATATAAAATCTTAGGTTTCCCCAAAGTATCATGAAAATTAAGATATTGTACTTATTTTGGTGAAAGGTAAAACATTGTTTGGAAAGTAGGTGGTCGTGTGTGTGTGTTTATACATATGTACATACTTTTTTTTCTTTTTTTAAAGTTACATAGCAAACTTCTGGAGACAGAGCGCCAACTAGGGGAAGCTCATGGTAGGCTGAAGGAACAGAGACAGCTTTCAAGTGAAAAGTTGATGGATAAAGAACAACAAGTGGCTGATTTACAACTCAAACTTTCTCGGTTAGAAGAGCAGGTAAGCTAGCATTTATTGATAGGCTTGAGGTATCTTTAACATGATTATGATTCATCAGTCTGTTAATTGTCAGAGCTTTAATTGGACTTTAAGTAAAGTGCAAATTTATTATTCTCCAGTAGCAACATCCTGCTTATTAACTACATTAAGTCATTTTGTTGTAATTGTATTCCCTAAAGTTCTCAACAAAAATGCACGAAGAAAACTTAACTCTTTCAGCTTTAGGCAGGAAAAATTCTGGGGGTGAACCCATCAGGCTGCTAGAGCCTTCCTACTCAGGAAGGACTACTTCCTAATGAAACAGTAAACTATGAATTGTTGGTAAAGATCATTAATGACATGTAGTTGGTATATATAAACTTTGAGTTTCTACTTAAGGATTTTTGCTTTTAAAAATTAAGCATATATTTGAATGCTGTCCCTCATTAGACTTGCGGTTGCTATAAATGATGCCTGTAATATAAAGTAAAAGTTATTAAATTACATCTTTGTTGCAATTAAACACTTTTTTTTAGTTTTAAGTTTTAATTTTAATTTAATTTTATTTGTTTTTTTTTTTTTTTTTTTTTTGAGACGGAGTCTTGCTCTGTTGCCCAGGCTGGAGTGCAGTGGCCGGATCTCAGCACTGCAAGCTCCGCCTCCCGGGTTCACGCCATTCTCCTGCCTCAGCCTCCCAAGTAGCTGGGACTACAGGCGCCCGCCACCTCGCCCGGCTAGTTTTTTTGTATTTTTTAGTAGAGACGGGGTTTCACCGTGTTAGCCAGGATGGTCTTGATCTCCTGACCTCGTGATCCGCCCGTCTCGGCCTCCCAAAGTGCTGGGATTACAGGCTTGAGCCACCGTGCCCGGCCCTTTTATTTGTTTTTGAGACAGGGTCTCATTCTGTCACCCTGGCTGGAGTGTAGTGGCATGATCTCGGCTCACTGCGACGTCCGCCTCTTGGGTTCAAGCAGTTATCCCGCCTCAGTCTCCCCAGTAGGGACTACAAATGTGCGCCACTACGCCCAGCTAGTATTTGTATTTTTTGGTAGAGATGGAGTTTTACCATGTTGGCCAGGCTGGTCTTGAACTCCTGACCTCAAGTGATTTGCCTGCCTCAGCCTCCCAAAGTGCTGGGATTACGGGTGTG
Source organism: Rhinopithecus bieti (assembly GCF_001698545.2). Taxonomy (NCBI): domain Eukaryota; kingdom Metazoa; phylum Chordata; class Mammalia; order Primates; family Cercopithecidae; genus Rhinopithecus; species Rhinopithecus bieti. Next base: position 4,230,627 of record NW_016804447.1, on the reverse strand, counting down.
AGCCACCATGCCTGGCCGGAATTAAACACATATTCTACAATAAAATCTGCAGCTTCAGCAATAGATTTTCTTCTAGACCTAAAATCTTAGATGTGGTAAATGATCGTATTCTTTTCCAGTAAGTGATAATTATGACTATTAAGAAAAAAAATAAAAGAAATACTGATATGTGGTTTAAACTATTGTTACAAATAATTTATATGTAATTCCTTGATCATACTAGTTTACAAAAAAGTTAATATTACCAGCCTGGAGAAAGTTCTTTTAGGATAAGCCTATTTATATAAAATAGTTTCTTTAGCATGAGATTAAGATTCTATAAGTAATGAGGTACTGCTTTTTTTTTTTTTTTTTAAACAGTCTCTTTCTGTCGCCCAGGCTGGAGTGCAGTGGTGCAATCTCGGCTCACTGTGACCTCCGCCTCTCGGGTTCAAGTGATTCTCCTGCCTCAGCCTCCCAAGTAGCTGGGACTACAGGTGCCTGCCACCACACCCGGCTAATTTTTGTAGTTTTTTTTTTTTTTTAGTAGAGATAGGGTTTAACCATATTGGCCAGGCTGGTTTTGAACTCCTGACCTTGTGATCCACTTGCCTTGTCCTCCCAAAGTGCTGGGATTACAGGTGTGAGCCACTGCGCCCAGCTAAGGTGCTGCTGTTAAAGTTTATCTTATATATTACCTGAATTTATTGTTCTGTTCAGACTTGAGAATTGAAGTAATGCCAGATACTTATGAATGATAGCATTATGCCTTTAAGTTCTCAACTGACAATCTGCGTTTTTTTAAGTTGAAGGAAAAAGTTACAAATTCTACAGAATTGCAGCATCAATTAGATAAAACAAAGCAACAGCATCAAGAACAACAGGCTCTTCAGCAAAGCACCACGGCAAAACTTCGAGAAGCTCAGGTAAACATTAGTTGCATTATTAGCCTTGTAAACAAAAATTAATTACCATTACATAGAATATAAGAGAAAAAATAAAATTACTTAATCCAAATCATTATCCTTTTGTTGTGGTAAAACTAGAAAATACAAAATACTTGATTGTGAGAGATTTTGAGAATTTTGAAGTCTGAATAATCAGAAAATTCTTTTCTTTTGATTACTATGTTGAAAAGTTTTCCAACTTAGTGTAAAATATTAATTATAAACAAATTTATGCATTTATGTTTTATATATTAATTTAAATTTATTAGATTTATCTATTAAATGTTTAGTTAAATAAATTTATTTAAATTACTTATAAATAATTTATTCATTATTGTTTCTTATTGCTTAAAATACAGTATTTGGAAAATCAAAAATGTTCGAATAAAATTTTCTGGCATCGTTAGCCCAGTAAGGAAGAATATTTTGTATTTCCTTCAGTAGAACTTAGTATTTGTTGGTCATTTCTTTTCCTGCTTTATAACCATCATCTGAACATTGGAATTGTAGGTGTAGAAAGTATAATTGTTTGGGTTAAATTTATACGAAGTCTGCAGCGTAGCTTAGAATATTGAAAGAAGTTTTCATTTTGTTATGATAAGGGGAGATTGTACAAATGTTGAAATGAATTTGACTTTGATA
>NW_016804447.1:4197139-4228712 GCF_001698545.2 Rhinopithecus bieti | reverse complement strand
TGTTTTAATTATTATTATTATTATTTTTTATTTATTTATTTATTTTTTTTTTTGAGGCCGAGTCTCGCTCTTTCGCCCAGGCTGGAGCTGGAGTGCAGTGGCGCTATCTCTGCTCACTGCAAGCTCCGCCTCCCGAGTTCACGCCTTTCTCCTGCCTCAGCCTCCCGAGTAGCTGGGACTGCAGGCGCCCGCCACTGTACCCGGCTAATTTTTTGTGTTTTTAGTGGAGACGGGGTTTCACCAGGATGGTCTTGGTCTCCTGACCTCGTGATCCGCCCGCCTCTGCCTCCCAAAGTGCTGGGATTACAGACGTGATCCACCGTGCCTGACGTTTCACTGTGCTCAGCACTGTGAATAGACAGAGTACTTGCCCTCTAGGAGATGGCAATCTAATGATATGTACGTAGAAACAATATTGTAGTTTGAGGGAGGCAATAAATAATATGCCTTTCTCTTCTGAGCTTGGAGAGTGGCATGGGAGTCAGATGAATAGAGATCAAAATACTGGATTCATTTATTTGTTCTTTTATTCAGTTAGTCAAAAAACATTTATTAACCTCTACTCTCAGCCAAGGAACTGATTTTGTGAACTTAGCAGTGAACAAAACAGACAAAAATATCTGCTCTCATGGAGCTTAGTGAGAGAGGCAACGATAACCAACGTAAATAGGCAAAATATATAGCATGTTAAATGGTGATAAGTGCTATAAAGATGAAGGAAGGAGGGATGAGGAGTTGGAAGTGTTTTGGGGGGACCAAAGTTGGGACTGCAGTGTTAGGCTTCTTTGAAAAGATGAAAGACCTGAAGGAAGGAGAAGCCTGTGATTCAGAGAGAAGAACATTAGTACATTAAATGGTGCAGAGGCAGGAGCATGTCTCAAGAATAACGGGAAGTCAGGGCTGGAGTGGGAGAGTGTTAGAAGAGTTAAAAAGGGCAGGTCATAGATCTCACAGGATATCAGAACCTCTAGTGCCTTATAGGTAATTTTAAGGACTTTATTTTACTTTGAGTTAAGATGAGAAACCATTGGAGGGTTCTGAGCAAAGCAGTGATATGATTTGACTTGTGATTTCACAGAATTATTCTGGCTGATGTATTGAGAGTAGACTGTACAGGTACATAAGTAGAAGCATAGAAATTAGCTAAAAGGCTACTACAATAATCCAGATAAGAAATGATGTAGCTTGGATTAGAGTGGTAGTGAGAAGTCAGATTCTAGTTTTGCTTTAAAGGTAAAGCTGACTGATTTATTATAGAGTATTCAGAGAGAACTTAAGGGTGACTCCAAGGATTTTAGTCTGGGCATTTAGAAGGATGGAGACCAGACAAAATGAAGATGGAGAATCCCACTGGATTTGGCAATATGGAGGTCATCGATGACCTTGATTAGGATGATTTGCATAAAGAAGTGAGACAGAAACCTGATTGGAGAGGGTTCAAGAGAGAATGGAAAGAAAAAAGTTTGATAGAGTGAATATAGATAACTCTAGGAGCTTTATTGTAAAGGTCAAGGAAGAAATGGCAATAGTAAAGCAAGTGTGAAGAATTTGGTATAAGTCAGCAGCCAAGTGGGCTTTCTTATACTGTACCCAGAATTAACTTTATTAGTTTAACCACAAAGCTAGAAATGGCAGCCTTTCACCTTTTTGCAGACAGATTGTCTGTCAGACTGAGGGAACAGCAGGGACTCAGTTGAACATGATTATTTGTTCCTTATTCTACACTATCCAATAAGTTTACATTCTTATTCCCTGGGGAGGAATACAGAAAGGATGAAAGACGGACCAGGCAACGTCCCTCATTATGGAAACATGAAAAGTCCTCACAACTAACAAAAGAGATGTAATGAGTCTAGTTCTAGGTGTGTATATGTATATAAAATTATTACGGTGGCATAGAGAATAGTTACCTAACCCAAACAGAGTCTGGAAAAGAGCAGCCATGGAAAACTTTTTAAAAGTGACAATCTGAGCACAAATGAGTAGATATTTCTGGGGTACAGAGATGGTGGTAGTGAGAAGTTTACTCCAGGTAGAATTTACAAGGATGAAGGATACTGAAGCTAGTGTGAACTAAGCTCTTAGGTTTTGCTGTACCTTGAAGTGTAAGTTAGAGATTACTTAAGAAGTCAGAGCATTAGATATGGGTAAGTTTATAGAAGATCTCATGTGACATTTGTATTTCAAGATGGAAAGATTTTGAAGATGGAAAGGTATTGAAGGTCTTAAGAAAGAATTGCCATAGTCAGATTTGCTTTTTAAATTATTCTTGTTGATGTGTGCAAGATGGATTTGGGTGGGAATATTCTGGAATGAAGTGAATTAAAAGACTAATATATGCAGCAGTTCAGATGAAAAATAATACTGGTCTTAGTTCAAGCAGTTGTTGAAGTCGTAGGGACAAATGTGAGAAATACTTATAAGGTAAAAATAAATGAACAGCACCGGTTGACTTAATAGATAAAAGGGATGAGGGAGAAGGGATGTGACTTCCAGGTTGATAGCGTTGGGTGCATGGTAAATGGAGGTGTCATCAGCTGTGTTAGTGAATGTGATACAAATGGCCATCTCATAGGGCAATGCGATGTGTTCAGTTTAGGACGTGTCTTGAGGCACCAGTGCGATATATTTAATATTTAAAGCTTGGAGGAGGGAATCGTGTTATATATGTTAACTGAGAGAGACATCAGAATATATGAAGTAAATGGAATTATTAGAGTAGATGTGATCAGCCAGAAGAGAGAGTATAGTGAGAAAAATAGATAATTGGTAACATAAGACTTCTGAGAAACACCAGCCCTTAAGGGATGACTAGTTAGAAGAAGAGCAGCCCCAGGAAGAGTGAGAATGGTCAGAGTAATTAAGAAGAACCTGCAGAGTGGAAGCCAAAGGAATAGGAAGGGTCGAAAGTTAGGGGTAATCAGCACCTTCAAATGTGGGTTTGTGTGGTGGCGATGCTCAGTATAATAAATGAAAAATACCAATTAGATTAAGCAATTAAGTAAATTGATAATGTTGCTAAACATAATTTCAGTAAAGTAATAGAGGTGAAAATCTGATTGTCGATTAATGAGTAAATGAGAGATGAGGAAATTAGGAATGTAAATATAAATTATTTTTGAAATGTCAGTGTAAATTGTTTAAAGACTGGGCAGAAACTGGAGGGGGATGTGTCCTGGGGAGTGTTTTTGAGAATAAGAGAGACCTGGACATGTCTATAGTCTAGGACAAAGGGATTCATAGGGAGGGAGTTATTAAGGCTATTGGGGGAGAAGCGGCTGAGGGAATAAGGTATTGTTAAGAAGCTACGATGTTACTGATACACTGGGGGAGGGTGAAATTAAACTCATCCACTGAAGCTTGAGGAAAGGAGGTAAATATGGAGTGGGGCATATATACATAGCTCCATATATCTATATATATAAATATATGTATATATTGTTATATGTATATCTATATATGTCTCATGGATCAGAAGAAGAGTAGTAGGAGATGAGTTTAGAGCATTGGAAAAAGAATGTGGTTAATTGAAGGTTTCTTGTTAAATTCTCGTTTATAATAATATAGATTTATATTATTAAACATAGTTCTAATTAATTGTATGTGTATATAATATATATACACATATTATTTTATATAAAATTATTTTTTTGAAAATCAAGATTGATCATTCCTGAAAATCTCATGTTTCTTGATAAAGTTGGAGATAGTAATAGCTGAATATCAGGCAAGCAGAGATTGAGAATGTAGAGATCATATGGAATCTTTTAAGTAGTTGTTGAGGGGAATATTTGAGAGTGAGGACCTCATTCAAATAAAAAACTTGACAAGATAATTCTGAATATATACTGTAATGGAAGTTGAAACCAGAACGAGAAATTTGTAGTAGCACCAATCTATGGAACTTTGTGATTTTACTCCAATAGTGCTTAGAAGTATAGGAATGGAGAATTGGGCTTTTTTGGGAGTGGCTCTTGGAAATTTTTGGGTGGAAGGAAATGGACAATGTGGTTGAAAGAATAGTTAAGGTTAGGTCATATCTATATAGGAAGTTCACGAAGAAAAGCTAGGCATATGCTGAATATGTTAGAAGGAAATTGACATCTCTGACATTGAATAACAGAAATTAGGTCATTAAATTGGAAGGCAGTAAGTTGTGGTCATAGAGTAGGATAGTTAGAAATTTCTAGCTGGAAGAATTTCAGGTGGTTACAAATCCTATATGAGTGTGTGAAATGTGGAATGAGTAAAGGTCCAGGAATTAAGATGATATGAATGTTGAGGCTATGCTCTTAATTATTTATGTATTTTGTATTTCCCAGGAAATTGGCAGAAATTGGGATTGAGAGAAAGACTAAATCAGGTCTCAAGTCTTCAGTGAATGAGGTAGGGATTTATAGATGATAGCAACAAAAAGTAGAGAGTAGAATAAGTAAATGGCATAATCCCCAGAGCAACACGAAGCTTTCACATGAGGGAGAGAGTAATGGCAGTGAAACACCAGGAAAAGGTCACCCTCCTCTGCTTGCCCAGTGGAATAGATGTTACTGACCAGAGCAGGGTGAGGGGTGAGGGAGAATTGGCATCTGTAAAGGGAGAATCAAATTTCAGTTAAGACTTGGAAACAGAGTGACTACATATCTATATCTATACATCTATATCTGTATATCTATATCTAGATATGTAGATATATATCTACTATGTAACAAGCCTGCTCATTCTGCACAAGTATCCCAGAGCTTAAAGTGTATGTATAAATATCTATATCTATATCTACATCTTTCTATAGTAGATATATCTATATCTACTATCTCTATCTCTAGATATAGATATAGATATAGATATTTATAGATACACTATAAGCTCTGGGATACTTGTGCAGAATGAGCAGGTTTGTTACATAGTTACACATGTGGCCATGGTGGTTTTCTGCATCCATCAACCCGTCATCTAGGTTTTAAGCCCCACATGCATTAGGTATTTGCTCTAATGTTCTCCCTCTCCTTGCCCCGCAACCCCCAACAGGCCCCGGTGTGTGATGTTCCCCTCCCTCAGAGTGACTTTTATGGAAAGAAGCTTAGGCCTGGAATTCTGATTCCAGATTAGTGGAATGTAGAGAGAGAAGTTATCTATCAGTGGCAGGAACAGAGACTGAGAGGCAGAGAGGTTTGGTTGCCTTTTGTCATTTGACCAAAACTTAGAAGGATGAGAAGTATGCTTGAAAGTGACTGATCTCAAATATTTTAATATTGGCACAAATCATGAGAGTACCACATGGTTGCTGGGTCTGTGTCAGCAGAGTGGTGTGAAAGTAAAAGAAGAGGGATCCCTTGCTGTATCGATAGAAGAGTTCTTTTAGTGTATTGAAGTGAGCCTGCATGTATATGTGATTTAGAGTGTAATAATTTATTTTTCTATTCATTCAGTGACTTTTTAGAATATATGTGTCAAATATCTTGGATATATCAATGCCTAAGACACAGAAATCATTTTTAGAGTATACGTTTTAACGGAGGGTGGTTGGAGTGAGGCAGATCAGCATGACAAATAAGCAAATTATTTAGTGTGTTGGAAAGTAAGCATGGAAAGAAAATGATAACCAAGATAGGGAATATTGGGAAAGGCTGAAATTTTAAATGGAATGGTCAGAATAGTCCTAATTAAGAAGGTGATGTTTGAGCAAACATTTGAACGGGGAGTAAACTATATGACTGTGTGGGGGAAGAGTTCCAGGCAGAAGGAGTAATTAGTACACTAAGGCTTCGAGGTGGGAGTGTGCCTAGTGTGAGATTGAGTCTCATGTGTCTGAAATTAGGGTCAGAAAAAGAGTAGTAGCAGGAGGTCATATTAGAGTGTTAGAAAAAAATGTGGTTGACAGTTTTTTGTTAAATTCTAGCTTATAATGATATAGATTTATATTATTAAATATATAGTTCTAAGTGCTTAACTAAATTTACCATGTTAAAATGTAATAGTTTTAAGAAAATGTAAGACTGAGAATTTGAGTGATGGAATTTATTGTTAGTCATTTTATGTTTGAGGAATAACTTTTTAATTCTCTATTCTTAAAGTAGTGGTTTTCAATTCTTTACAGAATGATTTGGAACAAGTTCTACGTCAAATTGGCGATAAGGACCAAAAGATCCAGAACCTTGAAGCTTTATTACAGAAGAGTAAAGAAAATATTTCATTACTAGAAAAGAAAGAGAAGATCTTTATGCAAAATTCAGGCTGGTGAAGGAGAGACTGCTGTTCTTAACCAGTTACAAGAAAAAAACCATACACTACAGGAGCAAGTAAGCTTGTAAAATATATTATATTTCTAAAATTTACTTCTGTCTCTCTAAGTCTTACTAAGTGCTTATTTAAATGATTCTTCATTCTTGCTCTTTTTAGCACATTTTAAATGTTACATATTTTTATGACAAATAGCATCTCATGTACCTTAAGAGGCAGATTACTATTGTAGTGAAACATGATTTGACAAAGGAAAATTTCTCAGTTCATGTCCCTGGATGTAAGTGTGACTATGAATAAATCATTTTACGTTGTTAGCTCACTGGAAAAACAGAAATATTAATAGTGTATACTTGCTTAATGGCATTTTGTGATGTTTAAAAAAAAAGAATAATGAAATGTATTCATAAATTGAAGATATTAATCAAGAGTTAGTTTTTACTGTGTATTAATATACAGACTTAATAGTAACATATTTTGATAAAGTATATGTCTTTGCATCATGTATAGCCAATAATAATTTTGATAAGTTGCCTTAATGTTTCAACATTAAAATGTAGTTTAAGAAAAGTTTATAAAATTTAGATAAATACATTTTCAAACAAAAAAGAATTTACAGTTGCTTTTTTGGAAGAATTGTGTAATAAGAGAGTTATTATTTAAACGAGAAAATATTTGAAACAAAGTGTCAGAAGGCCATATCACTTTTCTAATTTTAGAATTAGAATATAACAGATTTCCCTCCAAATTTCAAAGTTAGTTTTGAAGAATTCTTTAGGTTAGTTTTTGGTTGTATACAACTTGGCGTTGCTTATCATATAAATATGGTCAGGAAGCCATGCGTTCATTTTAAAGAATAAATTAAAATAAATCTGTTTCTGGCCATATTGGCATAGTTAATACCTATTTAACTCTGCTACCATAAATACCAAGAAAAGTGGAAAAAATGTACAAAACCACTGTTTTCAGACATTGGGCAATAGGCAGTGCAGGACTGTGATCCCTGAGAGAAGAGAAACAAGTGATATGAACTCTTTGACCACGCTAGCTTTTGATCCAGAGACATTTTCCAGACTGTGGCACAGCTTGGGGGAACCTAAGGAAAGCCCAGTGGTCTATGTGAGATATTAAATTAAATTGAGAGATTGAAGTTCAGGGAGGTTAAGGCAGATTGAATTTGTAGGGTAGGATACCAGAAAGGAAAGAGCAGTACAGAGAAAAAGCTTCAGTAATCTGCTTAGGAATCCACTTGAGGCTTTGTTGAATGCCAAGTTTTGTATTTGTAAAGTAGGATTCTATGAGGCCAGACAATGAATACTATCAAGGAGCTACAGGCTGAAAAATTACTAGTGCTTACACAAGACTGGGAGATGTTCAGGTTCCAGTCAATCAGAAGAAAGGTGTGGCTGAACACTTTGGGAGTATTTAGTAGACATATCAGAGATGTCATAACTTAGGAGAGGAGTAAGGCTAAACTAGCCCTAGAGTAAAAGCTGCCATACACCTGACCTTACAAAGTGTAAAAAAAAACCTGAAAAGGATCCAGTAGAACCACAAATATATTAAATACATGCTGGGACAAAACATTCTTTGAAAGAAGACAACAAAATCGAGAGTGGTCACAATAAATAGTGAAAGATTACTACACATATGAAGAAACAGAAACAATGTGAGCCGTGACCAGGAGAGAAATTATTCAGTGGGAACAGACCCTAAAGTAAGAGATGATAGAGTCACCAGACAAGTACTTTAAAACAGCTCTTCAAATATGCTTATGGATAGAAACAAAAAACTATAATGATGGAGACAGAAGCGGAAATAGCTGGGTGCAGTAACTTGTGCCTGTAATCCCAGCTACTCTAGAGGCCGAAGTGAAAGGATCACTTGAGCCCAGGAGTGAGCTATCACTGTGCTACTGCACTCCAGCCTGGGTGATGGAGTGAGACCCTGTCTCTTTTAAAAAAAAAAAAAAAAATAAAATTGAACTTTTAGAGATAAAACAAAAATATGTGAAATGAAAATTTTATTGGATGTACTTAATAGATTAAGCAAGTAGAAAACAGTATCAGTGAACATAAAAAGTCAAATGACTTGGATTTTATCTAAATTTAAAAAAAGTATGCTCTTCAAAAGATACCATTATGAAAATAAAAGCCATAACACAGAATGGGAGAAAACATTTGCAATACATGTATCTGACAATTCAGAAATGCCCAGATATATAAAGAAATCTTGTTACTTAACCAAATCAGTGATTGGCTGGAGTTAGAGATGGGATGGGAGGAATGACTGCAGAAGGGCATAAGGAAACATTCTGGAATAATGGAAATGTTCTTTATCTTGATTGTGGTGATGGCTAGTTAAATGAGTGTATGCATTCATCAAATCTCAAATTGTACAACTTCAGTTGAATGAATTTTATATAACTTACAGCTCAATAAAGATTATTTTAAAAGGAATATCAGTCTTTGAATTTAATGTTATTTCTTGGTATTTGAGATACTATGTTGACGTATTTTGGAAAAGTGAATAATTTTACCTGAAAAAATTTGAGATAAACTATCATAAAGCAGTTTAATATTCTCATGGCTCTTAAATTTAGGTTTCTGAATTTTTGTTATATCATTTGTGAACTTCATGATTAATCTTACTTGTATAACAGGTAACTCAACTAACAGAGAAGCTGAAGAATCAGTCAGAAAGCCATAAACAAGCCCAGGAGAATTTGCATGACCAGGTACAAGAGCAGAAGGCACATCTTAGAGCTGCACAAGACCGTGTGCTTTCTCTAGAAACCAGTGTCAATGAATTAAATAGTCAATTAAATGAAAGCAAGGAGAAGGTCTCCCAGCTTGACATACAGGTAATATTAAATTTAATGTTTGTATAAAGCACCAGTTTTAGACCATCAAATGTTTTAAATTCTGTTTCTATCTCTTTTTGCCTTGCATATTAATTGAAAAAAATTTGAAATAGGAATTAGATAAAGGCTATATCTAGACAATTAGTTGAACTTTCCTGTTTGACTTTCTCATCCGCTTCCCCCTCTCTGTCTTTCTCTCCCTCCTCCCTTCCGTCTTCTTCTCACTCTTCCTCTCTCCCCTCCCTCTCTCTGTCTCTCTCTCTCTCTCTCTCTCTCTCTCTCTCTCTCTCTCTCCTCTCTCTCTTTCTCTGGCTCTTGCTCTCAGGTGTGCTCTGTCTCTCCTCAAGCTACACTTGGTGAAATCACTAAATCTTTGAGATTTTCCTTGTTTTGATCGTGCCATTATTGTGTTTGATATTCAAATTAGTTTGATATTATACCTTTAGATTTCTATGTTAAATATTTTTTTACTTTGATTTTTTAAATCTTCCTTTATAAGTCTGGGAAATAAGGAATATAATAAAATAATATGACTGGCATACTTATTAGAACTTGGAGAGAATATACATTTCTTTCTTTTTTAAAAAATTATTTGCTAGATGAATTATATGATAGCCTGTTATGTGGATGTCCAATGTAAGGGGGAGGGGAATGGGGAGGGAATGGGGGTCTAGGGACAATGTGAATGTACTAATGTATTAGGACAGTCTGTGATTCTTTCTGCGTTGCAAGGTCCTTTCCTTTACAAAAGATTGCCCTTCCACTGCTATTCATTTCAGAACTAATTCCAACAATGAGATCAGCCCATTTTTTTTGTTACTATCATTGCTCCCATTATCACCTTGACAGTAACTTCTTCTTTGTCATTACTCTGAAAAATGTTACCTGTAGATATTTTTTAAGTTTTTGAGGCTTTTTTCAAAGCTACTTTAACTTCTTTATGAACTAGTGTTAGTTCATAAAGTAGGATGTATGGCCTTACTTTTCTTTTGAGAATTAGGACCCTGAGAAAAACCTAGTGCTTTAAGTGGTATTATTAATAAAAGAGTGTCAACCAAAAGTGCTTAGCCAAAGGGTATTAGCTGTAGCCAGCTGTAGCTTAACTGTTAGGGTAATGTTTTTTTCTGGAGTGTCCCTTTAACTCTACAAATGAGGCTTTTAAGCTGTTTCTCAGTTTTAAGTTCTATAATACACCTTTTGATCCCTACTTCCACAGTACTTCCTTGTGTGCATGATCAGGACAGCATCAAGGTACATTATTATGCACATGTATGAGGGCACTTCACTGCTTTTACTGTTTTAAGGGCTTTAATGCAAAAGTTGCAACAATTGTAGCCTTGTAGTAATTGGTGCTTAGTCTTTGCCTGTAAAAAGGGCAAAGAGAGGGGCTGGCTATATGAATAGCCACATTTCCCCCCCCATCAGAAGCCTTTCTAAAATAAGGCAAACCAGTGGAGCAATTACTTAATTTCCCCCAAACTTTCTTTCTATGCTACATAACTTTTGGAATATACATATATTCCATTAGTTGAAGCATGCTGTATAAAAAAGATCATGAGTGATTATTATATGTTAAAATATTTCATGAATTTTTGGTTCCTCAGATAGATGAAATGCCGTATGTAAATAAAGCTGACTTCTGCAAAAATATATTTGTAGTCTATGCTATATATTCATCAGTATAGATTTACTATGTATTGTTTAAAGGGAAGATTTCTTTAGTTTTCACCTTTAAATCAATGTAGATGTATATACCTTGATGTAACTATTATTTCTGTGAAAATTATTTCGATATTGAGAAAAAATTTGAATTTTTCCTTCAGCTTGTAATTATCCATACAATGTAAATCTTGGATTTCGTATGTTCATTGATCCTCTCTTCAACCAGCTAAAAGAATGCTCCCCCAATTTTTACTGTTTTCTCAAAATATGTTAATTTTAAATATATGTTTTTACATATATATTTTATTTTTTGCTTTTCTTTCTTTTTTTATTTCTGAGACAGAGTCTTGCTCTGTCACCAGGCTGGAGTGCAGTGGCGTGATCTCAGCTCACTGCAACCTCCACCTCCCAGGTGAAAGCGATTCTCCTGCCTCAGCCTCCCGAGTAGCTGGGACTACAGGTGCGTGCCACCATGCCCAGCTAATTTTTGTATTTTTAGCAGAGACGGGGTTTCACCATGTTGGCCAGGATGCTCTCGATCACTTGACCTAGTGATCTGCCTGCCTTGGCTTCCCAAAGTGCTGGGATTACAGGTGTGAGCTACCGCACCTGGCCTATTTTTTGCTTTTCGTATTTGAGGTGAGTTGTACTAAAGGTATTCAAACACTTAGTTACTTTTGATAACAAGATAGATCTTTGTGCTTGTTTGATTTTATCGGCAGCCTTGAATTTTTAATGTTTAATATTTTGACTGAGCATCAGAAATAAAACCCTTTAAGTGAGAAGTTATCAGGGAATACTGAATTTTACAAAGTGCCAGTTGTCTGGCTGAGTCCTTAAATTCTGTAATTCTTGATTAACTTTGGAGTCATCATTTTTGGGGGCATGGTTATTTACTTTATCATAATAGTGGTAGACTTTCAGTTATTCACTTCTGAAAAACACAGTGGCATTTTCCTGGAAAACAGTGTACCTTTTGTTTCTTAGCAAAGGAATACTGAAGTGTTTTGGAATCATATAAGGATATCTTTTTATTGTTTATCCAGCATTATTAGGAGTCTTCTCCCCTGTCATTCCTATTTTGGGAATTTTCACATGCATATTTTTCAATATATAAATCCATTTGTTTCTGTGAATGACTTAATTTTTAAATAGTTTGTTTAGTCACAAAAGCAGTGTGCATTCAAGCAAGAGGAAATCAAGAACTAAATATAAATTAAATAATTTATAAATTTTATTACAGATTAAAGCCAAAACCGAACTGTTGCTATCAGCAGAAGCAGCAAAAACTGCCCAAAGAGCTGATCTTCAGAATCATTTGGACACAGCTCAAAATGCATTACAAGATAAACAGCAGGTAGGGAAACAGATGCAATTTCATACTATCTACCACCTAGTGCTTTGATAGATAAACAGATTGCAAACATGTAAAGACGATACCTAGTTTTGTATAATCTTGTGATAGACTTGCTTATCCCCCTTAATTTCTCCATGAGTTCAGAACCAGTTGAGTAGTAAAGGTGAGGGTCACATAGATGGAGATAAAAATAACAGCTTTGTTTTTGATAAAGCTCTACTAGTGTGCAGCTGTGGTTGGTTTCCTGATACTGTCCTTCTCCCCTAGCCTAGACCTTGGTGTAGAGCAGTAATATTTACTCCTAACTTTTGAATTGTTGCCTCATCCCTTCAAGTGTTGGTGATTGGAAGGGGCAGACCTCCACATTTGCTTTTAGTAGGTAGACTGGACCATGACCCAAATGTACTTGCCACTTGGAAGTGGGAAAAGGAACACTATATATTCTACCTCAGTTGTAAGAGTTACTCGTTTCTTGGGAATAGGAGGAAGTGAGGAGCTGGAGGGAATACAGAAGCAGTACTCTGGTAGAATAGAAGCATCCTACTTTTAGGGTCAAGGTGAATGTTGCTGGTAGATTTTTCTTAGCTTTTACCAGTAGAAATTTTTAAATTTTACTGGCTATTCAGAGAGTAATATTAGTTATTGGTCTTTCGGATTTTTTTCTTTTCTTTTGAGATGGAGTTTTGCTCTTGCTGCCCAGGCTGGAGTGCAATGCTGTAATCTTGGCTTACTGCAACCTCCACCTCCCGGATTCAAGCAATTCTCCTGCCTCAGCCTCCCAAGTAGCTGGGATTACAGGCATGTGCCACTGTGCCTGGCTAATTTTGTATTTTTAATAGAGACAGAGTTTCACCATGTTGGTCAGGCTGGTCTCGAACTCCGACCTCAGGTGATCCACCCACCTTGGCCTCCCGAAGTGCTGGTATTATAGGGGTGAGCCACCACACCTGGCTTTATTGGTCCATTTTTTAAAAAACAATACAGAAGTATATCAAGTTAAAAAACAGAACAAAACGGTTTTCTATATTTACCCTTTACCGAAAACCCATTTGAATGGAATGTTTGCTGTTAAATTTGGTATGTGTCCTACTTTTGGTACATAGTCGATTTACTAGTAATTTTTATTTATTTATTTTTTGTGCAACTGAATATTCCAAATGAATTGAAAAGCATCATAGATGTAATCACTGTAACTTTTTTAAAATAGTTTTAAAATGGTGTCTTGAACATTGAAAATATTTAATTATAATATAAAAGTGTTACTTTATTATTAGCCCGGCTAATATTCTGTTTTGGCTCCTAAAATGATTCTTCCTAAATAAACACTGGAAAGTTATTAAACTGTTATACATATAAACTTAGGATCTCAGACTACGCAAGAATTGAGTTCATGTTGTTTATACTGGTAGGTAAGTATAGCCTCTGATATATCATTGGACTTATCTGAGCTCTTACTCCAAATATTTTTTTAAATAAAATTAGAGTTTTCAATTTTACTTTGAATATTTGGCCACTATGATATAGTAAACTTACCAAAGTTTTCTTCAACTGTACTTTTCTAAAGGAGTTAAATAAGATTACTACTCAGTTGGATCAGGTCACTGCAAAGTTACAAGACAAGCAAGAACATTGCAGTCAGCTGGAAAGTCATCTTAAAGAATATAAAGAGAAACACCTCTCTTTAGAACAGAAAACTGAAGAGCTAGAAGGTCAAATTAAGGTTTGTATAAAAGAAGTTGAATTTAGTTATATTTTCTACTTCAGTAGCAATGGAATCTCTTGACCTACATGGAATCAAAGATTTTTAATTAACAAAGAAAGGTGAAGTTGTGGTATAAAATTTTTTTAATTACTTGTAATTTTCATGTCTTAATTTTGAATTATATCTTTATTTTTAATTTCTTCCTTAATGAACATCTTTTATAAATGACAGTCAACTTACATACTGATTCCATTGTAATGTGTTACTTTTTCTAAAGACAGCTAACCAGAGATCTACTCTACAATTACAAGGAACTTACCAATTTTTTGTTGTGAAGTCTTTTCTATTCCTTCATTCTTCCATCTCTTACCAACTTACTCCAATATCACATTTCAGATATGGTAGACTTTTTCCTTTTTAGAACTTTATACCCTTTGGACTTTGCTTCTAACTTAGTAACACATTGAGACTATGGTAAACAGCATCTTACTTTAACACAACGCCAAGTGAATGTGTTGATTTACTGAAGAGATAAGATGATTAGACATCTCAGAAGGATTTGACCTGAGTTTTTGTGTCCTTTAAATTAGAACCACTTGCTGCTTAACTGCCTTTGGCTAAAATAAAAAATGAAAATAAATTTAAAAAATTGGAGCTACTATCAGTTAAACAAAAACTGATCAAGTTACTCTGTATATGTAACTTACACTTCCACAACCCACTGAAGCATGTGTGTATGATTTTAGAGTCATGAAATGTATACATGTACATACATACCAATATAGTAAGGGGGAATAATTACATTTACAATTCTAAAGATTCCTTTTTTTCTTTATGGAAAATGATAATAGCAAAGGCAGAGTACTTTAGGCATGGTTAAAAATAATAGAAGTATTATTTTACTGCAAAGTGTCTAATGAGTATTCTGTTTGGGTACCTATTAAAACAGTGGTTATTTAGAACTGAGTTTTATTGTGATTATCAGCTCTAACACTTCATAATTATCATTTTAGGGAGTATTTTATATTTTTATATAGACATGTAGAATTAATTTAGTTACATCAAATATATTTTATTTAGTGAATATTTTCAGTGTAGGTCAATGGTAAGGGTTACAGGTACCAATCAGTTTATAAAATATTTAGTGTGCAAAATCACTACCACTGCAAGGAAATACATTGTGTAAAGCTTTTCAAAGTTACATTTAACAGTTTGATTTTGTAAATTTGTAAAACCACACACATAATTACATGTATACATGTGAGATGCAAACTATATTCTGAAGAACAATGTCATCATCTAGTCTAAGAGATTAAAGAAACAAAATCAGGAACTTAATTGGCTTTATATTTAGGATCAGTAGGTGTTAATGAGAAGGAGTACATGAGAACTTCATTTTAGTTTTAAATATCTTATAATTACATCAGTGTTTTTAACTGTGACTATAAAAGATAATATGTTTTAAGTGAGTACATTAGTGAACCTGTTATTTTTTCATACTTGAGTTTATAACTTTTACTGAGGTAATAACTATTTATGTTTCTATGTTTCTTTTAAGTTGATTGCTTTATTCAGAATTAATTTTTTTTCTTTTTTTTGAGATGGAGTCTTATTCTGTTGCTCAGGCTGGAGTGTAGTGGTGCGATCTCAGCTCACTGCAACCTCTGCCTCCTGGGTTCAAGCCATTCTCCTGCCTCAGCCTCTTGAGTAGCTGGGACTACAAGCACGGTCCACCACGCCTGGCTAATTTTTGTTTTTTTTTTTTAGTAGAGACAGAGTTTCATCATGTTGGCCAGGCTGGTCTCGAACTTCTGGCCTCAAGTGATCTGCCTGCCTCTGCCTCCCAAGGTGATGGGATTACAGGTGTGAGCCACTGCACCCGGCCAAGAATTAATTTTAAACATCAACACTTAGTGGCTGTCTATCATGTATAAAGCTTTCTGCTGGGTCTTCTGAAAGATTTTAAAATAAATAACACCCTTAGTAATGGTTTCAGAATATGTTTTTTATTATAATAAATATTTTATGTTTTTTTGTGTGTCATACCTGTTTGAATATAAACAAATGTTATAATATTTAATAATGGTTGATAATTACTAAAATGGCTACCATACCATATTTCTTTCATAGAAACTAGAAGCTGATAGTCTCGAAGTTAAAGCAAGCAAGGAGCAGGCTTTGCAAGATCTACAACAGCAAAGACAGCTGAACACAGATTTAGAGCTTAGAGCCACAGAATTGAGTAAACAACTTGAAATGGAGAAAGAAATGTAAGCTAAACCACTTTACTTACAAATTAATGGAAAAGATTGTAAACTAGTATTAAAATTTCCTTCAGATTTGAATTTTGCTATCATCGTGCTTAAAGATTTATTAAATATTTATTTTGTGTTGATTTTATGAACTGATGTTAATGTGAATGAAAAAATAATGCCATCATAATATGGTTAAACTTCACTAGAAAGGACTGAAAACTTAGTTTTATAAAATTTGGATCATCCAGTCTCTTTTCAACAATGATATGGCGCTCATTTCTCTGGCATAAACCTTGTTTTGAGTTGTTCACAAATTTGAATAAATTACTGTAAAATTAAAAAATTCGGGGATATTTATGTGTTATCCAAAAGTAGTTAGACTTCTAGTTAGACCAAATAGGGAATGGATTCTTTCTTATAAGAAGTGATCTTCTCAGCCTGGGAAGCATAGCAAGATTGCTTGAGCTTGGGAGGTTGTGGCTGTCACACCACTGCACTCTAGCCTGGGCAACAAAGTGATACTCTATCTCAAAAAAAAAACAATGACCTCAGCTTTTTGATGCATTTTGACAGATTGTCTGTGTTTATGAAGACAAAGGAAATACAAAAACCAGTGTGCCTTCTTGTTTTTATTATTGGTGCAAAATTCACACATAGTTAAATGCACAGATTTTACATATGTACTCTGAGTTTTAATAAGTGTATATTCTGTTTGTCTATGCATCTAGCCACAGCCCCATATAGGACATTGTCATCACTCCAGAAGTTTTCTGACTTGCCCTTCTAGTCAATACCTTTCTTATCCTTTTCCTGTAGATAACCACAGTCTATGTGTCTACATGGTATCCTGACACCAGTATCATGGTGTTGGTACCTAATATCATAGTACCTAATATCATATAATTATGATATTGAAAGTTATAAATGTAGCTAAGTTGGTGTGGCATAACACACAAAAGAAACCGTAAGATATTTGTAATATACCATAAGATGCTAGCTTTATGATATTAGGTATTAATCCTTCACCTTTATTATTTTTCAAGATTGTCTTGACTCCTATAAGTTCATTGCTTTTCCATATACATTTTTGTATTAACATATCCATGTCTACAAATAAAACTGTTGGATTTTGATTAGAATTGCCTTGAAGCTATAAATCAATTTGGGGAGAAGTGACATCTTAACAACACTGAGTCTTCTAATACACAAGCATGTATCTCTTTATCTACTTGGGCCTTCTTTAATTTCTCTGAGCAGTATTTTATTGTTTTTAACATAGACATCTTTTTTTTTTTTTTTGAGGCAGAGTCTCACTCTATCGCCCAGACTGGAGTGCAGTGGGGCGATCTCGGCTCACTGCAAGCTCCGCCTCCTGGGTTCATGTCATTCTCCTGCCTCAGCCTCCTGAGTAGCTGGGACTACAGGCGCCCACCACCACACCCCGCTAATTTTTTGTATTTTTAGTAGTGACAGGATTTCACCGTGTTAACCAGGATGATCTCGATCTCCTGACCTTGTGATCCGCCCACCTCGGCCTCCCAAAGTGCTGGGATTGTACATCTTTTGTTAAATTTATTCCTGAGTATTTTTTAATGCTATTGTAAATGTAATTGTTTTTTAAATTTAATTTTCCACTTATGACTAGTATAAAAATGCAGTTTTTAAATATATATTGACTTTTCTGCCCTTTAACCTTGCTCAATTTACTTTTTAGTTTTAGTAGTTGTTTGTAGAGTCCTTGATGTTTTCTAACTAGACATTCATGTTATCTGTGAATAGAGACAAATTTACTACTTCCTTTCCAACCTAAAGGCCTTTTATGTTTTTTTTCTTGCTAGCTAGGGCATCCAGTAACATTTTGAATGTAAATAGTAATGGCAAACATCTTTGCATTACTTCTAATCTTAGGCAGGAAATATTAAATGTTTCATCATTAGGTTTGAGGTTAGCTGTAGGTTTTACTGAGATTCCTTTAATCAGATTGAAGACATTACCTTTGATACCTTTTATATATTAAAAAAAAATTATCGGCCTTGTTGTTTATGCCTGTAATCCCAGAACTTTGGGAGGCCAAGGCAGGCAGATCATCTGAAGTCAGGAATTCGAGACCAGCCTGGCCAACACGGCGAAACCCTGTCGCTACTAAAAATACAAAAATCAGCTGGGAGTGGTGGCACATGCCTGTAATCTCAACTACTCGGGAGGTTGAGGCACGAGAATTGCTTGAACCCAGGAGGCAGAGGTTTCAGTGAGACAAGATCACGCCACTGCACTCCAGCCTGGGCAACAGAGCGAGACTCCATATCAAAAAAAAAAAAAAAGATTACAAAAGAAACAATTATTGTGCTTGAATTGAATTTTATCACCTTTTATTTCTGTATCTGTTGATATGATCATATGGATTTTCTCTTTTATTCTGTTAATATGGTCAGTTACATTCATTGATTTACTATTAAACCAGCCTTGCTTTCCTGGAATAAATTAACCTGACTGTGCTGTATTACCTTTTTATGTATTGCTGTTTTTGATTTGATAATACTTTGTTAAAAATTTTTCATATATTTATGAGGGATATTGGTCTGTAGTAGTCTTTTAATATCATTGTCAGGTTTTGATATCAGAGTTATACTGGCCTTAAAAAGGAATTGAGAAGTATTTCCTCTTCTTCTCCTTTCTGAAATAGTTTGTATGAGATGGATATTATTTTTTTCTTAAATGTTTGATGGAATTCACTAGTGAACTGGCTAGGCTTAGAGTTCTCTTTCTGGGTTGTTTCATTTGGGTTTCAATTCATTTAATAGATAGATATAGAGCTATTCTAATTTCCTGATTTTCTTTCTTGAGTCAGTTTTGGTAAATTGTGTCTTTCAGAAATGTGTTCATTTCCTCTAAACTTCAAATTTATTGGCAATTGTTGATAATATTATACTTTTGAAGTCTGTTAGGATCTGTAGTAGTATTCCTCCTTTATTCTTAATAGTGGTAATTTGTCTTTTTAAAAATCAATTAGAGATTTATCAGTTTTATCAGACTTTTGTAAAAAAAACTTTTGATTTAATTTTGTCAATTTTCTATCTTATTTATTTCTCCTCTTTATTGTTTCCATCTTTAGACCTTAGTGTTTACTTTGCTTTTTTTTTAAATAGCTTTTGAATGTGAAAACTTCTCTGTCTGTCTACATTTTGTAGTATCTGTTTCTTTTTTTCAGTTACCTGCTTTTCACTTGTCAATGCTAGATGTAAGATTTCTGCAGATGGTAGTATGTAGCCTTATTCTAATAACATCAGTGTATTATGACAGTTTTGCCACAGATGAAATAAATTATCTTGAAGGAGGTTTCTTTTCTAATTTGCACTAAAGTGCTCAATGAATTAATGGCTCCTCTGAATATAAGGGTGGATTGGTTTAGAAGATATTGGGACCTATAAGATTTATTGGTATATGAAATTTCAGGTATCTCTAGTGGCAGAATGGGTATGTGCTTCTGAACATATATAGCCACAAAAGTGCTTAGCTACAGCATCATTCCTTCACTCCCAAGGTAGAATTAATCTCTTGCCCAGCTTACCCTTGATGTTGATGCTGAACTTGGGTCCTGCCATGATGAGATCTTCAGTGAACACATCACTCACCATTATTTTGATGGATGAAAATCAGTTCCACCCAATTCATTTGAATATCTTCTATATGAGTGGTTACATTTGATTAAATGTTGTCTTTAAACACCAAATCACCTACTCTGACTGAGTTGATGGACTTGACTTGTGTCAAGGGGATGAGGACTCTTGACTGTTACAGTAGTAAAGGTAGAGACTAAGAACCTGAGAAAAGTCCTCTTCAGAAAGATGAAATAAAACCCATCTGAGTTGATGATTAAGTTGTTTCATACCTTCATGGTTTTCATCCTTGTTTGGGGATAAGATGGTGAAAATATTCTCATTTTCATATCTAGTAAATTGGGTCCTCATACTTTGAATCGGAGGTTATAGAAGCACATCTTGTGCCTCTGGGGTGGCATTCCTCCTCACTGTAGTTTCCAGTGCCTAGGTATTTGAGGAGCATATCTCATCCATTACATTACCAACCAAATGGTTCGTCATTATCTCTAGAATGCAGTCATCAGTCCATGAAGATCATCTTTGAGATAGCTTTTATTGTCTTCCTCAAAAACCCTGCAGGCCCACTGGTTCTTTCTCTTTCCAATGGACCCAATGGAAGTGGACCCATTTTCATTCTATGTTCTAATCTCATGGTTCAGAATTCACTTACAGGGCTCCCACATCCTATTGGGGTAGGAAAACCTTTAAAACTAAGATCTTTCTTGTCTATGTACTCTGTACATACATTTCTCCTCTGAGGTCTTACATTTCTAGAGTACTACCTAGGCAAGGAGGGCTGGGGTCCCTTCTGCTCTTATATCAGATAAACATATTGAGACTTTGACTAAACCCCACCCATGAGCCCAGGGCTCAGCCCATATAAGAGGATACAGGGCTTCCCTTTTTGAGAGCCCACTTAAATTTATACACCCAATGTTACCCTCCCATCTTACAATGTATTTTCATTCCTCTGCAGTTTAATGTATTTTCTGATTTCCTTTGTGATTTCTTCTTTAATGTGTAGGTTATAAGTATGTTTACTTTCCAAATATTGAGGCTCTCCTAGATATATTATTGTTACTGATTTTTTTTTTTTTTGAAACGGAGTCTCACTCTATGCCCAGGCTGGAGTGCAGTGGCATGATCTTGGCTCACTGCAACCTCTGCCACCCAGATTCAAGCGATTCTCCTGCTTCAGCCTCCTGAGTAGCTGGGACTACAGGCACCTACCATTATGCCCTGCTAATTTTTATATGTTTAGTAGAGATGGGGTTTCACTGTGTTAGCCAGGATGGTCTTGATCTTCTGACCTCGTGATCCGCCCTCCTTGGCCTCCCACAGTGTTGGCATTACAGGTATGAGCCCCTGCGCCCGGCCCTAATTTCTAATTTAATTCTATTGTGGTCAGAGAACATTCTTGGTAAAATTCAAACTTTTGAAAATAAGTCTTATTTAAGGCCCAGCATATGGCTTATCATAATTAATTTTCCATGTGCACATATATGTACTCTGTGTTATTAGGTGGAGTGGCCTATAAATAACAATTATGGTGCTGTTCTTATTATCTATATTCTTGCCAATTTGTTCCTCTGGTTGTTCTATCAGTTTCTAAGAAAGAGATATTATAATTTCCAACTATGATTGTGGACTCATGTATTTCTTCTTTGAGTTACTTAAAAAAAACAAACAAGAAGTTTCACAGGACTATGTAAGCCTCTATTTCTGTTTTGCTTTCTTTGTTTCACATAATCTTGTGATTTTGTAATTAATTTTGAAGAAGTTAAGCAGCCTATAAATAAATATACCAAGTCTTAATTTTAGGGTTGCTTGACAGGGATTTTAACTACATTAAAATGGTAAAATAATATTAGTGTAATAACTTTTCCATTTGGACCTTTAAAAATCAGGCAGGCATAGTATCTTGTGAACCTATTAAGCTTTAACATCCTTTCTAGCTATTTTTAAGGAGGTAAAAGTGTGTTTCTAGAACTAAAAAATTAGATTTCGAGGTATAAATACAGTTTTGATATTGTATTAATACACAATTTCAAATACTTTATTAGTACATCTTTTAACAACCTCCCTTTAACATATTGTTGAATTATTTTTATTGGTTATCAATTTATTCTGATTACATTGGAACTAGTGTGCATTCTAGAAATACTGTTACTTAGCATCTGGTTTTGACTTTAAAAATGGCTATTATTTATAGTGTATCGGGGTTTTGCAGTATAATTGCATAGTTTCTTTTTATGAAAACAATAAAAGGTCTATAGCTTTCTAAAGCTATAACTTTATTTCTTCCATTCTTGTTGCTTTTTTCATTCGTATATAAGAGACCTATATTTAAGGACAAAATGATAACAAAGCCTTGTGTATAATCTGCTAGGTTCTAGGGTTAAGTAAATGCATTGTCTTCCTCTTGTATTGTAAATAAAATATTTCTTTCTTTTTTTTACTTTTATTTTTTTCTGGGGTTAGCCATAAATATTTTGAAGTTTAAGAGCTGTCGCACATAATGTGTTTCATGTTTTCAGGAAAGAGGACAAAGTCTCTCTGTGTGGAGAACTAACATAATAAATAGATTCTTTATGGAAAGACGTTCTGGGCTGTTATAGACTAAAGGGTCTGTGATTTACATAGTTTTTTTCCCTGGGATTTATTTGTGGTGGACAAAAATGCATTAAGTCAGGAAGCTTAGATTAGTTTTGTCTTCACCTACTAAGCTTATATGGACTTGGGAAAAATAATCGTACATCTGTTAAATGATTCAAATGAGATGTTCTTAAAGTATTTTTCAGTGGTATGATTTTATGGAAATTAGATTTTTACTTGTGAACATTACAAAAAAAAAGTTTCAGAACTCAGTAATTGTTTATGATTTAATTTTGAATGGTAAATAGAAATAGTCAATTATGGTTATTTAAAAAGATTTTAAAAAAAATATTTAGAGTATCAGTAAAGATTGATCTACAGAAAAAATCTGAAGCCCCTTGGAAAATATCAAGCAAAAGCTTACCAAGGCAAGAGGAAGAAAAAAAATCCTGAAACAAGAATATGAAACTTTAAGTCAAGAAGCAAGATTCAGCACAGAGGGAATGAATAACAAATTCAAACAACAGTGAACAGGAACTACAAGTAAAAATGGAGAAAGAAGCTTTAATGGACAGAGCTTTCTACAGTAAAGGAGAAACTATCAGAAGTTTCTATTCTTTGAAAAACTTCCAAAAGTGAATTGAAAGGGGAGAAGTGGAGGAAAAGCGCTATATTAGACTTGGTTAGTAGTGGTACATTTACTTTCTTAAGTAGAAGTGATCATTTTATTTAAATTTTATTTAAAATGTACTGATTTTCTGCTTAATTCACAGTTCGCTTTTCTTTCCACATTGAAATAATTTAAAGTAGTTCTTATGAGGAAATTAATTGGGATTGCTTAACCTGAGAAGAAGCCCAAGATAATAATGTGGGTGTGTATACACCTGTGAGCACACCATTTTCTGAAGGCCAAGAATATTTTCAGTTGAATATCACAGTCTTTCTCATGTGTGTTATTATGTTCCTTTCTGTTTGGTGAAAACATTTTCTATCTGTACACCTTTCCTATTGTGATCACTTTTTAATTTATTGTTTTCTAAGTTTTCTTGCTTCCATTTTCTTGAAGCCCATTGCTGTAAAAGTAGTGTGGCAAGTTAATTATAATGAATTGTGTGACATAAAATGTGATTTCTAAAGTGTTCTAAGATATCATCTTAATATTGTTTAAAATATGTCATTGTGACTTGGTTGATGATCAAAACCCTTAGTGTTTTGTTGTCTCTCCTCCATTATTTCTGTAATATTTTCCTAGTTTTATCATTGAAATGGATGATCCTGTCTCAGCTCATCGATAATTTTAGTTTATTTCCTCGTGTGTATCTTACTAAGGTTATAAACTAAACTTCTTAAGGTTATTACAAATATTTTTTATGTAATATAGTTTTCATTTTTTTTAAGGAGAAAACTTGCAAAGAATTAAAGCATCGACTTCAAGTGCAGATGGAGAACACACTTAAGGAACAGAAGGAACTGAAAAGTCACTTGAAAAGAGAAGGAGGTAAGATTTTCTTTTTTCTGTAACATAAAACGTATAAAGTGTAGTAAGGTCTTTATATTTTCAAATAAATATATAAAGTATGTTTGTTCTTGGCAGCATTTCCACAGATAATTTTTTTAATAGTTTTAAGAAAATAAGCATTTTCACATTGATATTTAGGTCATAGGTTTATTTCTCTGAAATATAACAAATCATGTATATAGTTTAAAACTGTTATTTATATTTTACCTACTATTAAAAAGACTTAAGCTAGTTTATAATCAAAGGTCCAGATAAAGAAATATAATTAATAAAGGTAGAAAATTGAGTCAGCTGACTACAGAGTTAAGGACCATTTTTATGATTGAAAAAAAATCGTAAAAGGCTTTCCATAGAAATGACCTTTATTTCATGGACTCTTATGGCTCTTTAATTCATGGACATTTATACTCATACTAATGTATACTTGATAATTGTTGTAGAGCAACCAAAATATTTTTCTGTGGTTAGTGCTTCTGTTGTTTCCAGCAAAAACAGACAAGCAAACGAGTAAACAAATGGGTATAATATATGGTTGTTACTCTCTGAAGCCATACCTGCGAGCTACTAGAGTCCAGGCATGCAACTTTCGAGAAAATTGGATTTGATAAAGGAGCAAGACGTAGTACTGACAAGTATTTGATGTGATTGTGTTCTAGTTGTTGATTGAAAGCAGACTTGTGTTGTAGATGCCAGCCATGTAAGTAGCAAAATTATAATTGCTTCATGCCCAAGTTCTGAATCAAGATTGTCCAAATTTATATTCTGGCTATGCCATTTATTAGCTATGCCATTTTGCCATCTTTTAGACAAAATACTTAGCCTCTGTGCTGTAGTTTCTATATGATAGAGTCTACATGAATCTATGTGGTAGAGTTATTGTGAGAAATAAATGTGTTAATATCGTTAAAGTACTCAGGACACTGACTATAATGCAGTAAATGCTCATACTAGTTATTATTTTGTCCTTGGTTATCATATCATATCATATCATATCATATTATATCATCCTTATTGTCATACTGTTTGACTCCTATTTTGCATAAAAATATTTTGCTATTCATTGTGGAGATAAGCTGAGACATCTATGTATAACAGTAACATTTTTTCAAAGGTAACTTTGGATATAGTCAAATGCTCGAATGTAATGCTAGATTCTTAGTGAAATATGCATAGAACATGAAAACATGACTTTGTTTGGAGGGTGGGATATAATAGTGATTTACCTTGGTGATAGAGGAACCTCAGTGTGACTTCTGTATGATGACTGAATTTGAGCAGAAACGTATCCTGGTGGATTGTACAAACAAGGTAGTAGTAAAATATGCCCCAGATCTCTAAATGAGGCAACTATTCTGCAGTGTATTATTATTATTATTTTAAACAGAGTCTCGCTCTGTCACCCAGGCTGGAGTTCAGTGGTGCAATCTCAGCTCACTGCAACCTCCACCTCCTAGGTTCAAGCGATTCTCCTGCCTCAGCCTCCCAAATAGCTGGGATTACAGGTGCCCACCACCATGCCTGGATAATTTTTGTGTTTTTAGTAGAGACAAGTTTCACCATGTTGCCCAGGCTGGTCTTGAACTCCTGACCTCAACTAATCTGCCCGCGTTGGCCTCCCAAAGTGCTAGAATTATAGGCGTGAGCACCTGGCCTGTGCAGTGTAATTTTAATGGCATCAGACAGATACTAAATGTATTTTGTCAAAAGTGATTTTGGTTTTGTCATAGTTACTATAGAGCTATTCTTTGTGACAGCTGTGGCCAACGGGCTTAGTGGCATATGAGAATATTCTTTTTTTTCTTTTTTTTTCATTATTTTTTGAGACGGAGTCTCTTGCTCTGTTGCCCAGGCTGAAGTGCAGTGGCGCGATCTTGGCTCACTGCAAGCTCCGCCTCCCGGGTTTACACCATTCTCCTGCCTCAGCCTCCCGAGTAGCTGGGAATACAGGCGCCCGCCACCAGGCCTGGCTAATTTTTTTGTATTTTTAGTAGAGACGGGGTTGCGTTGTGTTAACCCGGATGGTCTCAATCTCCTGACCTCGTGATCCGCCCGCCTCGGCCTCCCAAAGTGCTGGGAATACAGGTGTGAGCCACCACGCCTGGCCGAGAATGTTCTTGAAAGACAATAGACATCCAGCAATCTAGACATTGATGTTGACATACCTATTTTCCGTGATACAAGAAAATACTAATCTAAATCATTTACAAGCTGTAACTATACAATTATAAGTTAAAAAGAAAGGTAGTGTTAAACAAATAATAAAGATTAATCCAGCATGTCACCTAATAGTGAATAGTGTTGGTTATAAAAGCAGTATGAGGGCAGGTATCTTTATTAATTATCTGTAGCCAACAGCCTCAGTAGTTTCTTCCTAGAGTAGTGCCTGGAGTGTAGTAGTTACTCAGTAAATTGTCTTTTGAATGAACAAATGAAGGCTAAATAGATTTTTTTTTTCTTTCAGGCTTCTCATCAGTTGAAATTGGAACTCAATTCAATGCAGGAACAACTTATACAGGCCCAGAATACTTTAAAACAAAAGGAAAAAGAAGAGCAACAACTTCAGGAGAACATAAATGAGCTAAAGCAATCAAGTGAACAGAAGAAAAAACAAATTGAAGCACTCCAAGGAGAGCTTAAAATTGCTGTTTTACAGAAGGTAGTGATATATTTGTTTACTTTTATAGGAAGAAAACTTGACAATTAAGAAAATAGTATGATGATTAATACAGACAGATGAGTTGCAACATAGAAAAGTTTACATAAGTTAAATTTTTTCCAAGTTTAATGTATGAAAGCATTTGAATGTATTATCAAATACCTGAGTCTGGATTTCCATTCACTATAACTCTGTTGTCAGATAATTGTTATTTAAAATTATAGTACTAATCATTTGATAGACATGAAACTACCTTATTAAAAATAATATATAACTGGCCAGGCGCAGTGGCTCACGCTTGTAATCTCAGCACTCTGAGGCAGGTGGATCACCTGAGGTCAGGAGTTCAAGACCAGCCTGGCCAACATGGTGAAACCCCGTCTCTACTAAAATACAAAATTAGCAGGGCATGGTGGTGCATTCCTGTAATCCCAGCTACTTGGGAAGCTGGAGCAGCAGGCGGAGGTTGCAGTGAGCTAAGATCATGCCACTGCACTTCAGCCTGGGTGACAGAGGAACTGTGTCTCAAAATACTACCACTACTACTACTACTACTACTACTACTGCTACTACTACTACTACTACTACTACTGGTAGTAGTAATATATAACTAACACTTAAGGAAATAATTTGTGCAACATTCATAGTGTATTAGAAAATTTAAAGGAATTTAAAATAAATCATTCTTATTAAGGGCTGAGAACAAAATTACAAAGTGGGGTATCTTAAAACATTCACTAGCATAAAGCTTCATATAGTTTTAATTATTTAATATTTTAGTGGTTTCCATTTCTAAACCTATTCTAATTTATTACTGAGCATGTTTTTTATTCTTAAGTGTTTTAATACTTGTCCAGACCAAGAGTTGGTAAAATGGATTATACTTAATATGAAATATTTGAACAAAATGAGTTCCTTCTCTACTGTTAGTATGTCCATGTTAATTGGTCTGTGGAGAAGACCGTAGAATCCCTAGTATGTAGAATAAACTAAATATATCATGCCATTAAGAGTTGGCTGTCATACTACTAAAGTACAAAGTATGTAAATAAAACAATCAAAATACACATTTTATGTTGACCACTGTTTTGTAACTATTATTATGCTACTTAACAAAATAGTAGTTCTCTAATAATACAGCCAAGAGTAGACAAATGTGTCTATTATTTTGTTTGTGTTACCATATGTAATCAAAAGTCAACATATAATTATCACAGTGCATACTTGGTTGTATGCTTTCATATCCTGAGGTCATTTTCTTCAAAATATACTAGCCTTGTATCCAAATATTTACAAAATCTTCATTTTACAGCATCGTAACTTATGAAATAAAAAATACAAGTCTTTTAGCCTGTTTTCTTATTTAAAATTATGAGTTATAATAATATTTTGTTTGGATTTGTGATTAATATATATCGCCTGTACAGTTGACCCTACATATCTGTAGATTCTGTAACTGCAGTTGGAATTGAAAATATTTGGGAGAAGAAAAGCAATAAAAGTAACAGTACAGCATTAAAAAATAATACAAAATTGGCTGGGCACAGTGGCTCACACCTATAATCCCAGCACTTTGGGAGGCTGAGGTAGGTGGATCACTTAAGGTCAGGAGTTCGAGACCAGCCTGGCCAACATGGTGAAACCTTGTCTCAACTAAAATACAAAATTAGCTGGGCATGGTGGTGTGCACCTGTAGTCCCAGCTACTCCAAAAGCTGAGGCTCCAAAAGGAGACTCACTTGAACCCCAGAGGCAGAGGTTGTAGTGAGCCAAGATCACGCCACTGCACTCTAGCTTGGGCAACAGAGTGAGACTCTGTCTCAGAAAAGCAAAACAAAATGAAACCAAAACACCCAAAATTTAAAATACAGTAAAACAACTATTTATATAGCATTTATGTTGTGTTAGGTATTGTAAGTAATCTAGAGGTGGTCAAGTCAGGCAGATCTGAATTTAAATTTTGTTTAATTTTATTAAATTTGGACACACATTAACTTACTGGTCATAGAGAAATGATTCATCCTTCTGAGCTCAATTTAATGTTGTCATAGAGTTGTTGTAAAGATTGAGATAATGTATTTAAAGTTTCTAGTACTGTGACCCATACAATGTGGAAGTAAAACAGTTGTTGGATACTATATGGAAGTATAGCAAACTGTGACTTGGGAGTGTCAGTGTATAGGGTAGACCATGTAGTAATAGGCTGTGACAAAGTTATCATTGTCACTGGCCCATGGTGAAGTAGGGAAAACAAGGATAGTGTTTAAATGGGTATAGATGTATGTGTGTACACACTTAAATATATATATAAAACATATATACACACATTATATCTAGATATGTAGTTTTATGTCTACAGCTATAGAGTTATATATATAAATAGATATCTATAGATACATAGTTTTCCACATTGAAGGTCATAATGCACTTATACATTTTCTACATATATATAAATAAAAGTAATATTACAGCATTAAAATAATACCAAAATTTAAAATACAGTAAAACAACTATTTACATAGCATTTATTTTGTAATGCTGTGTTACCTAATGGTATTGTAAGTAATCTAAAGATGATTTAAAACATTTTATATATAGCATAAGACTATTTGGGAGTTACTGATCTAGAATCAAGAAAGCATGCTGTTAAGTCAACAATCCCTTACCAACTTTGTTCAAAATCTAATGTGGAAATATAAAATGAATAAGATATGGCCCCTTACTCTTAAGCAACTTATAATTTAATGAGAAAGCAAAATGTAAGTGGAAAAAAACCGTATTATATAATGGAGCAGTTATCAACTGTTGCATTTATTTGTTTTTTGTTTTTTGTTTTCCATTTAACTTCTTCACTAATGGATTTGAGTTCTTCAAAGAGAACTTTGTCTGTTCTAGCAAATAAGCTCTTAATCATTTTTAAAAGAATGGATGAGTTTGTCAGAGGAAAAATACTGAAAGCCCAAACATGAGCCCAAAGAGCTATTATGGCCTTTGTTGAGACTTCACAGAGAGCTTAGAGGAGGGAGGGATTGCATTGGGGAGTTATACATGATATAAATGATGAATTGATGGGTGCTGACGAGTTGATGGGTGCAGCACACCAACATGGCATAAGTATACATATGTAACAAACCTGCACGTTATGCACATGTACCCTAGAACTTAAAGTATAGTAAAAAAAAAAAAAAGAGAACGATAATTAAAGAGTAAGAAACCTAGATTTATGAAAAAATGTTAAAGAAAATAAGTAGTATTTTAGAAAAGAAAATGTGTAATTGCATTATGACCTTCAGTGTGAAAAAGATATCCAGCAGTTCTTCAATATTAATTGGAGGAAGAACTCTATGAAAGGAAGATGGCATGGGATATTATCAGATACTGTGTAGGGAGATCGGCTCTCTGCTCCCCCATAGGCAGTTAGCACCAATTCCTATCACTCTGTTTCCTAGGTTTCTTGAATCCATCCTTCTCATTTTCCACTGCTACAGCTTTAGTCCAGACTTCTTTTTCTCTTATCTAGGCTGTTAATATGGCCTAATAAATGTTCCAGGCCCTCCAGTCTATTTTTCATTCATTCATTTGTTTGAGAAATATTACTAGGCACTTATTTTATGCCATGACACAATTGTAGGTGCTGAAGACATAGCTGTGAACAAAACAGACATGGGACCTGTTATTGTGGAGCTTATACTTTAGTGGATAAACTAAACAGAAAGGTATGAAAGATAGTGATGGGACATAATTCTACTAAAGGTTGGATGATCAAAGAAGCTTTGCTGAAAAGATTTGAATTGATATTGGTATTTTCTAAAAACAGATGACTAATATGGTTAAATTTGGTTGTGAGGGAGATGGTAACATGAGATGAACTCAGATAATTAGACAGGGGCCAGATCGTTTATATGCAAATTCGATTATGAGATAACAGAATGGTATATTTTATTCTAAGGGCAATTCGACTCTATTGGAGAATTTAGAACAGAGAATGGTGGGGATTGACTAAAGGGAAAATAAAGGAGCAAGCAGGAAAGGCATTGAAAAACTATCGGAATGATCTGGACAGTATGCCATGATAGCATGAACTAAAGTGTTAGAAGTGAATGATTTGTGAATATATTTTGGAAGTTGAGTCATCAGGACTTTCTGATAGATTCAAAAGTGAGAGGTAATAGGAAGAGGATCAAGGATAACTTGGGTTTGTGCATGTGGGTAGATGGTAATGCCATTTATTGGGAAAAGTAGCAGCTTTTTTTTTTTTTCTTTTATTTAAGTTCTAGGGTACATGTACACAACATGCCGGTTTGATACATAGGTATACATGTACCATTTTGGTTTGCTGCACCCATCAACTCATCATTTACATTAGGTATTTCTCCTAATGATATCCCTCCTCCAAGGCTCCCACCCCCCGACAGACGCTGGTGTGTGGTGTTCTCTGCCCTGTGTCCAAGTGATCTCATTGTTCAATTCCCACCTATGAGCGGGAACATGCAGTGTTTGGTTTTCTGTCCCTGTGATAGTTTGCTGAGAATGATGGTTTCCAGCTTCATCCATGTCCCTGCAAAGGACATGAACTCATCCTTTTTAATGGCTGCATAGTATTCCATTGTGTATATGTGCCACATTTTCTTAATCCAATCTATCATTGATGGACTTTTGGGTTGGTTCCAAGTCTTTGCTGCAATAAACATATGTGTGCATGTGTCTTTACAGTAGCATGATTTGTAATCCTTTGGGTATTTACCCAGTAATGGGATTGCTGGGTCAAATGGCAATTCTAGTTCTAGTTCCTTGAGGAATCGCCACACTATCTTCCATAATGGTTGAACTAATTTGCACTCCCACCAACAGTGTAAAGTGTTCCTATTTCTCCACATCCTCTCCAGCATCTGTTGTTTCCTGACTTTTTAATGATTGCCATTCTAACTGGCGTGAGATGGTATCTCACTGTGGTTTTGATTTGCATTTCTCTGATGGCCAGTGATGATGAGCATTTTTTCATGTGTCTGTTGGCTGCATAGATGTCTTATTTTGAGAAGTGCTTGTTCATATCCTTTGCCCACTTTTTGATGGGGTTGTTTGTTTTTTTCTTTTAAATTTGTGTTCTTTGTAGATTCTGGATATTAGCC
>NW_016804447.1:4149000-4195967 GCF_001698545.2 Rhinopithecus bieti | reverse complement strand
TTTAGATCTTTCCAGCTTTCTCTTGTGGGCATTTAGTGCTATAAATTTCCCTCTACACACTGCTTTAAATGTGTCCCAGAGATTCTGGTATGTTATCTTTGTTCTCATTGGTTTCAAAGAACATCTTTATTTCTGCCTTTATTTCGTTATGTACCCAGTGACTCATTCAGGAGCAAGTTGTTCAGTTTCTATGTAGTTGTGCAATTTTCAGTGAGTTTCTTAATCCTGAGTTCTAATTTGATTGCACTGTGGTCTGAGAGACAGTTTGTTGTGATTTCTGTTCTTGTACATTTGCTGAGGAGTGCTTTACTTCCAGTTATGTGGTCAATTTTAGAATAAGTGCGATGTGCTGAGAAGAATGTATATTCTGTTGATTTGGGGTGGAGATTTCTGTAGATGTCTGTTAGGTCTGCTTGTTGCAGAGCTGAGTTCAGGTCCTGGATATCCTTGTTAATCTTCTATCTCATTGATCTGTCTGATATTGACAGTGGGGTTTTAAAGTCTCCCATTATTATTGTGTGGGAGTCTAGGTCTCTTTCTAGGTCTCCAAGGACTTACTTTATGAATCTGGGTGCTCCTGTATTGGGTGCATATATGTTTAAGATAGTTAACTCTTCTTGTTGAACTGATGCCTTTACCATTATGTAATGGCCTTCTTTGTCTCTTTTGATCTTTGATAGTTTAAAGCCTGTTTTATCAGAGACTAGGATTGTAACCCCTGGTTTTTTTTGCCTTCCATTTGCTTGGTAGATCTTCCTCCATCCCTTTATTTTGAGCCTATGTGTATCTTTGCATGTGAGATGGGTCTCTTGAATACAGCACACTGATGGGTCTTGACTCTTTATCCAATTTGCCAGTCTGTGTCTTTTAATTGGGGGCATTTAGCCCATTTACATTTAAGGTTAATATTGTTATGTGTGAATTTGATCTTGTCATTATGATGTTCGCTGGTTATTTTGCCCATTAATTGATGCAGTTTCTTCATAGCATTAATGGTCTACAGTTTGGCCTGTTTTTGCTGTGGCTGGTACCAGTTTCCTTTCCATGTATAGTGCTTCCTTCAGGAGCTCTTGTAAGGCAGACCTGGTGGTGACAAAATCTCTCAGCATTTGCTTGTCTGTAAAGGATTTTATTTCTCCTTCACTTATGAAGCCTAGTTTGGCTGGATATAAAACTCTGGGTTGAAAATTCTTTTCTTTAAGAATGTTGAATATTGGCCCCCACTCTCTTCTGGCTCATAGGGTTTATGCCAAGAGATCCATTGTTTGTCTGATGGGCTTTCCTTTGTGGGTAACCCGACATTTCTCTCTGGCTGCCCTTAACATTTTTTCCTTCATTTCAACCTTGGTGAATCTGACAATTATGTGTCTTGGGGTTGCTCTTCTCAAGGAGTATCTTTGTGGCGTTCTCTGTATTTCCTGAAGTTGAATGTTGTCCTGCCTTGCTATGTTGGGGAAGTTCTCCTCGATAATATCCTGAAGAGTGTTTTCCAATTTGGTTCCATTCTCCCCATCACTTTCAGGTATACCAATCAAATGTAGATTTGGTCTTTTCACACAGTCCATATTTCTTGCCAGCTTTGTTCGTTTCTTTTTAGTCTAACTGTGTCTTCTTGCTTTATTTCATTAATTTGATCTTCAGTCACTGATACCCTTTCTTCCACTTGATCGAATTGGCTATTGAAGCTTGTGCATGCATCACGAAGTTCTCGTGCCATGGTTTTCAGCTCCATCAGGTCATTTAAGGTCTTCTCTACACTGTTTATTCTAGTTAGCCATTCGTCTAATCTTTTTTCAAGGTTTTTAGCTTGCTTGCAATGGGTTCGAACATCCTCCTTTAGCACAGAGAAGTTTGTTATTAAGACGTAGGCCTTCTGAAGCCTACGCCTGTCAACTCGTCAAAGTCATTCTCCATCCAGCTTTGTTCCATTGCTGGTAAGGAGCTGCAATCCTTTGGAGGAGAAGAGGCACTCTGATTTTTAGAATTTTCAGCTTTTCTGCTCTGGTTTCTCCCCATCTTTGTGGTTTTATCTACCTTTGGTCTTTGATGTTGGTGACCTACAGATGGGGTTTTGGTGTAGATGACCTTTTTGATGATGTTGATGCTATTCCTTTCTGTTTGTTAGTTTTTCTTCTAACAGTCAGATCCCTCAGCTGCAGGTCTGTTGGAGTTTGCTGGAGTTCCACTCTAGACCCTGTTTGCCTGGGTGTCACCAGTGGAGGCTGCAGAACAGTGAATATTGCAGAGCAGCAAATATTGCTGCCTGATCCTTCCTCTGAAAGGTTCATCCCAGAGGGTCAGCCACCTATATGAGGTATCTGTCAGCCCATACTGGGAGTTGTCTCCCAGTTAGGCTACTTGGGGGTCAGGGACCCACTTGAGGAGGCAGTCTCTCCATTCTTAGAGCTCAAACGCCATCCTGGGAGAACCATTGCTCCCTTCAGAGCTGTCAGACGGGGAAGTTTAAGTCTGCAGAAGTTGTCTGCTGCCTTTTGTTTAGCTATGCCCTGCCCACAGAGGTAGAGTCTAGAGGCAGTGGGGCTTGTTGAGCCATGGTGAGCTCTGCCCAGTTCAAGCTTCCCAGCCACTTTGTTTACCTACTCAAGCTTCAGCAATGGCGGGCCCCGCTCCCCAAGCCAGACTCGGAAGTAGCAGCTTTTTGATGCTCATGGCTGCTGTCAGGAATCCAGATTTCTGCTTACTATAGATATGTCAGTCATTCGAGTGGAGACATCAGGAAGATACATGGATATAAGAATCCAGAGTTCAGATAGAAAGGTTGCAGTTAGAGCAGTTAGAGACATAAATTTGGGAGTCAGTTGTAAAGAAGATCTTTAAAGCCTGGGACTAGTTGAGATCTGATTTTCTTTTCTTTTCTTTTCTTTTTTTTTTTTTTTGAGATGGTGACTCTCTGTCACCCAGGATGGAGTGCAGTGGTGTCATCTTGGCTCACTGAAACATCTGCCTCCTGGGTTCAGGCAATTCTCCTGCCTCAGCCTCCTGAGTAGCTGGGATTACAGGTGCACGCCACCACACCTGGCTAATTTTTGTATTTTTAGTAGAGGCGGGGTTTCACCATGTTGGTCAGGCTGGTCTCGAACTCCTGACCTCAAGTGATCACCCACCTCGGCCTTCCAAAGTGTTGGGATTACAGGCATGAGCCACCATGTCTGGCCTTGTTGAGATCTTCTAAGGAGAGAGTGTATGGATTAAAAGAGAGTCAGCAATAGAACTTTGGGGTATCTCAACATTCACAGAAGTAGCAGAGGAAAAGGAGCTAGTAAAAGATTTTGAGAAGTTATGACCAGTAAGGTAGGAAGAGAACCTAAAATATAAGGTACCTTGGAAACCAGTTGAAGAAAGTGTTTCTGGAAGGAGACATAATCAACTATATCAGGTACAACTGAGAGGTCAAGTGAGGTGCTGACAAGGATAAGAATATAGGATTTTAGAACATGGCAGTTACTAATGACTTCAACATTGATTTTATTGGAGTAGTGTATTTTGAAAGTCAAATAACTATTTTCATACTATGCGTATGTATATGTTTTAACTATGTCATAATTTGTGCATATCTCCTGAATCTTCTTGAAGACTAAAGACAAGTTTAGAGTTTACAGGAGCTTTAAAACTTTGTGAGATTTTCTTTTTCTGCCTTGATATTAATTAAGATGACTTGTAGAAATTTCTTGTTATTCTTGCATTTCCAAGAGTAGAAACTATATATTAATACTTCAACAAAGTAATGGCTTCTTACTTTCTTTCATGTACAAGTTTCCCTTAGTTCCACCTTAAATTATGTCAGCTGAGGCACCTAGCACTGCATGTTCCCTCAGAATGTAGTTGTTACTCTTTCTCCTGACACCTGATAGTACTTCCCAGTGAAATGCCTTTAAAAAAAATTAATTACTTTTGTATTTTATGGTTTTTAACTTGAGACTTGTTAAGATTTTGTAATTCTTTGACTTTATAAGTAATTTACTTCATTGAGGTAGAATTTTGAGGCATAAGTACAGTTCATCTTATTGTTTGGAATTTTCTTCTAGGTGTCTGGATTTTACTTTATATTTGTAATTGGTTTTTGGAATGCATACTGTTTTAAGTAACTATTGTATGTTTCAGACAGAGCTTGAGAATAAACTACAGCAGCAGTTAACACAGGCAGCCCAGGAACTTGCTGCAGAGAAAGAGAAAATGTCAGTATTACAAAACAACTATGAAAAAAGTCAGGAAACTTTCAAACAGCTTCAATCTGATTTCTATGGGAAGGAATCTGAACTTCTAGCCACCAGGCAGGATCTTAAGGTATAGTTAAACTTATTACTGTACCATAAAATCTCAGGTAAGTTTGATGACCATTTATTTAAATGATCTATTTGAATCCAAATGGGCAAGAAAATGTTAGTCAAGATCTTAAGGTATAGTAAAACTATACTGTACCATAAAATCTCAGTAAGTTTTATAGACATTTATTAAATGATCTATTTGAATCCAAATGGGCAAGGAAATGTTAGTATTTGTGGAATAGTATGCTGTTTTCTGTTAAATTATTTTTGTATTAGCATGCTTTAAAAAATTGTTTTATATTATAACGAAATAATGATATACATAAATGTGGGCATTTAAAAATGATGTATTTGTAATAGTAAGATAATTTGGATATATCTTCATTGTGACACTGTTAACTTATGTAAATATTATGCTGTCTTTATGTGCAAATAACGTTAAAGATAGGCTGCTGTTAAGTTCTAAATATAAACCGCTTGTGAAAAAATGCAAGCAATTTTACCATTGCTTGTCAGGCAATTCTGACTTTAGTTATAATATTTGTCAAGTTCCCAATATTACTGGATTGCCTAATGATTAAAATTAGGAGATTATAGCTCAAAATAAACTTACCCTTAATTATATAACAATGTATAGAAATTTTACCTTTGGTAACATTATTTGATTATAGATAAAGTATCAAGTTTATTAAATTTAAGGATAATGGGAAAAGGGTAAACAATTTTTAGGTCACAGGAAAGTACTAGTTTTCTAAGGAAAATTGAATATTTGTGTTCTCTCACAGAAGGTTCAGCCTTTCCTCTCTCTCTTTTTCTTAACGGGAAATGCTTTCTCTGTTTCTTTCCTATGTTTGGGATTTTTGTTTATTTAATATAAAGTGCATATTGCAAAATTCTGAGAATGAAAGAATATTAAAATGTTATATTTAGATAGAGAGCATATATTTTATCCATAGGCTGTTATAGGGAATTATGAAGGAGGTGGGACTTGATTAGGTCCTGAATTTGAATACATAGAGACTCCTGAGAAAGGTCGTTTTATTCAGGGGCACATTTGAGAAAAGGTGCTGTAGTAAGAATGAGTAAAGCAAGCACATAGTTAGCATAATTGCCTTGCTGGTATACTAGTTTATGTATGGAATTAAGGTTTAAAAGCTTGGCTCTAAATTGTGAAGTATCTTAGATGCCTAGCAAAGATGATTGGATTTTATATTTGAGGGGAAAAAGTGAAAAGTCTAAATAGAGGAGTAAAATGAAGAAAATAGTACTTTAGAAAATAACCTGGTAGTGGCTTGCAGACAGCTTGGATTGGACCTGGGATAGACTAGTGGTGGAGAGATGAGTTAAGAGGTTACTTTCTTTCTCCATAAATTCTAATAGTTGAAGTATAAGTTGATTAGAACGAACATGAAACAGGATGAAATAGAGGAGATTAATGGGAGAGAGAGAAGAAACAAAAGGACTGAACCCATACCTAGCTGCAAGGATTTGACAAAGAGATAGGAAATTGGGTAAAATAATTTTCACAGTGCCAGTAGAATATCTGTCTATGTATC
Organism: Rhinopithecus bieti; assembly: GCF_001698545.2. Lineage (NCBI taxonomy): Eukaryota > Metazoa > Chordata > Mammalia > Primates > Cercopithecidae > Rhinopithecus > Rhinopithecus bieti. The sequence continues at coordinate 4,190,125 of NW_016804447.1, read as the reverse complement.
TATGTATCTATCTATGTGGAGGTAAAAATTAGCAATAGTTGTTATTAAGAAAAAATACCACACAAGATTTAGGTAGTGTTAAATTATTGTTATTTGTCCTTACAACACTATTGAAAGTATTGAAAGTCAAGGAAGCTTTGTGGAAGAGTTTGGGCTTAGCCTAAAAACAGTGAGGAACCACTAAAGGAAGTTACTTACATTTGTATTTTAGGCAAATAACTCACTGCAGATTGAGGAATGAGAAACAGGGCTGAATGTGAAGACCAGAAAGGAGACTTTGCAGTAGTCTAAGTGCAAGATGATGGTGGTGTGGGCTGGTAATAGCAAGGATGGAGAAAAGTGCATGAATTTGAAGGATATTTAAGTGACAGAAGAGATGAAACTTAATGATTGATTGGAAGAGTCTTATAGAAATCACACTCCTTCCATATGGATGTCATTTACCCAAAGCATAAGCTAGTAACAGGAACAAACATTAAATCATCAATGTTAGTTGATTTGATTGATATTCTTTCATTAAGCCAGCAATTTTTATTATGCTTGAAAGCTATGTTGTGTACGAATAATTTCATACATGAAAGAGTAACTCAAATGTAAATATGGGCAAAAAGAGAAAGCTGAGGGACAAGGCTGCCATAGAGTTTTACAACTTATTAAGGGACCTTGGATAGATCCTGTATTCCAAAGCTTTCTTTTGCTAAAGAGAGCAGGCCCAGTGCTTCCTTTTGCAGAGAAGACAGGACTACTGCTATACAATAACAGAACCATGGTTAAATCTTAGTTCTGATTCAAAGTCTGCCATTCTTTCATCATTTCACTAGAATTTTTTATACAAAATAAAGATTGTTAAATGTTATATAAATGCTTTTAAAATGAGAAGTGTATGAACTACTTAGGAAGCTAATTTTTTTTTAATGGTAAATTCCTAGGGAAGTTCAGATATTTATAGACTTAGATAAGAGATGGCCATCAGTTATTATTTTTCTTTTGCTTCAGTGATGTTGTATGGTCTTGTATATAAGAGAGAGAAGAGGAGAGATTCAGAGCCTTGTAACATGACACCCACCTATGTCAACGCTATCTACCATGGGTTAGCAGTGCACAGCATGGGCTAACAGTGTCCATTCTATACACCATTAAAGTGAAAGGTAGCCTGACCTGATCTATGCCTTTAACCCCATCTGCTGGATTACTTATGGAGTACTTAAGTTTGTTGACTGGATAGTTCGGATTGGTTATGCTGTGCACTACTCTGTGTTGTCCAGGAAAAGTAGGGGTAGAATTTAGCTGTAAAATTTACACGCTGAGTGAAGTGAAAATTCTAGGATAATAGATTTAGAATTAAATGTAAATCTTCTTAGCCTAGTACTCTCTCTATATCATTGCATCAGAAATCAAGTAAAACAACTAAAATATGAAGTTTTTTTTTTTTTTTTTTTAAGAAAGAATGGGAAAACTTGCTGAATAGACAAAAACAATAGCTACCATAGAACACTGCAGAAATCATTTGTTTACTAGGGTACTATAATGTGATTGGCATAATCAGGGTCAAGGTTGGTATTTGATCCATTTAGGGATTTGCCTATTCAAGAGGTGTAGATGGGTTAAAGATAGTCCCAGTGAAACCATGGAATGGAAGATGGGGTTCTCTGAGGGAAGAGATGCTGAACAGATGAAATAATATGCAATATTATTATAATTTGTAATAAGAAAGATGAAAAGAACATATAAAATGCATGACAGTATAAATGTTCATCTATGTCATTGAATGACAAATGAAATTTCAGAGGCAGGGGAAAACAGTATGTCTTGGCACCTTCAGAAAAGATTTCATGGAGCAGTCTAAATTTTGAGCTTGACTTTAAAAAGTAAGTCACTGGGTTTAGTGAGTTTACAATTTTATAGGCTGTTATTTAAACCATGGGCTTTTTGGAAATCTTGTGGTTAGAGGTTAGGGGTGCTTTCCAGACTCTAACAAGCCTTGGTATTTTTAAACATTAGATCATGATCTCTATTAACTAATTATAGTTGTTGTAGACTGTTTGAACTGGACTTTGTCAACTTTTCTCCTTTTTTATGTGAAATCACTCTCACCTTTGTGACACATAGGTCAGTTCCCACATGTTGTATAGAGCTTTCTGTAAACCCCAATCCACAGCGTCTCACACTGTTTTTCTGTGCATTTGGCACATAGAGTATACCCTCCTGCCCTGCATAGCTTCCATTTTACATGCCTGTTCTGCTTTTTGGGCGATGTACTCAACTCCCTTAAGACAGAGACCAGCTTGTACCCTTCTGTTCTGTCTTAGTGTTCTCAATTAATGGTTAGCTGCCTGGTTAGTAAAGAACTAGCTGACATTAATTCTTTCCTGAAAAAAGCCTCAAGGGGTTTAGTGTTCTACTGGCAGTCATTGAAAATTAAGATTTAATTTATATCAGAAAGATATAACTGGGTTACTGGTAAGAAGTAAACTTTCTTTTTCAGGAAGCTTAAGAATCCTCATAAGTAAGATCTTTGTTTATTTCATTTTTTTTTTTTAACTGAATACTTGCTGTATACAAGCCTACTCAGCAGGGATCCTTTCATAAATTATGTTTTCTGCCTCCTTTTCAAAGGAACTGTACCTCTAGATTAAGAAAGATCAGCTTTTTCCAGATCTGATGAAAGAGATCAATTGGATTTCTTACCCTGCTGATTCTTCGCAGTGGCAGCTGAGAGTGGCAAGGTTCTTACCATACCCATTACCTACCTGTTACCATATTTATCCCCAAATGAAGTGTAATGAGTGAAGAATCTTCCCCTTTCCCCAACTTCTTCTTCTCAAAATACTTGGGCTTTAAAACAGTCAACAACTGTGGACTATGTTAAATGACAATCACCGCTTCTACGATATAGATGAGAAGAGAATAGTGTGCCTTCTCAGGATACAGCCTCAGATGTTTGGCTGAATTTTCTCTTTTCGTTGACTTGATCAGGTTGTCAACTGTGAAGTAGTTATTTTTATTCTGTGACAAAATAATCCTTCCTATTTGTTTCAGGAAAACTCTCTCAAATTGTGTTTTTCCTCTACTCTCACACCACAACAATTATCAACACAGAAGACTTCTGTGACCAAACATAGGGGGATGATTTTCCCATACACACGCCAAGAAGCAGACACCAACTGGGCGTCTTCCAATTCAATTCCGACACTATTTCCCTAGAGATAGTGTCAAATCCCACAGATTGGGGGCTCAATCCCCAAGACTGCTCCCTACAACTCCAAACACCAATCATAAATCCAGGCTTCCAGAACTTCTGACCAACCAGCTGGTTTCAAGTTGGGTTTTCATGACACCCTCTTTGGGTTCAATTAGTTTGCTGGACCAGCTCACAGAACTCAGGGAAAACTTATTTATATTTACTGATTTATTATAAAGGATATTACAGAGAATTCAGATGAAGAGATGTGTAGGGCGATATGGGGGAAGGGGCACGGAGCTTCCATGCCCTCCCTGGGCACGCCACCCTCCAGGAACCTCCATATGTTTAGCTATCTAGAAGTTCCCCAAACCCAGTGCTCTTGGATTTTTATGGAAGCATTCTTTAACCCAGGGTATGAGGCAGGACCCTCTCAGGGAAGAGTCTTAAGACCCACAATCAGAAAGTGGGATGGGGAAGAAGATTAGAGGCCTGCCTAGGGACCAGTGGAAGGAGGGCAGGAGAGGAGATTCTGTTTCCTGAGGCCTAACATACCCAACATTGTAACAAAAAACTGTAACAAAGGACATGGGAGTTTTGATTCAGGAACCCTGGACAAAAACCACTATGTCACAACACCATACAATTTATTACTATTTTTAGCATGTCAAGGGACATCATAGAACCTACCAAATGTATATGTATGCATGATGAAGCATTTAATTATATCTCTTTTAAAATTGTTTTCTTTCACATTGCCTTATGACTTTAACCATAATATGTTCTCTGAATGTATCTGATATGGTCCCTACTTACTTGGTATTCTTTCATATCAACTAGCCAGTATTGAAGATGTGATCAACATTCAGCAAATACTTTAAATATTTATTAGTAAATAGATTATTTTTAGAGGGTTTGGAATTGCTTCCATTTTACTAAATATTTTATATTATAAATGTTTTCTGTAAGCAAGAGAGTTAATATTTTAGAATTCTTTCTCTTTTACCTGGTCTTACTGATGGGTATAATATGCTATTTTTTTTTAGTATATTGCTTTCTACAGTGTTTATGTTAACTTATGTTTCTGTTGAATTTACTAAAAACATGGCATATAATAATTTGGGAAAATTGTTTTTGTAAGTCCATAGAAGAGAAGCTTTCTCTAGCACAGGAGGACTTGATTTCAAACAGAAATCAAATTGGAAATCAAAATAAATTGATTCAAGAACTGAAGACTGCCAAGGCTACATTGGAGCAGGATTCAGCAAAGAAAGAACAGCAATTGCAGGAGCAATATAAAGCACTACAAGACATTCAGAAAGAAAAGGTATTGCATGTTTCTGACCTAAATCTACAATCTTAGAGTTACAATTGTCTTAGAGATCATCCAGTCAAACCTCTTATTCAGTACAGGCATCATCCTTATTTTCAACAGCTCTCTCAGAGGGACCTCTAGTTTCTGACACTTTTGATCATTGGGATTTTAATGCTAGGAAGTACTTCTTAATGGCCTCCTTGTTATTTCTACCCTTTTTTCTTACTGCCCTTTTTAGTTTTACAGACAAATCAATTTTTCACACCATAGATCCTTGGTTATTTCAGGAAAGATAATATAGTTCCTCAACTATTTCTCATGTAACATATTATCCTTTAGATGCGTGAATGAGATAATAAAAGATCTAGAAATAATTCTTAAGTGTGTTAAGAGTTCTTAAAATTAAGAACCAGAGTGTCTCAGGAGTTTATTAAGTTACAAAGTTGAAAGCATTCGTTTATTACTATATGACCAGTACATTTTAAAAATCACTTTAAATTCTATATGAAAGAAAATTCAGATCCTAGGAAAGAGTTTATTTTTTGTTTTATAGTTGAAATCATACATTCCTATTAGCTGACAGGATATTACTCTGCAGTGTATAATCCCTAAAATTCTTGGTATATTCTGAGTGGTTCAGTTCCTGAAATTTAATTTAAAAATGTTTTGTGGGTGTGGTGATGGTGAAGCTGGAATGAAATTCATGATTTGTGCTTCAGGTTTAGAGAATTCTGACAGAACTATTGTTCATAAGGCCAGGTTTGATGGCTCATGCCTGTTATCCCAGCACTCCCAGAGGCCAAGGAGGAAGGATTGCTTGAGCCCAGGAGTTCAAGATCAGCCTGGGCAACATAGTGAGACCTTGTCTCTATTAAAAAAAAAAAATTAGCCGGGCATGGTGGTGCATGCCTGTAGTCCCACCTACTCGGGAGACTGAGGTGGGAGGATAGCTTGAGTCTGGGAGGTCAAGGCTGCAGTGAGTGAGCCATCATCTTACCACTGCACTCCAGCCTGGGTGATAGAATGAGACCCTGTTTCAAAAATAAAAAGAACTGTTGTTTATAGGAGTTTAGTTGTGAGAGCTTTACATCAGACAGACTTGCTTTGGTTTTGGCTCTACCTCTGATAGATTATTTCATGTCTCCTAAACCTTTGTTTCCTCACCTAGAAAATGGAGATTTAGAAATCTACATATAGTAGAGATTAACTGAGATAATATGTAGTGCTCCTAACTAGATACCTTATATAAAGATAGTGATAGTAATAAAATAGGAGTTATAAGAGTAAGAATGGTAGTTTTGGCTAAATTTTACAGCATCATTACTCTGACCAGGTACTCTTTATCTCACAATATTAACTATAACTATTTAATCTTTACAATTATCTTATTATTATTGTTCACACTGTATAAATAAGGAAACAGGCAAGAAACAAGAGAGGGTAAGTAATTTGCCCAAGTTAGGTAGAAAGGGGCAGGAGCCAGTGTCATCAATAGTAGCAGTCATTTTTATTACACCCATTTTCACTTAAGCATTTGCTTTAAAATTATTTTAAATATATCATTTTCTACAGTCACTGAAAGAAAAGAACTAGTAAATGAAAAGTCTAAATTGGCAGAGATAGAAGAAATTAAATGTAGACAAGAAAAAGAAATCACTAAACTAAATGAGGAACTCATGTCCCACAAACAAGAAAGCATAAAGGTATGTTAAGATAATCATTTTTCCTGCCTTCTGTGTTATATTGTTCTTTAAAGAAATATATATACAAATACATATTTATTTATTTATTGAGAACTTGCTGTGTGCTAGGCAAATTGTTCTGTTGTTTCTGACAAATACTCTTGCCAGAGTGCTTTTGTATTGCATAATACCTGTACACATATTGAAATTGTTACATTTGTTTTCACATTACCGATGAAGCAAAGTAACCCTAAGAGTTTGGATCTCATCGAAATGATAATCAAGAGATGTATTGATTTAGAAAATTATGCTCACGGGTAGTAAATTTCAAAATATGAAAGAGTTTAGAAGTAAGATTTAAAGGGATTGTTTATTCAATTATTTTTCTTCCTAAAGTCCTTTCATAATCTGTTATTTTTAACATTTTACCTGTTATAAGCATAGATAGGGTACCCATTGAAGAAAACTAATTGTTTATTATTTGCTTTGTAAAATACTAATTTCTTAAAAAAGGTTAGATTCTTGAGAGCACTCATAATGCCCTTTGTGTCTGTCAGCATAGTTATCATTTTGGTTTTTAATTAATTATCCCTTTATGTTCCTCTGTCCTCTAGAATGCGACTTCCTTAAATCAGGGAATGTGTATAATTCATCTTTATGTTATGTCCCCAGAACCTAACTCAATGTGTGATAACTAAATGATGATCAGTAAACGTTAAGTGAGGAAAGGCAAAATAGAGAGTACAGTTTGTTTTCTTTCTCCACATAATCAAAACGTATAATTTTTTGTCACCTGGATTTAAATGATTGAGCAGGACATATAATCTTGCATTTTTTAACCAATTATTTAAAATACTGAACTTTTAAGAATTTCGTAAGTGAGTAAAACCTATATTCAATCTATTGTGATAAATTGCATAAATGTTAGCTACATTTTGAAATATTTACTATGAAGGATGATTTATTTTGGCCCTACTTTTCAACAGGAGATAACAAATCTTAAGGATGCTAAACAGCTTCTAATTCAGCAGAAATTAGAACTTCAAGGAAAAGCAGACTCCCTGAAGGCAGCTGTTGAACAGGAGAAGAGAAATCAGCAGATACTAAAAGACCAGGTGAAAAAGGAAGAAGAGGAAATGAAGAAAGAATTTATTGAGAAAGAAGCTAAGTTGGTCAGTGAATTAATCAGGGGAAGTATGTTTTGCAGTAGAGCTTTAAGTCAATCCAGTGAGAGGACTATTCTACTTATGAGATCTGATTAAAATGCTTTCCTAACATTTTAGTTTTTGATTAAGAAAGGAGATCTTATTTGTTTAAATAGCTGACATGTGTTTGGAAATATTTTACCCTGTAACCATATTTCTGTCTATATAAGTGAACACTGAAATGAAATAAAATTTTAAAAACTTTTTTTTTTTTTTTTTTGAAGTGTCAGAAACCAAATAACCGCACAACTATGTAGATCTGGTAAATGGTGTGAATGTTAGTCATGTGAAACCCATTTGTTGGGTCAAAGCGAATGTTGATAAGGGGGAGCGGAAACTTGAGTTTGAAATTATGATGAACAAAGTCTGCTTTTCCTTTCCTAAGTTGCACATGCCAGATGGGAAGCATCTGGCTTTCCTCTATTGAATTAAGTCCAAATATGCCCAGATAACTTGGCCATTGAATGTTTTAGTTGAAGAGTTTCAATTTTAACTTCAAACAGTCATTTGAAGGTTTCATAATGGTTTTTGGCAGACTGATAGAGAAAAGAAAGCATATGGAATTGGGAGGAATAAGGAAATTTCAGCTTTGTCTCTAGGGCACCTTGCTATCCCTAACCATATGTGTCTTTCCTGCTCTGGTGGAGAAAAATATCTCATATTGTGTCACTTTAGCTCACTATCATGATGGTCACTATCCATCATTTCAGCATTTTGACCTTTGAGCCAATTCGTATTACATAGATGATTGTGGAATCAGTTTTATTAATGTGTAATGAAATATGTTCTCCTGCCTCTATTCCCAAAGAAGCAGTAGTATTTATATTGCCAGTATTTTAAATTTAATAAATCATATTATTTTGTACTACTTTTGTAATAGATTTTCCCCCCACTTTTCCTTTTTTTTCAGCATTCTGAAATAAAAGAAAAGGAAGTAGGAATGAAGAAGCATGAAGAAAATGAGGCTAAACTTACCATGCAGATTACAGCATTAAATGAAAACTTAGGCACTGTGAAGAAGGAGTGGCAATCTAGTCAACGGAGAGTTAGTGAGCTCGAGAAACAAACGGATGACTTACGGGGTGAAATTGCAGTATTAGAAGCAACGGTTCAGAATAATCAAGATGAAAGGAGAGCACTACTGGAAAGGTGATTGATATCTAGTAAAATTAAGTTTATTTCCATTGTAAGTGATAAAAGATTGTCATGTTCCATAGTTTTAAAATAGAAGAATCTTGAGAAAAGTGCATAAGCCTCTATAGGTATTTAAGTAGCCATTTAAAAATTAATCTGTAAAACAATCAGATAGTCAAAATTAATGTATTATATATTTTAAATTACTAAAGTAGTCCATTATCTATACCCTAGAAGGGTCTTTAATGATTTTCTAAAAAATTACCTCTTTGCAATCTATTCCAGATGTCTTAAAGGAGAAGGTGAAATAGAAAAGCTTCAAACCAAAGTATTAGAATTGCAAAGAAAGCTGGATAATACAACTGCAGCAGTACAGGAGCTGGGCAGAGAAAACCAATCACTTCAGGTCAGTCAACTATGGATATGAGGCAGTTTTTTAGTCTAGAATTGACTTATTAGTGAAAAGCATATTTTTAACTTTTAAATCTCATGTTTTATAAATACTTTCAAATAGCTACTGTCTGTTTAGCAGTATTGTAGGTTTTATGGATATTTAAATATAAAAGTAAAGAACTTGTTTCAGAGACCTCAGAGATTCATTAGGAAGCCATGTCATTCATGAATTGTTAGTATACGGGAAGAACTACAAAATTCAAGAATACCAAAGAATATATGAGTCAGTATGTTTTAAAGAAGTGATCTGAATATATGCTCAGAGTTACCAGGAAAGATTCATGATTATGTTTAGAATGGATTGGAAATCAGCAAAGGTTAGCAAGATGTTTCAGGAATAAAATTCTATGAATTTTATTTGGTCATTCAGATTTATGAATATAGCTACTTTTGACAATAGAAGCTGACCAGTATATTTCTGATTTTTTAAAATTTTATTTCATGGGTCATATTGTCAAAATTTCATAGAACTCTGACAGCAAGTTAGAAATAATCTAGCATTCTTTAAAATGTTGAGTACTATAATAAATATGTCGATACTTTTTGAAAAACAGATCAAACATACACAAGCATTGAATAGAAAGTGGGCCGAAGACAATGAAGTACAAAACTGTATGGCCTGTGGGAAAGGCTTTTCAGTAACAGTGAGACGGGTAAATACTTTTGTTCATATAACTATGTTTCTGGATTTCATTTCTCACTGATAATTAATGTTTTAACCATCAAAATAGTCCTTCATTTGATCGAATAATTTTCTGTTTATCAGTAAACTTTAACAACAACAGAATAACTAAACTTCATGCAGTCTAGCTTCTGTTTAGCATATGTGTTTGAATTTTACTTTTAAATTCAGTCTTTGTCTTCCAACTTAGTTACTGTCTGGGACAATCATTTTCTGAACCAGTGTGCCAACATTAAACTCATGTTTTAGTAATCATTGGGTTCTTTAAAGGAAGAAAAAGCAGAGGTATTTTTAAAATATATTCTAAATACTACCATTGTGTTATGACTTCAGTTTATATTTCTATTGGAGACATTAGTGCCTGAAACATTTGGGAATTAGGAATAGTTTTTCATTGGATAGAGATACTTTATAAACACCTTTTAAATGCCTCCTCTGGTTCTTTTGAGAGTTCCATGATAAATTCTATATAAAATGTTTAGCATAGTGTTTGATAAATAGGAAGCATTCAATTTAATTATAACAAAGAGATTAAGTTAACATATTGAAACATTATATCATTAAATATTTCTAATGCTAATGTACCTTCACAATGTAGTTGGTGGTATTCATGTAGTTTCATAATACTTTTGGTATAGTTTTTATTCTTAAAATTGTTTAAATTTTGTCATTTACAGCATCACTGCCGACAGTGTGGAAATATCTTCTGTGCTGAATGTTCAGCCAAAAATGCCTTAACTCCTTCTTCCAAGAAGCCTGTTCGTGTCTGTGATGCATGTTTCAATGACTTGCAAGGATAATGGGTTATCACAACTTCAGAGTAATATTACACTAACATTAGATTTTTAATAAATGTACTTAATAGAGGTCTTGGACTACTATTTGGTTTGGACATTGGTTGCAATACTAGACCAAATAGGAATTAGTATATTTTGGAATGTTATGGATATCAAGTAAAACTCTTCTATTTTTGTGAGACTTGGCCTTATCATCTTTCATTACTTTTTTCCCATTTAGCCCCTGGAATAGCTTTCATGCCAAGTTTAGAATTAGCCAATGAAATGTAAATAAACTTTGGACAGAAAATAGCAATGTATTTTTTTAATATAATTTCATTATTCACAAATGAAGAATGCAATTCCATAGCTTACTTCTTTCTCCTAAATTTAATGTACAAAAATGTACATGGATGATATCACTTGTTGCTGTTTTTGTTGCACAATAGCACATTAATTATATTAAATATTCTCTTTGTGAAGTTATGCACAGAACTGTAACATTTCCTCTACCCTTTTCTCTTATATGTAGGTTCATAGCTCAGTTGCATTGTTATGTTATGAATTTACTACTTGAGTGTTCTCAATACAGTTATCTCAAAATATGTAGTAACCATGAATTCAAAAATGGTTTTTGTTTTAACAATATTAATTAAATTTTCTTGGGTGGATTTTATAAAAACCGGTGTAAAATCAATTTGCTTACTTATGGTTATCTGGGGTTGTATTTCAAAGAATAGGGTTAATTTTCTTTTGTCTTTTCTGTCTCTTTCTTAAACTCCCACATATTGTCCATTTAGAATCTTAGAAAGCTTCTTACCCTAGCCCTCAGTTGGAGGATGAATAATAAACATTGTATAATGTTCTTATTCTCAGTTTCTTGTAAGTGGGAAGTTTTTTGAGATCAGCCTTCATATCATACCCTTATTTTGTCTCTCTAGCATCTTCAGGAACCTGAGTTTGCTTTTTATATAGATCTGATTTTTTCCTTTATTTGGTTTAACCTTTTCAAGCATAGGTCAGCTTCATGTATTTGTTTTATAATTTTGCATCTTAAAGCTAGTAACTAATATTGCTGTGGTCTTATTGGTGAAAACAAAATATAAAATGGTAAGAAGACATTAAATATTTTACTTTCTATTTTATTCCCTATCGGGAAGAATTTTAAAAGTTGTAAAATTGACTTAAAGTTAAAATGGTTCTGAATTTGGTATTCCATATCAACTGTTCCCAATTTTACTGTTGTGAAATTCCCTTTAAGTAACTAACACCTAGAAATAGAGTGTCACCAAAACAAATATATTTAGGAATCCCAGAGTTACAATAAAAACTAAAACAGCATGGCTAAGCACCGTAAGGATAATTAAGAATTAGCTTATTTGTATGCTGAACAATGGGATCGAACTTTAATTTAGCATAGTCTTATTAATTTGGAAAATTGTAAAACATCTCAAGAGAGAAGTTATTAATATTGGTTTGTTAATCTTTCTAGAGAAGAAATGTAGTTATACATTCATTCAGTGCAATCATTTTATAACAGTAGTTAATATTTCATTTATACTAGTTTATAATATACATTTGCTTTCAAATATTCTGAAATGAAATTATATTTATGCTATACCTACAATTGTATGTAAATTGAAAGAGATCACTACGTATTTGTTTAATTATTTAAAAAAAATTTTAAGTAAACCCTGTTGTCATTAGCTATTAAGAACATCGATTAAGTTCCTGGACTTGGATAAACATATATCCTTGAGCATATATAATGAAGAAATACAGTGGCTCTTTATTAAAAATAATAGTTGGATAATATAAACTGAACTATTTATGCAGTTTTATATACTTATAAATCCTTCCAAATAGTTTTAATTCTATAATTTTACATATAAATAACTTAATAAGTGTGCTGGAAAAACACAGATGTTCACAGCACCACTGTTCTTTTTTTTTTTTTTTGGAGATAATAAAATTCCATGAGAAATCTGGGTTTGAATATTTGTTCACTTTGTCTCCTAATTGGACACCCTCCAGGCCTTCTGTCTGTCTCCCCTTTACCCCCAACATATTCACAAAAAAATTGTAAGACAAGTAACCATATATAGGTGTTTGAATGATTTTCTCATTTTTATCTAACTAATTTCATTTCATAAGTCCCAAGTAATTTACCTACCATAGACTACTATACTGATAATATAAATGAAACCCAACATTTTTTGCTACGAACTCTCCCCAATTTAATGTGTTTTGAAAACAAAAATTTTAATTTTTTTCCTTTTAATTAAAAAGTCATCTTTGAAGTCCTTATTGGCTGTACATTTTACATGTTTGCTGGTACTATTATTTGTCAGTGAGTTAGAGCTGGCATGTACTGCTCTTGGCTTTAATGAAAAGCACATTGACATAATGTTAGTAAATTCCAAACCCCGGCACAGAATGTGAGTTAAAATTAAGTCTTGCTGGGTTAGTGTACAATAAACTATACCTACAGACTTTTTTTTAATAGAAAGAAGACAAAGCTGCTGGTATATGATTTGTTCCTTTGAAGAAAAAATGAGGGAAACAAACACAAAAACCTCAATGCAGTGTATAAATAACATTTTGTTCAACTACCTCTTAATGTGGAATTATCTACTTTAATAGTTTCCTGACAGTAATGTTAAATAGTAACTGCCAAATTTGTTATTTTCCCATCTCTCTTAAAAAGTCTTTATGATTATTTTATATAGTTTTGAGAACTTTAAAGCCACTTTTTTTTAAACTTACATTTGCATAAAAAAGGTTAGCTTTTAAGTAGAGAGCAAATTATGATCTTATATTTTGATATTCATGACCTATTTGACTATAGGAGTTTTTTTTAAAAAAAATGCACTTTGGCTGTAAAACCATGGATGATTTGATCCATAAAATTTAAATGTGCCACCATTATAGTATTCCTAGACATGAGCTTGATGAATGGTATTCTGTAATTATCACGTGCCACACATTATCATGTCTTAATTGCCCTTAGCCCGAATTTTAATGATCAATTTGTTATTGTTGCAGATGTGAATATTGTGCATAAACTTACTAAATTGATGTAAAATTGTATAAAATAGAATTAGAAGTCACTAAGTTCTTTCTGTGTAGAAGTACTAAATTTATTGTAACACAATGCAGTTGTGTATATGATATTCTATAATTTCTTGAACTGGATCATATATTCATAACTTCTGTAGATACTTCTGCATGAACATTTTCTCATTTAGTTTTTGGGTTCATTATTTGTACTGTGTTTACTACTTGTGATCATGTAGTTGTGCCTTATTTTGTGAGAAAGATTAGCTCAGTAAATACTGCAATTTCTAAACTCAGTGATTGGAAGGTTATTAATTATAAATGTAACTGATAAAGTACACAACAGCATTTAAATCTGTATAAAGAACAGTGGAAAGATCCTTATTGAATTGTTGCTTTTGTTTTTTTAATATGTTTAAATATTATATTAAAAAACATTTCTTTCTAAACTAGTTGTATTCTGTGACTATAAATTGTTTTGTCTAACAAAAGAGAGAACACTATATTAACCATTTTGCATTAATTTATTTACAGAATATTAGGACTTTGCACTTGGATATAGACAGTGGTGTTTTAATGTTGTTCAATTTAGAATAGTAATTAAATTCCTGATCTTGAGAAATTATTAATGCCATTTTGTTTTAGACATTCCATTTAATATTGTAGAGAATTAACAAAACTAAAAACAAATATAAAATATGTAATTAATCCCTTATTTCATAAAGATACTTAAAATTTTATTTATTTATTTTTTTCTCCTTCCCATCCCCAAAGATACTTTTGGAAGGCCCAATGTGCCGTTGTTTTCTTCCTGGGAGCCACGGTTCTAGAATGGTTTTTGTTCCGACCCCCACGATCCCTTCATTTGAATGTGCTTCATTCTAAACCCTCTGAAGAGTTTAATGTGCATATCCTCAAGCATCTAATATATTGTATATTAGACATGTTATTTTGTGAGCTTTATAGAATTCCAGTTAATGTGCAGCGTATTCTTGAGCTGTTTTACATATTTTGTTAATTTAGTCGGTCTGTCTCTCCCTTTAATGAGATTCAGAGGGAGAAAACTACCTTTATACATGTAAGTCAGTCTGTGGTTGCTGGATTCATGGGACTACAGGAATTTGACAAGTACCTCATCTTAGTCCACTGCTCACCTCCGAGGTTGGTTTATATCTAAAAAATTTGCAAGATGATTGTTAATTTAAAATTTTTTTCAGCCAGAAATTTCTTTATAAAATCCTCTCTTGCATAATCTATATTGTCTTCTCCTGGACATAACTGCTTTTAGTCCCATCCAGATGCCATCTCTAGAAATTCACTTGAAGTCTATTCTCCCCTTTGTCTTCCCCCCACCTCATTTATTCTTAGCTATTAACAATAGTTACCGTCCTCCAGATTTTCCTTTTATTTTTTTCTTCTATTAAATGTCTGACATTATTATAAAGAGATTATTAGTCTCCATTCTAATAGTGCTTGCCTTGTACAGAAGCCTTTTTGCTGCACTTGTCTTTACTGCTTTGTTTGCATGGTGAAATTTCACCTTCCTCAAGGAATTACTGTGCACATGACTTGCCCAAATATTATCCTCTGTATCCCATTCTTTAGCTTAACAAAATCAGCTAAGGCTTCAGTTGCCTTGCAGCCAAATTTGATAAATTTACTACTTTCACTTTGCAAATTGCAAAAGGTACGAGCCTGAAATGGAAGTTTGTGGACTTCCATTTGATGCAATAATCTGACCCTAAGAACTAGTTCCTTGAATGTAGGTAATAGTATATATCCTGTCATGATAATATAATAATTATTCAAACTGCCTTTCATGATAAAAATTCTGAAGAAATTTGAAGTCCTGCCAAATAAAATTAAGTGACTGTACTGTGCTAACACACACACACACACACCAATCAAAACCAGAAAGTATTTTTATGGCAAACACCAAAAAATAAAGTTAAGAGACAGATACCTTACTATGTCTATGAAAATCTGTACACTTCACAACAGGCCAAGAAAAGCCATGCAAAAGGGTTAACTGGTGAAAGCCAGATATCCACCCCCCCGCCGCCATCTTAAAGTAATGGAATTTAGTCTTTGGGGTTTTCTACTTCCACGTTAGAGTACTATAAAGTATACCTGAGAGGAGTTTGAGAATAGGAATTTTAAAACTGCTATTAAAATGTACTCCTTATCTATCGCTTTGTATATTAAAAGAACAATCAAGCTTTGTATCTAAAGAACTATCATTGTGTTTGAGGCAGGACTATAAAGCAGTTAAGACTGATTGACAAGCCATGAAGGAAAATTGGTTTCATTATTTTATAGATACACACAAAGTAAGATGCTGGAGTTCATATTGGATACAAGCAGTGGACATTTGTTTTCCTTCTGATACTCCATTTATCTGATGATTCACCCTTTACAAAGTAGCACCTTTCTTCACTCACACCTCTTAGAGACTTGACAGAAGCATTAGAAGGTAATCTGGATGTCAGTATATATCTGTCAAGAAATTCCTCAGAGTTCAAATTTGTTGCAGTCATTACTCCTCTATACTGAGGATTTTCCTAGCTCAAATTTTCAAATTCTGGAACTTCTTTAAAATGCAAATTTCCTTCTAGCTTATCACTAGCTAAGTGTTACAAAAGTTTGAATGAAATAATAACTTAAATCCTAATCTTCTAAAAGGCATGCCACTTATTTTAGGTCCCTAAATTTCAGAGGATTCAGCGGGCAATGTGAATAAAGATATTTTCTTGGTTTCCTGACTCTTGGTAAAGCAAGAAATTGCAGTTGTTATTTGTGCCATCCATGTTTTCTGTTGAAAAAAGAAAAAAAATACATAAATAGAGATTAGAATGTTAAGCTGACAATTTCTCACATATTTGGGCTAATATTTTCTGCTATATTTATTGACCAGCTCTTTAAAACTGAAGACTAATGAAACATTTGCATACTTTCTTTCTTACATCTAATATAAATACTTCTAATCATGCAGGAAAATGCAGATGGGCTAAATGAGTATGGTATGCACGTTGGATAACGGTTATGAGTAATCAAACAATAGTCAATGATAACTCATTAGAAAAATGAGTACTGAGAATATACGTAGTTTGAACGTGGCATTGCTGGAATATTCATTCTCTGTGGAAACAAGTTCTCAACCTGTAGTATAATTTAAAGGAGACTGAGGGCAGTGACCCAGGAAACTGAGTATTGCATTTATTGTCTGGCCACATTGTGGCTATGATGAAAGCCTACCAGGGGAAATTCAAAAATAGAAACTTCTAAGATAGAGAAACCAGAGTCAGGCAACTGCTCTTTCAACTCCATAGCTGTAAAAACAATGGCAGTTTTTCAAAGGTTGACAAGCTGACTTGACACAGATCGTTATTGCACCAGGCCCTCCTTAAGCTAATATCCTATTATTTGCACTTAGGAAATTGATTGGAGCGTCTTAAAAGTTCATCATGCAATCCAAATCAATTCTTCCCCCATTTCTAACCACAGAACTCAGGCCGCTCTTGAGCTTCTCCAGGAGGAGAACTCTGCAAGCGTGAGGAAATTGTTCCTCAACCCTGCAAGTGTGAGGAAATTGTAAATACTGAGGCTTTTGAGCATTATATGGACTAGATGTATCCCTCCCGTCCTCCCAAATCTGCCCTTCCCAAGTGGGTGAGAGAAATACACAAAACTTTTCATTCACTGTTACTTAAGAGGCTGGGGGTGAACTTATGTAAACTCTGAAGAATCAAAGACCCACAACATTAAAATACATACTTTGATGTTTTCCGTTTGGGCTTGTAATAAGAATGCTGCTATACACTGTCGATATCTGTTTTCGTGTTGTATAAGAAAAGCATTTCTCAGCCCAAAGACTAGAAAAAGATATTACAAAGACAAAAAGCCAAATCATTTCATATGAAATCCAAACAATTTCTTAGTACAAGAACCTAGGGTTTGTTTTCTATTTGGCTTGTTTTTGTTTTAATGAGGGTGGGAGGTTTATGTAGGTTATAAATTTTTTTTAATTTTGTTTCAATGCCAAGACCCCACTACTATGTCCAAATAAAACCCACTCTACTATAAAAACCCTTTCTTCTTTAGCTCATGACTTCTGATACTTGATGAAATCCAACTATGGCTTAAGTAATGGGAAATGGGCCCCTCCTCATAGAATAAGCTAAGCACGTGAGGTAGATTTTGTGTGTGTGAAAATATAAATAAAATATACAAAACAATATAATATTTTCTTTTTTCTTCCTCACCACTCCTTTAAAAAATTTTATTTTGTGTTTAAAGGGAAGTCACATCCAACCAAGGTTTATAAACAAATTAAGACGTGGCAAAATACAAAACCACCTGAATACTTCAGGCCAAGAAAAGTCAAAAACCACTCAAATGAAATCCAGCATCCACCAAACTGGGTGAAATGTAAAACAAAACAAAAAGAGACGTTGGCATGGTTTCTGTGTTTGCAAAAGAGAGCCTGTTCTGTCATTTTCTAGCTGGTCTCAAAGAAAAGACAGGAGATAGTGGGAGAGCACATTTCTTTTTTTAATATAGCAGGAGCTCTTTTAAAATGTAAGTCTCTTCTTTGAATTATTAATACAACACAGTTCTGAAGCTTATACATTCTTTTTTTCTTTTCTTTTTTTCTTGAGACGAAGTCTTGCACTGTCACCCGGGCTGGAGTGCACTGGCGGGATCTCGGCTCACTGCAACCTCCGCCTCCCAGGTTCACGCAGGTTCTCCTGGCTCAGCCTCCTGAGTAGCTGGGATTACAGGTGCCCGCCACCATGCCTGGCTAATTTTTTATGTTTTTAATAGAGATGGGGTTTCACTATGTTGGACAGGCTGGTCTCGAACTCCTAACCTCGTGAACTGCCCACCTTGTCGTCCCAGAGTGCTGGGATTACAGGCATGAGCCACTGGCGCCCGACCCTGTACATTCTTTCTATAGTCAGTGTTTAGAAACAAACAAACAAACAAAAACAGGCCAGGGCTGTCTCCTGCCCATATCAAGTACTTCAGAGAAGAGAAAAAGTGAGCAAGTGACATATTCTTGCTGATCATTAAGCTGATGCTTGTCTGCTGTCACTATTTGTATTTGTTGGAGTTAGTTTAACTCAGGCTTATCTGAGGAGGGTTGGGCTTCTTTCAGAATCCACTGAATAAGATACTTATTTTCTTTCTTTCTTTTTCTTTTTTCTTTTTTTTTTTTTTTTTTTTTTTGAGATAGAGTCTTGCTCTGTCACACAGGCTGGAGTGCAGTGGTGCGATCTCAGCTCACTGCAAGCTCCGCCTCCCAGGTTCAAGAAATTCTCCTGCCTCAGCCTCCAAGTAGCTGGGATTACAGGCACCCACCACCATGCCCAGCCAATTTTGTGTAGTTTTAGCAGAGACGGGGTTTCACCATGTTGGACAGGTTGGTCTCGAACTCCTGACCTCAGGTGATTCACCCACCTTGGCCTCCCAAAGTGCTGGGGTTACAGGTGTGAGCCACCACACCCGGTCAATACTTATTTTCTTAACTGCAAGAACTACCCCAGTATCACAGATTATACTCATAACAATCTAAACATCCTAATTCCTCAATTCTACTACAACAAATAAAGTCTTAAGGAGAGGCCATAAAATTCTGTCCAGCTTCTCTTCAGTGAGAGGACTTAAACCTATTAAAATGACTTTCTGGGGAAAAAAAAAAGCTGGCTGTGTTTGTTTTACTCTATAATTCTTTGCCTTATAAATTCCCTGTAGCAAGTGAGGCTTTAAAGACCAGGTTGTTATTCTTGGCTGTTTCTGGAATTCATTTTCCTCAAAAACTGTAACTGTATTTCTAAGTTATTCCAGGCATCCTTGCTCCATTTGGTTTGTAGTATGGGTACAAGGGACTTTATAAATAAAAGGACCTGCTAAGCTAGGCCTGTAAAATACAATTCGGAGAGAGTATCATGTATCGGCAGGAATAGCTCTTTTTTCACTGACATTCTAATACAATAATTGACACCATTTTAAAAGCATTTTCTATGTACTGGGCACCATACTATGTTTTTTCTCTACATAGCAACCCTATGAGATAGGTCAGCTAATTCCTACTTGTAAATAGGAAAAAAATTAATTTTTCCAAGGTCACAGAGCTTATAAATGATATAGCCAGGATTTGGAATTAGGTCATTCACTCCAGAGCTCAATCTCTCTCTTGTTCTCATTTACTTTTTCCTACTCTATAGCTACTCTGCCTCATGTACTGTATCTAATTAGTCAAGTTAATAGGCCCGAAGAATGAGAAAAATATTTTTAAAAGGAACAAGAGATGGTAATTAAAATCAGAAAATAAAACGGTGGAAGCATAGTTGTTTTGTTTTGCTTTTGAGACAGAGTCTCACTCCATCACCCAGGCTAGAGTGCAGTCGTGTGACCTTGGCTCACCGCAACCTCTGCCTTCTGGGTTTAAGTGATTCTCATGCCTTTGTCTCCCAAGTAGCTGGAATTACAGGTGTGTGCCACCATGCCTGGCTAACTTTTTTGGATTTTTTCACCATGTTGGCTAGGCTGGTCTTGAACTCCTGACCTCAAGTGATCAACCTGCCTCGGCCTACCAAAGTACTGGGATTACAGGCATGAGCCACTGCACCTGTTCCCAGAAGCATAATGTTTTTAAAAAGATTTCTTAATTAAAAAAAAAAAGAAATAGAAGAGAAAAAACATGCATCTTTCAAGGTAATCCAGTGATGTCAGATTTCCTGTAAAGTTCAAGTCTTAAAGTTGGCAGGTTGTGACTACACTGAACCCTCAGCTGAGCTGCTTCCTCTTCCTCATGGGTGTTCTGGCACCTTCCTTTACTCAAGTCTATGTGTCAGGCCACAATCTCTAATATAGCCAATCTATAGTAATCTATAACTATAGCCACTGTAGTAGAATAAATTCCTAGCACAGGATGCCCTCTACTATGATATTTTCCCCATGAAAAGTAAACTAAACAAATTACAGAACAGAAGTGATTTCCAGCCGCCACATACTGAAGTTTTGTTTTATCTACATTCCTCTGCCATCCCTTGGGCAGTTAAGAGGCTCACACTGAAAGTTAGCACACTCACCAAGCAAAGGTTTTGCAACCTTGACATATTCCTTTTGTGGCTTGCTCCTGAACCACTGTCTGGCTTGGCAGATTTTGGCCTACATAGACTTTGGTCCCAGTGAAGTCAAACACAAGAGGCTTTAAGGTCTGCCCTGTTACCTTTCATCAGATCTTACTGAAAATAGAAAGAATGGATACAGGAGGCAGAAGCTATCTTTCTGGATACAGGCTTCCCTTCTGCTCTTGGAGACAGAGGTTATATTAATTCATGGGTTAATATATGTAAGGCATCAAAATTTTTACAACTTATTTATTTTTATTTTTAGAGACAGGGTCTCACTCTGTCACCCAAGCTGGAGTGCAGTAGCAATCATAGCTCACTGCAACCTTGAACTCCTGAGCTCAAGCCATCCTCCAGCCTTAGCCTCCTGAGTAGCTGGGAATACAAGTGTGTGCTGCTGTATTTCACTTTTTTTTTTTTTTTTTTGAGATGGAGTTTCACTCATTGCCTAGGCTGAAGTGCAATGGCTCGATCTTGGCTCACCACAACCTCTGCCTCCTGGGTTTAAGTGATTCTCTTGCCTCAGCCTCCCGAGTAGCTGGGATCACAGGTGTACGCTACCACACCCCGCTAATTTTGTACTTTTAGTAGACATGTGGTTTCTCCATGTTGGTCAGGCTGGTCTCAAATGCCCGACCTCAGGTGATCTGCACAATTTGGCCTCCCAAGGTGCTGGGATTACAGGCGTGAGCCACCACACCCAGCCTATTTTTTCTTTTTTTAATAAGAGACTGGGTCTCACTATGTTGCCCATGCTGGTCTCAAACTCCTGGCCTCAAGCAATCCTACTGTCTTGCCCTCCCAAAGTACTGGGATTATAGGTGTGAGCCACTGCACCCGGCTGGCATTTAAATATATAACTTAGCTATGTAGCATAACTATGTAAGTATTTGCTACTGTTGTTTGTGTATTCATTCATTCACTCTTTAAGGTTTCTCTATTATGTATGAGTCAGTCCTATGCTCATCACTGAAGCTCTGGGCTTGGCTGCTGGAGTGGGAATTAAGGGGGATGGTGAGCGCTTTCTCTTTTCCAGCCCCTCCCATGGGGACAGGAAGTCAGTCCCCACCTGCCTGGCCTCAGCTGGTCTAGGAGCCTCTAGCCAAGGCAGAGTGGTGTCTGCTTCCTCCTGAACACTGCTGCCCACTCAAGCCCTGAGTAGACTGAAATGTCCTTGAGGAACTCAGAGTCCCAGGGCTTTTCTGACAGAGAATTTAGTGATCTTTCATTATTCTAAGAGCTCCCCAAGGCCAACGGCTGTTCCTTATTCATCTTTGTATCTGCAGGGCCTGCTGAGTTCTTGGCTCTCAGGAGATACTCAAGAAATACTTGAATAAAAGATTAAAAATGAGATATATTTCTGATGCATGTGTCATGTAGATACATGCATATGTATATGTGTGTGTATATATGTGAATATATATATATATCTGGCATAATTATTTTAATAGAGTGTAATAAAATATCTTACTCTTGCATATCTGGTCATGGTTTCTCAGTGTTTTAATAATAGCAATAGTATTAATGATGATACTGTAATAACAATATTAGTAGCAACTATCATTTATTGAATGCATCACATTTGCTATTTAATTTTCATAGAAACTCACTGAAATAGATATTATTATCCCTATTTTGCCAAGGCTTAGAAAACTGAAGTGCCTTGTCTAAGGTCATACAACTAGCAAGTAACAGAGCTATCACTCAAGCACTGAACACCATAACTAATTCATAGAGTGAAAGATATATAGACACATAGGAACACAGTCTTGTTTTTATGAAGACTTAAATTGGATTTATGTCCTGCTACCAAGAAAGGCCAACATAAAACGCTGTGATGGCAAACAGATGAGCTGAACAATGAAAATAGACACATACCTGACACATGGAGTGGTTCAATACTTTTCACTACCAACCTATCTAGTGGAATAGGCTGATCGAGTACTGTACATGAACCACCCTCTTTTATTACTGCTTGCAACTCAGGAGTAAGAGAAGGACACATTAAACCAGGGTCTGAGCCTCCAAGTTTCTAAAATTAACAAGAAAAATAATGTAATAAACAGGAAATAAATATTGGCACACTTATCTAAAGTGCATCTGTAAGCAAATAGATTCTGAGAAACAATTGCCTAAAATCTATTATTGCCTAAAGTTTTACTCCTCTTTCTGGATCTTGAAAAGCATCTCCCCAAAGCATAGTGATTTATAGCAAAGTGTTCATTTTATTATTATTATTATTAAAATTTTTTTTCTTGAGACAGGGTCTCACTCTGTCACCCAGGCTGGAGCACAGTGGTGCGATCTCAGCTCACTGCACTCTCAACCTCCTACATTCAAGTGATCCTCCCATCTCAGCCTCTCAAGTAGCTGGGACTACAGGCATACACCACCATGCATGCCCTGCTAATTTTGTTTTTCATTTTTTTGTAGAGATGGGATCTCACTATGTTGCCCAGGCTGGTCTTGAATCCCTGGGCTGAAGTGATCCTCCCATGTCAGCCTCCTAAAGTGCTGGGATTACAGGAGTGAGCCACCATGTCCAGCAGCAAAGTGTTTCTGATCTCCAAGTTTCATTATCTGAATAAATAATGGTTGATATCCATAACTGGGAAACATTTAAATCGCCCTCACCTCAATGGTAAGTTCTTCATTCCTAGTATCTTAATCTCTCTATAGTATTGAGTTAGATGAACGAGAAAGGGGGCCTCACTTCAGCCAACTGTATGCCTGGGATCTAATACTGAATTCTAAATAGATTCCATGCTCTAGAATTTATAAATAATTGAAATTGTTTTGAGCACATAAGATGATGATTTTTTTCAAAAGGGGTAAAATTAAAATTGTGACCTGCTTGGTATAAATTGTACATAAAATAGCAAAGAGGCATGTAAACTGATACCATTTCTTACTTTAGGAATCAACTTGTGATGCATAAAACCAGAATATCAGTTTATTACATGTCCGACATGGGCTGCCATTAATTCATATACTCTGATTTGACCATTAATTGACATGAAGGTCAGCTATGCAAGCATCAAGGTTTTTTGAAGGGGGTAGAGATTTTTCAGAACTTGGCTTGTTCAGACACGCTAGTCTGAGTAACTTATAATGGGAAGTCATATAAATTCCAAAACTGTGACTCTTAATATTCTTGTACACCCATTCCCTCCCCAACCACCAATTAGCTATTCATAGATTGATTAATGGGTATCATTTTATTGCTTAAAGATTTAGCTCAACTAACCAACATGCCATGTAGAAGCTTAGTTTATTAAAAGATATGAGATAGCTAGTCTCATGATCTTATCTATGTAAGGCTAGTCACTTGGTAAAGAAATGAATAGAATAAAGCAACATTAGATATCTCTGACTGTTAAAGACACTGCATTTCTCTTCCCACCTCTGCGAGCGGATGTCTGGGAGCCTTAGAGAAACTTCCCTGATACTACTCAAACACACCATTCAGGAAACAGATTGTGAAATAGTAAATTAGAAAGCCTTTTGGGGACCAGCAACAGATCAGTGGCTTAATGGGTAGTAAAAATAACACCACCAATAATAGTAACAAATAATACTTATGTAATGTGAAAAAAATCCCTATTCCCTATAGAGATTTTGCAGCTCTAGCTCTTAGTTGACTCATTTTGTCTGTGATGCCAGTTGCATACATGTTTGGTTTCTACACTTTTTATATAGGTAGACACTGAGAGATCAGGGCTCCCTCTCATCTCCACTCCCAAATCATTATTTCTCAGAAATAATGTGAGCTTTCAAATCAGAATGAGTGTTGAATACCACCTCGACACAAGACAGTAGACAGTTCAGAGGGGTCCTACTCTAGCTGTTTTTGTTGTGGTGGCCAATTCAGTAAAGGAACGGGCCAAAATGGACAAAGATGTTTTGAGTTCCTTTGCTTAGGCAGGTCAGGCAAAGTCTTGTGGCTTCTGGGACTTAGCTTGCAAGTATATAGATTAAGTTGTTCTAAAAATGTATTCCTCTTTTGACATCCTTGAGAAATGCAACTCGCATTTTTTTGTTTTATTTATTTATTTATTTATTTAATTCAGAGCTTTATGACTAAAAACGTCAATATTTTATAGTGCCTTCATTTTTTTAGAGGAAAACATTCAGCCTGATGTAAAAGAATATTTTATATTTTACCACAATTTATTTAGAAATATTTCTAAACTCATTTAACAAACTTGTTTAGAAATGTATTTGTGAAATAGCAGCATTTACCTTTTGTTGCGCCTTAGTGCTTCGTCAACTAAGAGGAAATCACCTGAAGAGAAACAGATAAACATCCTAGGAGTCTTGTGCTTCTGAGGAAACAAAGAGAAGCTGAAATGGGACATGAACCGTAAGTAGACAGCATTTTCCTGTCCTTCGCTCCTTCCCTTCTTCCTTCTCCTTCCTTCCTTCCTTCCTTCCTTCCCTTCCTTCCTTCTTCTCTCTTTCTTTCTTTCTTTTTCTCTTTTTTTATCAGTGAATTCTTTAGAAAACAAAACCAGGTGGCTATTACAGCACCCCAGGGCCTCCAATCATGTAGGTCACAAAGCTGCCCGCCTCAATGTTGAATTGCTTTATTTATTCCTAAAGCAGAGACTTGATGAGAGGCCAAGCTTCTAACATTAAAGACATTGAATTTATGATGTGTCTCATTTGAATCTAAAATAACTCAGATGATATTTGTAGTGGCTTCAACTAAGCCGAGAGTAAATCCATCAACTGATTGAACTTGCAGCATTTTTGCCCCTTGATTCCTCTGGGTGGTTATTGGCAAAGGCACACATAACCAGAGAAAAGGCATTTTCTCACTGCTATGAACTATGCTATTGTGTCCCTCAAATTTCATATGTTGAAGCCCTAAACCCCTAGTGTGGCTGCATTTGGAGTAAGAAAGTAATTAGGGTAAAATGAGTTAATAAAGCTAGATCACTGATCCAGTAGAATTAATGTTCTGTTGAGACACCAGATACCCCCCTGTCCCCCACCCCTCATCTTGAAGAGAGTGCTCATCAGGAGCTGAATTTGCCATCACCTTGACCTGGGACTTTTCAGTCTCCAGACTGTAAGAGATAAATTTCTGCTGTTTAAGCCAGCCTGTCTGTGATATTTTGTTATGGCGGCCTAGGTTGACAGTCATTAAAACTACTTATTTCTTAAGTTTTAGAATGTGTCTATAAATGTTTAGATATTCTCCATGTGTTTCATATTTACAAACTTTTCTGATATTAGTTTTAATAGTTACTTAAGGCAAATAGCTTTTCTTTAGTTTTCCCTAAGAAGGGAATAGTAGTAGAAGAGAAACCAAATATTAGAACAAGGCATCTCCTTCCTTATTTTACTCTATCCCTTAGAAATTAGAAAAAAGGGTTAAATTTAAGTGATTTCAGAGGAAAAGATTTTTAGAAGGGGTTGTGACAAGTGCTTAGAGTAATCATAGGAAAACCCAGTAATTTTTTCAGCTTATTCTATTTATATTATATATATTGTTCTAGAAGTTCTTTCTTATATATTTTTACCCCTGGAAGATTTAAAGCAGTCGATACAACATTTAGGATTCATTTCTATCCCCTCTTATTCTGAGTTTAGAGAAAAGATTTTTTATATATTTGCACAGGGGAGAAATCAGTTATTTTATTCAAATTAAATAGTCCTTGAATAGTTTTTAAAAAATCTTATCAGAAACTTAATTTTTCATAAATCAGGTTGTGGCAAAGACTGCTGGATGTCCCTTGAAAACCATTCTCCCCTTCTCTTGTAGCAATGGAATTCCCAACTTTTAGTGAGTTACCATCCACAGAGAATAGAGACTACATTTTCTTGCTGCTGAGTATGACCAAGGAGCTAAATTCTGACCAATGGAATGTGAGCCAAAGTATGCAACTTCTGAGTCATATTCGTGAAGGGCAGGGCCAAGCTCTCTTGTCCCTGTCTCTCCTTCTCATTGGGTAGAAAGCAAACATATTGGTGAGTCATCTTAGGCCACACAGAAGAAGGCAATACCCTAGATTTGGCTATAAGACAGCAGGAATCTGGATTCCTAATGACTTCATGGAGTGGAGTTGTCATATAGGTTGAGACTTAACAAGAGAGAAATAAGCTATCTTTTTTTAACCTATCTGTCTCCAGTCACTGAATCTATATGCCAACTGATATACAGGGCTAGAAATGGTACAACACTAGACCTGTGAACAGCCAGCTCAGCCTGCCATAGCAAAATACCACAGACAGGGTGGCTTAAGCAATAGGAATTTATTTCTCACAGTTCTGGAGCCTGGGAAATAGGTCAAGGTGCTGGTCGATTCGGTTCCTGATAATGCCTCTCTTTTTGACTTGCAAGTAGCCACCTTCTGGATGTGTACTTACATGGCAAACAGAGAGACTGAGCTCTCTGATGTCTGCTCTGATTAGGATACTAATCCTATCAGATCAAGGCTCCAGCCCGAGTCCCTCATTTTACCTGCATTTCTTCCTTACTCCAAGTACAGTCACACTGGACGTTAGGGCTTCAACATGTGATTTGTGGAGGAACACAATTCAGTCCACAGCAACCTTCAAACCTGTAAAATGTGCTATTACCATCCTCTGCTACTCATGTACATGTCAGCTTAATGATCATTGTCAAAATGAAATCGTTTTGTTTTCTCCTTCTAATTTCAACTATTTTATTTTGACAAACAGGCAGGGAGCACACCTTCTATGTGCTCCAGATGTTATTCTAGATAATGTTCCATACATTATTCTAGAAAGTGATAATTATTTTAGCTACCATTTATTGAGGCCCTAGTTTTCCACCAAGCAATTTATGAAACAAATTATGAAAATGTGTACCTTCTAGGAATGAGAAAGTATACTTATTTGGTTATAAGAGCACAGTTTTTAAGATTGGAAGAAATTCGGAAACACTGTATGTGTTAGGTATCATCACATCATTTTCATCCTCATTGTCATCATCATTATCATCAGCAGCAATAACATTTATAAAAGAGAATAAGAGCATTTAAATTTTCCCAAAGTCTACAATTGGTACTAGATCCCCTGACTTTTGGTTCAATGCTTTTTTCATTTAAAATGATGTCCTGTTTCTTCACTTGATCTTAGCCAAAAGACCAAGAAGTGAAACGTCCTGTTTCTTCTAACACTATCACCCTGCCCCATCAAATCTCCGTGCTCATCTCTGAGTCCAGTCTCATGACTTTGCACTTGACTTGATACCATGTAGACTACATCATATGGAGTCTCCATCTCTGATGGAATTTGACTAATACAGTTCATGCCATTAAACAAGTGCCTGGTGTTAGTGACATTATGTAGTTCATCTCCATGCTACCACATTTGACTGTACAAGAAGCATTTTCTGGAAAAGTTGAGTCTGCTTGTAAAGAGCCTTTCTTAGGTGAGCTTCCAATCCACACATCTATGACAGTCACTTTGAACCCATGCAATGCATGAATTCACATCTGACATAGCCTTTCACCCACCAGGAGCTGCTCCTCCAGCTTCCATGTGGGTTCTTATTATGCCCAAACCTGAACCCTAAAATTGACTCCCTGACCGCACTCGCTCTACCACCCACGGCACTATCAACAAAACTTTCAGAAACATAGATTAGAACAGTTTTTTATACTCATTTCCTCTTCATCCACTTTATCGATCGTAAAGTCCTCCTGGTTTTGCCTTTGCAATATCTCCCGTATCCTTTTCTATCATGCCCATTTCTAATGTTTTAGGAGAAGCTGGTGCATCTCACAGTATTGGGAGGTAGGGAGGAAGAGGGAAGGCGTGAACCAAAGTCTCACATAATTTCAGGTGGGGCTAGTTTTGGAGGTAAAGATACATGCTGGAACACAGATTATGTTTTGCTTTATTACTTTGATTTGTTCTTGTCATAAAATATAATTACTTTGAAGTTGTAAATAACATTAAAGAAAAGTTAAAATTGTTATCTTTTCAAATGAAAGTCGGGGGTGGGTGAACAACAGGTTAAAAATGGTAGAGCAACAGACAGGCCCAGAGTCTTCTCACCTCGTACTGTTCACCATTGAACTTCCGGTTTCACCACTGATCTCTCTGCTTTGGTCTCCTCTATGCCATTTTGAAGACTGCTTATTAACAACGCTTTCTTCAATACCCTTTTAACCTATCACTTCCCTGTCTGAGAGCTCAATGACTTCTGGTTGCCTGCAGTTTCCTGGCTGGGTCCTTCTGTTTGGTTTCCAAGGCAGTTGCTCTGATTCTGGAAGCCAGCTGGACCAACGCAGCCTGGCTCCAGCTGGTACTCTGTCATTTACCCACCAGGTGAACTTGGGCATGATACAGAACCTCCCTGAACCCCAAATCTCTTACCTATAACAAGGGATTAAAAGCAATTTCTCTATTTAACTTACTGGAAAGAGACAACGTATGAAAAAGCCCTTGGATATAAAACACTGGACATGTCTATCTTCCTTATTTAACAGCTGCCGGGGGGCGGGGGGGGCGGGGGTTATGTCCTAACCTGACATCCAGACTACCTCTAAAATAGAGCAGAGTTTCAATATACATGTATTAAGGGATTATTTCCCAGCCCCTCCCCACCAGATATCACATCACCACTGTTAGGCAACCTCCCATCCCACAGGACTTCACACTCAGTAGGTGCCTGGTCAAGATTTTGTGCAGAAATGAATAAATAAATGATTCTAAATCTTATTTCAGCCAGGCAGCCTTTCTGGTCATCATGATATTTATTGAGCATGAACTTTGTGTCAATCATTCTTTTGAGTGCTTATACATCTGTTGGTTCATTTAATCCTCACAATAAAGAAAGGTAAACTGAAGCACAGGAAATCACTGTAAATGGCCCAAGGTTGTACAGGCAGAAAAGGCTGAGCAGGGAGTGAGCCAGGCAGTCAGCCCCAGGGACTTGGCTTCCTATGTACTCTGCTAGAAACTAAGCTTCTGCAGGGGCTTCTGCCTCCAAGACTTCTCTGGCTCTGCTTTTTATCTGAATGACCTCCCTCCTGTCCTTCCACTGACCTCATCCTTCCTGCCCTCCAAGCCCACCTCCAGTCCCATGGACTGCACGAAGCCTCTCCAGGGCACTCCAGCCTCAAGGACTCTCTTCTTTTCTGAACTTATCCTGCAGGTCTGGTAATAAGGCAGAGCTTCCCAACTAGAGGGAAAGAATTATACAGAATGAGTTTTTATATCTTCCAGTGGCACCTACCTAGCACAACTTGTACTATATTATAGATTCTCCATAAACATTTGAGAGCTTGATTGTCTGGCTCATTGGAGGAGTACAATGGTTGTGATGATAACAGCTGCCATTGACTGAGAGTTTACTAGATTCCAGACCGTGAGCTAAGTTGTTCTTGTATGTTGTTTTAACAATCCTATGGAATAGTTACAGTTATCCCATTGCAGAGAGAAAACAGAGGGCACCTAGCTAGTTGTGTTGCAAAGTCTTCATTCAAGCCTGAGTCTGTATGGCTCCATAGGGTACTCTCTGATTCATACCCTCCATCACCTGGAACATAGGCAAACACGATTCCTCCTGCTCTTCAATTACTGGCAGTCAAACAAGATACAAGGCGGTACAGATGTTGGGTTTTTAAAGGAGGCAGTTATTTACCTGCAAGAGTTAATTTTCCTTCATAGAGAAGGTGTCTGTTGGTTGGTGACAAGATGTTTTCTGCCGTGTGTTCTTTAAAAATGTGTTTCAAACACTTGTAAAACAAGGGAGAAAATAAAAGAGATGTTGTTAGTGATCGGAAGAGAACATGTTTAAAAAACTGGGGCAATCAACTCCATCTAGAAAGTTCATGACATTTGGAAATGCCGGCAGATGGACATGGGAACGGGAAACAATGAAAAAACCTCTCAGAAGGACCATCATAAGAATGGCACAGCGACCTCAGCCTCCCCGCATACAGTGCCCTACAGATGAAGACTTTACTTCCTGTTCTTGAAACTAGATTTATTCTTCAAGTGGACAGATGGGGACATCTAAGATGATCGTATTTCTGTCTGAATGCCCAACTTCCAGAAATGGACAGAAGTCCTAATTGACGTGTTGTTTTTTTTTGTACCTCTGGAATGAAAAACCTTTTATCTCTATCCCAAAGCGGTGGCCACACTATAATCTCCTGTAGATATCTAAATTTTTGGAAATTGTCCAGCCATTTCACTTTTCCTTCAAGGTCCCCTGAAAGACAAGACATAGTCAGTCTTTTTAGGTGCATGTGACATTGCATATAAATTTTAACCAAGGTCCAAGGGAATCATTTAGAAACACTGGCTGCCCCTGGAGCCAGACCATATATTAAGTTTGTTTCACATATTGCTTGCTGTTCATGCGTCTTAGAAAACTCACTAATTTGGAATCAGCCTCTTGCAGAGAAAAATGAAGCTTAGCTAATTTAATTCAGTAGGTTGAAAGTATATTGTGTATTCTTATTTCAATAATACTAATAAAATCCTTGGTAGTTTTCTCTTATTTCCTAGACCACACAGCCTGTAATTAGAGGAAGAAAAAAAATCAGACTGACAAGGACAAACATACGTTTTTGTCCCAATCATAAAAGTATATGTTCACTTCATGATCATGGTGATTATTTCTTTTTTGGTAGGAACTCAATTTCTCTTTGGAAGGTTTATATTCATTTTCCAGTGTTTTCTAATAACATGTTGCTATTGAGGGTTTGAAATGTTTTTTGAAGACATGCAGGGCAAGTAAAAGACCTGCAGAATCACATTGTTAGCAGACCTCTTCAGAATTCACCATCTTTAAGGTAATAGACTTAAAGGGAGCCCACACAGGTCTCTTCCCTCAACAACAGAATCCATCTTTCACTGAGAAATCTCCAGAGGTGCTGCGTTATCTTTCCTCACAAACCCATCTAAATGAGTCATAATCCTTAAGATTACTTCTAAAGCTTAAAGAAGTCATCTTCAAGAGATTCTTTGTCTTACTCGCTTGATAAACTTAATCCCAGCTCTTCAGGTAATTTTAGAATTTGAATAAAACATTTAAAACAGAAGAAAACCCAATGAAACAGTCATTTTCTTTTTTTTTTTTTTTTTAAAAGCACCTGTTCCAGGCAGTATCATTTTACTTTTAAACTTGTAAAAGAAAAAAAAATGATGTACAGCTGAGTATTACCAATTTGAATTGTTCCCTTTTGATGCCCATCAGGAAACCTTGGTTTATGGGCATAAATCATGAACTTCTTTATGTGAATTGCAATTATACAGAGTTACACAAATAAACTTAAGTCATCATAGGGCCTGCTCAGTTCCCATCCTCAAATTTCAGTTCTAAAGATTGCAGTTGGCAATAGTTTCACATTGACCTTGGCTTTTGGTGATTTGAGAAATGATGAATGGTAATTTATCCTCTGGACACATTTTCCATGGTGTTTACTCCCATTTGCTTTGTGTGTGGGGTCAGTACGGCTGTTAAAAACAAAGTGCCTTCAGTTATCTGGGAAGTAGAACTTTTCCTGCCTGAACTCACTTCTGAAACACTTGGAGACAGAGCCACATCCTGTGTAAACTTGGTGCTAGAGTTCTCATAGTGTTTGCCAGGATGTGACTGGAGCCCATTGTCCTGTGCGTATTTGATTTACAATGTACTCACACTTGAACCCACATTTCCAAGAGCCATGACCTCAAATCAATGGAATTGCCTCCTAAGATGGAAGCCTAGAGGGTTTCCAGGAGTCACAAGGCCACAATTATTCAATTAAGCTCACTTATCTCAGGGACTTACAGATGGACTTTTCCACCTTTTCCTTGATGGAGTAGATCATGATTTTCTCAGCAGAGTCCATGCTCCTTTTCCAGATATTCTTCAGCAACAATGGATATCGAGTGAGCCTCTGAAGTGGGGCCACTAGTAGCTCAGGCAGGTGGAGCCGTCTGCATTGTTCATTCTGCTCACACCACTGGGGAAGGCAAAAGCAGCCACATCAGAATGATCACCTCGCCCACTGAGCCACTAAGAAGCCTTGATATGAGAGGTTCTTGGAGATTTTACTCAGTAACTGCAGGCCGTACTTGTGAGTTTGCTGGGACAGTTTATAAGCCACAAATTAAATCCCCTAAAAAGTACCTGTTCCATTAGCGGTAGTGATAAGATATAATAATAGATGTGTTCCAGCCTTGTTTACCCTTCTCATTTGAGAGTGAATTTAGTTTTGCCCATTATTAGCCTTTCTTCCCCGGCCCTTGGGGGAGATTTCTGGTTTCACCAGCTTTGTTCCCATCCTTGTTGTGATGCAGTTAGGAGAATTGAGAATTGAGACTGGAGAGGCAGGAGGGCAAAGGAAGGATTCTTGCTTGTTGGGTCAGTTCCTTGACTCCCCTTAGCTGGGGAGGATCATGGTAGTGATAAAAAAATGAAGAAAAAAGAAAATAGAAGTTGAAGAGGCTTAGTTGATCTAGAACAAAGAGGGGAGAGGAGAGAGGTAGAGATGTGGACAATTTTCAATAGGGAGAGTTTGGAGTTGAGATTTGGAAGAAGAGGCAGTTCTGGGGTATGCCAGCACTGGGGAAGACAAGAAATCTTAGTAATTTAGTAAGTATAGTAAATATTGCCATGGGTTATACATTGGGGTTCCATAAATGATGTTTGAGAAACCTCAGTAAACATGAGAGTAGCTTTTACATTTGTTTTATCTGCTGTGCTGTTTCTTTGAATGTGAGCTTCCTTGAACCTAAGGGGCTCTGATTTTAATGAAGGTGGCAAATGAGGCATGGAGGTGGTCGCTGGCCAGCATGCAGATGGGTACATCAGGAAGGAGTAGAGGGGGTGGTGTGTTCTATTCCTCTTTTCTTACTCTGCCTACTCACACCAAATTGACCCTGAGTTCAGCAATAAAGGGATTAATATCAACCAAATGTTTACTTTCCTTCAAATCCACGTAATATTACTTTTAATGCCCAAAACTGCAATTACTTTTGCACCAGCCTAATAAAATCCTAACCTTCAGTGGGGTGGTATTAGGAGGTGGGGCTGTTGGGAAGTGATTAGGCCATGAGCATGAAGCCCTCTTGAATGGGATTAGTGTCCTTATAAAAGGGGTCCTGGAGAGCTCTCTAGCTCTCTTTCCACCATGTGAGGCTACAACAAGAAGACAGCTGTCTGCAACCCAGGAAAGGGTCATCACCAGCCCCTAACCATTCTGGCACCAGGAGACTTTCAGCCTCCAGAACCGTGAGCAACAAATTCCTGTTGATTATAAGCCACCCAATCTATGGTGTGTTGTTCTAGCAGCCTGAATTGACTACAACAGGGATCCTGCCCTTACACTAAATATTTCTCCTGCTGCAGGCTGTTGCCTCATTTCTTTTCCACCTTCCATTCTCCTTTCATTCTCCAGGTTAAATCCTTTGCATTGTGACCCAGATCCTTCAGGGCCATCCTCAGGTGGGCCAGGCACACTGCAGAAGACTCCTGCTGCATCCTCAGAGATGTCTTCAAGTCTACGTGTCAGCCCTTGCATTTTGAAGATCTAGGTACAATTGGCTCAACTCCCAACCAATCCAATGGCCTGTGGAGGTCCAAACTCCTCCCCTAGATATTTACCAACTCAGGGGACTGAGATTCTAATGGCTTCCTCTGGCCCCTGGACTCTTGTTTCCATGTACACTGTTTCTTTCCTGAACAGCATGGAACAAATGTATCCTTTTGGTTTCCTATGTGAGTTTCTGCTGTAAACCCCCTCATGACATGTTTTGTGAGTGTGCATATTTATTTCACTGAAGATTTAGGGTTGTGAAGAGGGGTCAAATACACAGCCCACAAGTCCCTACTATTTTGATGGGTCCATTCTCTTCTTTGGAAAGAGAGAGCTCTTTCTCTCTTCCCCCTTAAACAAACCCTCCCTTTATCTCCTAGCCTCCTGCCTAGCAATTTGCATTTGTCTTTCATAGCTTGACCTCGTCCTTGGTGGGGTGAGGTGGGGTCTTACTCTCCTCCCACACTATCAGCTTTTTTTTTTTTTTTTTTTTTTTTTTTTTTTTTTTTTTTTTTTTTTTTTTTAGGGAGATGGGGAACAGGGTCTTGCTCTGTCACCCAGGCTGAAGTGCAGTGGGATGATCATAGCTCACTGCAGCCTCGACCTCCTGGGCTCAAGCAATCCTCCCACCTCAGCCTCTCACATAGCTGGCACCACAGGTACAGGCCACCACACGTGGCTAATTTTTAAATTTTTTGTAGAGACTGGATCTCACTATGTTGCCCAGGCTGGTCTCAAATTCCTGAGTTCCAGCAATCTACACACCTCCCAAAGTGCTGGGATTACAGGTGTGAGCCATAGTACCTGGCTCAGCTGGATGTTTTGGAAAACATCCTGGGCTCTTCATCATGGGGATGCTGCCAAATTCAGTCTTCTTGGCCAGGTGTGGTAGGTCACGCCTGTAATCCCAGCACTTTGGGAGGCCGAGGCGGGAGGATCACTTGAGGTCAGGAGTTCAAGACCAGCCTGGCCAACATGGTGAAACCCCGTTTCTACTAAAAATACACACACAAAAAAAAAAAAAGAAAAAGAAAAAAAAAATAGGAGTGGTGGTGCACGCCTGTAATCCCAGCTACGCAGGAGGCTGAGGTGGAAGAATCACCTGAACCTAGTAGGCAGAGGTTGCAGTGAGCCAAGATAGCACCACTACACTCCACGCTGGGCAACAGAGCAAGACTCTGCCTCTAATTCAGTCTTCTCCTTTCCCCTACGTACAGATGGCTGGCCATGAGAGTGAGCTCATGGTGCATGGTGAACGAAGCTCTAGGAGCTGGGCTCTGAGGACCACCTTCTCTCTCTGGGCCTCCGATTTCTCTTTTTAGACAAACTAGGCAATGTGCTGAAAGATATGGTCGTTCTAGGGCAGAGGTAGGATTTGAATTCAGACCTGTCTGAACATGATGTTCAATCTCCTACAATGCTCTGTTGTAAACAACATTATTGTAGAACTTAAGCCTGTGTTGTGTTATGGGCTGCCTGAAATTGACCCATAAATGCAGTGGGGTAAATTTACCCTTAAGGCTAAGCTTTATGAATGTATGTACTTTATCCCGGTGCACATTAATGGGATTAGAATTCTTCAAACTGTTTTATTTTTATTTATTATTTATTTATTGAGACAGGGTCAGTCTGACTCTGTCACCCAGGCTAAGTGCAGTGGTGCAATCATGACTGCAACCTCAGACTCCAGTCTGGCTAGATGGCTCTTGGCTAGATGATCTTCAAGTTCTCCTCCAGCTCCAAATGACTGTGGCTCTCATTGAGGTTGGCAGGGATGGAGACAGAAGTGAGCACGACAGATGAAGAAAGGCCGGGAGTGGAGGGGGGCAGGGCTGTGCTTTAGCGGCTGATTTCCATGTTGACTCGGGGGCAGCAGCGTTCCAATGATACCTTTGGGTCCTGGACCTCTTGGGTGCCTGGCAATCCTTGTAACTGATTTCTCAGCAGCAGTTAGGCCCGTGCCCTCCCAAAAAACTCGCCCCAGGCCACTGCCCCAAATTGCCCTGCTGTGGGAAACAGTTGTGGCTGCCAGCATGCACTGGTATTCAGGGTCAAAGTGAAAACACCAAACTCCTCCAGGTAACAACTGGCAAGAAGCATCTGTGGTAAATAATTTAGACAAGGATCCAGGCAGGGATGTTGGAAGCATTTGTGCTTCAGGAAACTTCAGAAGAGAGAAAAAGAATGGCTTGACATTATAAAAGTGAAGCTGTAAGTTTTCCTTTCATCTCTCTATTGACTTCATTTTTCAGGTCCGTTAGGGAAGGCAAATAACACTTCATTGAGAGAGATTGGACATAAAAGGCCTTTTTTATTGATGAGTCTAGATCAATGGAGGCTACTTTTGCTTTATAATAAATATCCAATGTGCTTAGGGGATTCAAGGGCCCCAAATGAAAATATGTCCCATCGCTTGAGCATGGGAAGTTGAGGCTGCAGTGAGCCATGATGGTGCCACTGCATTCCAGCCTGGGTGACAGGGTGAGACCCTGTTCCAAAAAATAAATAAAATAAAATAAAATGAAAAGTCCTAATAAATCTGTCTTAGTGGGATGCAGCATTAGGATGGGGCAACCAGAATTCTTGGAACCTTGGGAAATTTACTTACCCTTTCTAAAATTTATCAGTAAAATGTAGATAACAAGAGTAACTACCTCATTGGGACGGCGAGAGGTTTTAATGAGATAATCCACACAAAGTGCTTAGAACAGAGCATGGCACATCTCAAACACTCAGTCCATAGCAGCTAGAGTTCTTAGCCATTGTTAGTTGCACCACACAAAGAGACTTGGTATGAAGTTCCCAGTTTCTTCCTCTGCATTGTTTTGTTTCTAAAATAGTAAGCAGGAGGATTGCTTGAGCTTAGGAGTTTGAGGTAAGCTGGGCAACATAGCGAGGCCCAATCTCTACAAAAAATTAGAAAATTTGTCAGGCGTGATGGCATGTGTGTGTAGTCTCAGCTACATGGGAGGCTGAGATGTGAGGGTCACCTGAGCCCAGGAGACTGAGGCTGCAGTGAGCTTTGTTTGTACCACTGCACTCTAGCCTGGGTGACAGAGTCAGACCTTGTCTCATTAAATAAATAAATAAGTAAATAAATTAAAAAACAAATAGTAGGAAGAATTCTAATCCCATTAATGTGCACCAGGATAAAATACATACATTCATAAAGCTTAGCCTCATGTGGTATGGAGGGTTTAGAGGTCATTTATCACTGCATTCATAGGTCAGTTTCAGGCAGCCCATCACATGGCATAAGTTTACGTTCTCCAAGAACATTGTTTTCCAACAGAACATTGTGGGAGATTCAACACTGGGTTCAGACAGGTCTGAATTCAAATCCTCCCTCTGCCCTAGAACAACCATACCTTTCAGCATGTTGCCTAACTTGTCTAAACTCCTGAAAAATAGGGACAATATCAAATTCTGCAGTTAGTGTGTAGACAAGAAGATAAGGGATGACCAGCATGTAGCACAGTGTCTAGACCATAGCAAGGGCTCAAACACTAGTCACCGTGAGTATCTGTGAGTCTCTCCTTGACCTCTCACCTTTGTTTCATGAGGCTAATAGTTCCATGGTGATGGGAAATAGCCCCAAGGAATTGGAAATAGTTCTGATATGAAGAGTACTGGAATTTTTGCCTGAAAATCTTTCTATGGTTCTTTCTTTGCCACCTATTTGCTATGTGGCCTTGCAAATGTCATCTAACCTCTCTGAGACTCGGGGACACAAAGGAACAATGTAATCAACTTTACAGGCTTCTGTTCAGAATTAAGAGATGTTTGAGAAAGTGTCTGGTAAAGTATTATGCATTATAAAAGCATCACATGGCTGGGTGTGGTGGCTCACGCCTGTAATCCCAGCACTGTGGGAGGCTGAGGCAGTTGGATCACTTGAGGTCGGGAGTTCGAGACCAGCCTGGCCAACATAGTGAAACCCCGTCTCTACCGAAAATACAAAAAATTTGCCAGGCATGGTGGCAGGCACCTGTAGTTCCAGCTACTCGGGAGGCTGAGGCAAGAGAATCACTTGAACCTGGGAGATGGAGGTTGCAGTGAGCTGAGATTGTGCCACTGCACTCCAGTCTAGGTGACAAAGCAAAGTTCTGTCTCAAACAAACAAACAAAAAAAGCATCATGTGTTATAACAGCACTGTATTCTCTACCTACTACCTTTCCCAAAATATCTTTGGATGCCACATACATTTTTATTCATACACAATTATACATACGTATGGGGCACATATGATATTTCGATACATGTGTACAATGTACACATCAGGGTATTTAGGATATCCTTAACCACATTTATTAACATCATTTCTTCATATTGACAACATTTCAAATCTTCTAGCTATTTTGAAACACACAATAAATTATTGTCAACTATAGTCACCCCAGTGGGTTATCAGGCACTAGAACTTACTCCTTCTATAACTGTATGTTTGCACCCATTAACCAATCTCTCTTCATCCCCTTCTCCCCACTTCCCAGACTCTGGTAACCATCATCCTACTCTCTATCTCCATGCGACTAACATTTTTTAGCTCCCACATAGGAATGAGAACATGCGATATCTGTCTTTCTGTGCCTGGCTTATTTCACTTAATGACCTCCAGTTTCATCTGTAAATGACAAGATTTCATTCTTTTATACTGGTTGAATAATATTCCATTGCATATATATATATATTATATTTTCTTTATCTAATCATCTGTTGATGTACACTAGATTGATTCTTTATCTTGGCTATTGTGAATAGCACTGCAATAAGCATGGGGGAGCAGGTATCCCTTTGATACACTGATTTCTTTCTTTTGGCTAAGCACCTAGTGGTGGGATTGCTGGATCGATGGTAGTTTTATTTCTAGTTTTCTGAGAAACCTCCATTTTGTTTGCTATAACAACTGCACTAACTTACATACCCACCAACAGTATACAAAAGTTCCCTTTTCTCTGTATCCTTGCCAGCATCTGTTATTTTATTTTATCTTTTTAAATAGTAGCCATTTTAAATGGGGTAAGATGATATCTCATTGTGGTTTTGATTTGCATTCCTTTGATGATTAGTGATGTTGACATATTTTTCTTTTTTTACCTGTTGGCCATTTGTATGTTTCATTTTGAGAAATGTCAGTTCAGATTCTTTTCTTACTTTGTAATGGGATTTATTTTTTTGATCTTCAAACTCCTTGTATATTCCAGGTATTAGTTCCCTGTCAAATGAATAGTTTGCAAATATTTTCTCCTATTCTGCAGATTGCCTCTTTACTCTGTTGTTTCCTCTGCCGTGCAGGAGCCATTGGGTTTAATACAGTCCCATTTGTCTATTTTTGTTTTTGTTGCCTATGCTTTTGAAGTCTTAGCCCTGAAATATTTGTGTAGACTAACGTCCTCTAGTGCTTCTTTTATGTTTTCTTCCACCAGTTTTATAGTTTCAGGCCTTATATTTCATTTTTATTTGATTTTTAGATATGGTGAGAGATAGGGGTCTACTTTCATTCTTCTGCATGGAGATATTCAGTTTTCCGAGCACTATTTACTCAAGAGACTGTTGTTTCTCCAATGTATGTTTTTGGTGCCTTTGTCAAAAATCATTTGGCTTTGAATACATGTATATAGGATTTTCCAAAGTTATTTGAAAACAATAATTGGACCTTGTTAAATTAATCTCTTTCTCGGCTTGGAAGGGAGAGAAAGGAATCTGGATTCTCCCAGTTTGGGGGCCTAGCTAAGAGTCTAATCCATCAGCTTCTAGGGGAAACAGTCACAAAATGATTATTCATGCATTTGGAAATCTAATGAGCTATCAGTTTTCAGTTTGGGTAGCAAATGAAACACTAAAGGTCTTAAGCTACAAAAATATGGCCAAGTCTCTTCCCTAAGATTACTCCCCTTTTCTCATCCTTGGCACACCCCGGCTTCCTGGCATATCAAGGCCATGGCAGAAGCCCACTGATTCACAGCTGAGTCACTGGGAACCATGGGAGCCTTTCCTCCCAAGCCTCTGAGGTCATGCTCTGGCAGGGGCTTCTTGCAGCTGCAGGGAAGAGCTGATTTTCTGGAAAGGCTTGGACCATTTTCTCTGTATGATCCAAAAGGGCTCTGGCACGGGACTGAAAAGGTCCAGTTCAGACTAAAGAAATATCAAGGCAGGGACCAACAGAATTAGGGAAGTCAGGGGAAATTGGTTTTAGGCTTGGCTACTAGAAAATGCTGAAGGCACCCAGCAGAAATTTCTTCTTTTAATGCTGTGGGACCCAGAGCTGCCATATTGGCACAGCTCCGGAGACAACATAGACATTGTGCTTTATACTCTAATCAAGGGGGCACCACTGATGTAGAATACAGTGTAAATGATGCCACAAGTTTCTATGCTGGAACTAACTCCTGCAAGAGGCAAACTTCTAAGTCACAAAGCTCAGGTTCTTACTATAGTTTCTCCTTAAAATGTACCAATTTCTACCACAAATAAAATAATGAACAAAGAAAACATTTTTAAGCCCCAGCCAAAATCTCAGGAGGGTTATTAGATAACATAATGTTTCCAGATGTGCACCATTTAATATTCCTAAGTGTGCAGTGGACAATGTATTTATGA
This sequence comes from Rhinopithecus bieti, assembly GCF_001698545.2. Taxonomy (NCBI): domain Eukaryota; kingdom Metazoa; phylum Chordata; class Mammalia; order Primates; family Cercopithecidae; genus Rhinopithecus; species Rhinopithecus bieti. The sequence goes on along the minus strand of NW_016804447.1, from coordinate 4,149,389 downwards.
GGATAGCAGATTTATAGTTAAAACATAGTATTGTACCCTGGCAAGATGGCCGAATAGGAACAGCTCCAGTCTCCAACTCCCGGCGCGAGCGACACAGAAGACCGGTGATTTCTGCATTTTCAACTGAGGTACTGGGGTCATCTCACTGGGGAGTGCCGGACAATCGGTGCTGCTCAGCTGCTGCAGCCTGACCAGCGAGAGCTGAAGCAGGGTGAGGCATCGCCTCACCTGGGAAGTGCAAGGGGGAAGGGAATCCCTTTTCCTAGCCAGGGGAACTGAGACACACAACACCTGGAAAATCGGGTAACTCCCACCCCAATACCGCGCTTTAAGCAAACGGGCACACCAGAAGAATATATCCCTCACCTGGCCGGAAGGGTCCCACGCCC
>NW_016804447.1:4129246-4147782 GCF_001698545.2 Rhinopithecus bieti | reverse complement strand
ATAGGTGGGAACTGAACAATGAGATCACTTGGACTCGGGAAGGGGAACATCACACACCGGGGCCTATCATGGGGAGGGGGGAGGGGGGAGGGATTGCACTGGGGAGTTATACATGATATAAATGATGAATTGATGGGTGCTGACGAGTTGATGGGTGCAGCACACCAACATGGCACAAATATACATATGTAACAAACCTGCACATTATGCACATGTACCCTAGAACTTAAAGTATAAAAAAAACAAAAAAATAAAAAAAGAAACATAGTGTTGATCATTTTGTTTTCTTCTTCCCATTTAATTTAAATACAATCATTCCCAGTACACATGACACCCAAAAAGCACCAGAAAAAATATGAAAGAAAAGAAAATGATACTTTACTTTTAAATAAATTCCAAAGTCATCTCTCTGCCTCAGGCTCTCAAGATAAAAGATAGCAGCTGAATAGTTCAGGCAGTAGGTCTGGTGGCTCTGACAGAGACTCCCTCGGAAATACTGCAAGAAAGGAAGAGCAGAAGGAGGATGAACACAAGTGAAGGAGAGCATTGAGCCCTGACAGACTATTTCTCTTCACTTTTATCAGTAACTAGAACAGGCAAAAGTGAAGGAGGCGCCGTGATCAAGCAGACACTACAACTGCGTAGAAATACAGAGGTAATCTCCAAATAAACGTTATTTTAACAAAATAATAATAAACAGCTGACACCTCAATAAATAGTCTTTTTCTCCCTATACTTAAAGAAAATTCTATTTAGGCTGTCTTGATTTAATGCACCCCTTCACTTCTGTTTAAGGTTTCTTCAGGCACCACACCCTGCAGGACACCCAGTAACAAATATTGCCTTTGATTTGGGTGACCCTGTTGGTTAATGTTAAGTTTGTGTTATACTAAGTGATTAAAGTAAGGACACTTAACTTTTCATCTGATATACCTCAAGAATTTCCATGCATTTAATTTTGTTGGCTTCTAAACATGTGGAAATTTTGGACATCTTGGCTGGGCGTGGTGGCTCACGCCTGTAATCCTAGCACTTTGAGAGGCAAGGCAGGCGGATTGTCTAAGCTCAGGAGTTCAAGACTAGCCTGGGCAACACATTGAAACCAAAAAATGTGAAATACAAAAAATTAGCTGGGCGTGGCAGCGTATGCTGGTAGTTCCAGCTATTTGGGAGGCTGAGGCAGGAGAATCGCTTGAACCCAGGAGGTGGAAGTTGCAGTGAGCCGAGATCACGCCATTGCACTCCAGCCTGAGTGACAGAGGGAGACTCCATTTCCAAAAACAAACAAAAAAAATAAAAAAAAAAAAAGAAATTTGGGACATCTCTACTCAGCGTACTGTATTTAGCAGCATGCATTTTATCTTACTCAATCTAATGCTTGTCTTCCCTTTTCTTCATTATTTAATGTCTTAAACTTGCTATAATGACTACACATTTGTAAGCCACCTAAAATTGTTTTTAGAATAAGGCAATTATATATATATATATTCATACATATAATGGGTAAACTGAGCACACTGAACTACATGCCACCATCTCAGTTAAGCGTCTTTCTTGGGAATGACGGTTATTCTTTTTCTCTTCAGCAATTCTTCTGGCTCATTACTGGCAGGCACTCTCTTCAGGATTCCATAGTGTCTACCATGTTGCTAAGCCTATGTGTCCATTGATAGGTTTATTGATAATATAATGACTCATGGGCTGCATTAAGGAATTTCCAATAGTATCCCAATGTGGTGAACTGGAGCAAGAAAACACACCTGCTGGCGAGTAGAGAAAGCAGACCCAGCCTGAAAAACCACAAACAGAAGTGATAGTAACAAAGCCAGAGATGGTGAAACCTAGAAAAATATTTTGTTATAGGACCTCAGAAGACAAAACACTATAGAGAGCAATGTCAAGTTTTGGCTTCAGCAAGAAGTAATTTGAAAGATGATGTGAGTTTATTTTGGAGGGGAAAGTTGATAGCTGAGCCTTGAAGAGGACTTGGAGGTAAAGGGAGGGTCTTCTCATGAGGCACTGAGATGCTTGAGAAATGTCAGAACCAGGAAGTAACTGGTTAGAGGCCAGGATTAAGACTCACTAATGGGGCTGGGCGTGGTGACTTGCACGTGTAATCCCAGCACTTTGGGAGACCGAGGCGGGTGGATCACCTGAGGTCAGGAGTTCGAGAGCAGCCTGGCCAACATGATGAAACCCCGTTTCTACTAAGAATACAAAAATTAGCTGGACATGGTGGCGCACTCGGGCCGCTGAGGCAGGAGAATTGCTTGAACCTAGGAGGCAGAGGTTGCAGTGAGCCAATTGTGCCACCGCACTCCAGCCTGGGTGGCAGAGCAAGACTCTGTCCACCCTCCTCTTCAAAAAAAAAAGAAAGAAAGAAAAACAGAGTCATTAATGGTCAGGCTTAGATATCCAGTTCTACCACCCATTGGCTCTGTGATCTCTGCCAAATTATCTAACTTCTCTAAGCCTCAGTTTCTATCTCATTGACTTGATAAATACAAAAATTAACTGGGTGTGGTGGTGTATGCTTTTAATACCAGCTACTTGGGAGGCTGAGGCATGAGAATTGCTTGAACCTGGGGGGCAGAGGTGGCAGTGAGCTGAAGTCGCACTACTGCACTCCAACCTGGGCAACAGAGAAGCTGTCTTAAAAAAGTAAATAAAAAAAAACTAAACAACAAACAAAAACGTCCAAAGATCTTATTTCAACCCATTTTAAATGTTCACTAAAGGATCTTCCCGCTTATTTTTGCCTTGTTAAAAGTCTTCCTTCTGGCCGGGAGCGGTGGCTCATGCCTGTAATCCCAGCACTTTGGGAGGCGGAGACAGGCGGATCACGAGGTCAGGAGATCGAGACCATCCTGGTTAACACGGTGAAACCCCGTCTCTACTAACAATACAACAACAACAAAAAAAAATAGGCGGGCACGGTGGCGGGCGCCTGTAGTCCCAGCTACATGGGAGGCTGAGGCAGGAGAATGGCATGAACCCCGGAAGCGGAGCTTGCAGTGAGCTGAGATCCAGCCACTGCACTCCAGCCAGGGCGACAGAGAGAGACTCCGTCTGAAAAAAAAAAAAAAAAAAAAACAAAAAACTCTTCCTTCTTCATGCATCTTCTCAAGTGTCATATCCCCAGGAAGCATTTCCTACCTGTGCATCCCAACTTACAAGGTTTCCTTTGTTGGACACTCATGATATTTATGTTCCTTCTTTTCCCCAGCATTTATCTTACTTTGATTATATAATCATTAGTGTCATTATTGGATTAATTTCTCCCCCACAAGACTTAAGACTTTAAATTCCCCCCCTTTTTTTTTGAGGCGGAGTCTCGCTCTGTCACCCCGGCTGGAGTGCAGTGGGGAGATCTGGGCTCACTGCAAGCTCCGCCTCCCGGGTTCATGCCATTCTCCTGCCTCAGCCTCCCGAGTAGCTGGGACTACAGGCCCCATCACCACGCCCGGCTAATTTTTTGTATTTTTAGTAGAGATGGGGTTTCACTGTGTTAGCCAGGATGGTCTCGATCTCCTCACCTCGTGATCCATCTGCCTCGGCCTCCCAAAGTGTTGGGATTACAGGCGTGAGCCACCGAGCCCAGCAGACTTAAAATTTCTTAAAAGCAAGGAGCTTGTTTAATTTTTCACATTATTGTGTACAGGGTATTGGCTCCATACATAGCACTTAGTAAGTTCTCAATAAATCTCAATCTATCTTTTTTTCTTAAAAAGTGGAGTTTAAAATTCAGATCTTGCTAAATGAAATTAGATTAAAATCTCAAAGTAAGAAAAGTAGGGGAATTATTTATAAGTTATTTGTTACAAATTTCTGCCTTTACTACATTTTGTCAGAGAATGAGGTTTGTATATGCTAATCCTTTATAATGTGCTAAAATTAGACTTGTAATATGGTCAATTTCTATAAATGTTCTATTTGTGCTTGAAAAAACAAAAAGAAAAGTAGGGGAGGATGTCCAAATGTCTACTCAAGAAATAAATAGCACGTATCAAACCCGGGGTACAGGTTTTCCTCTTTTCTCCTTATTTCACCCACAGAAATATGATCAAGGGTGTTGATGAATTTGAAGGTTTATTCTGTTTCTTTCTGAGAAATTGGTACTTTCGTTAAAACAACTGAATCATGTAATTAGCAGACACTAAACTATTGCCATGAATATTACTTTAAATTGAAGTCATTTAAAAAACAGACTTGGAAATGGCTTTTCCATGCATGCAGATTTTTGTGGTAATAAAACCCACACAGGAGATGTGACAATGGGAAAACAGAATCTGCAAGTTATTTTTGAAAATGTTGATTGGCAGAGAAAGGGACAGTTCCTTTGTAGGAGGGTGGAGGTAGAACTTTCCCAGTGAGAAGAAAAATCAAGTAGGGTATAAACAACTGTCTTGGGAGGTGGGTGATGCTACTTTATGAAGCGGAGATCTCCTGGAAGGAGTTTACCTTTGTGAGCACGGAAATAAAATCCAGTGATGAGGAAATCTCAGAAGCGTCTGCATAGTCCTTGATGATGCCAAAGAGACTGTTCACAAAACCAAGGCTTGTCTAGGGACAGAGAGAAAGAAAGCAAAAGTAGGCACACACCCAGGGTTAAGGAATAAACATTTGTTGAACTTTGAGTATCATTCTTACACGTTTCCCATTTCAAATTTATCTCCTAGCAAAATTCAAAGATTTATTTCCTCCACTCTCCAATACATATTTTCTTATAAGTATTTCTTATAAATAAATTCCTGTTGTTATCTCTCTTCCTTTCAAGAGGAAAAATATTATTTGTTTATAATGTATGTGAGAAGAGGACATTCAGTTGAAAATGAACATTTATGAAGATGATGGAGATCTTAGGAACGTGTTTACTTTTTAAAATAGCCATGGAAAAATGACAAATAAAGGGTAACTAATATCTACAATTTATAGGAAAGGCATCAACGGGTATTTCAACTTCTTTCTTATTAACCTGAAGTCCTGAGTGGGAATGGAATATGGAGATGTATTATGGAATATGAGGCATAAGAACAGACCAAGGATGAATTTTCGTGATTCTCTAGTGAATATTAAAACATGACTACTAAAATCTTCCTGCTTGGCTCACCTGAGTTAACTCCTCCAGGTTTGCAAAAAGTCTCCATAAATCCACATCTAGGAGATATTCATGAGTTTGCAGATATTTTAGTGTATTCATAAAGATCTTTGAAATAAAAAACATATGCACATTAATTTCTGTTTTTTAATTTTGAAACATGCCTTTTGCAAGAATATTAAACATAACCCTCCTGGGTATAACTTTACAAAACAATGGAGAAATCAGCACTCTCAAGGTTTAAATGCTATACTCAAGACAAATGATCACATTTAAGCTTCATAGAACATATTGGAAATGAGCTTTTCAGTATGAAAGTTGTGGTTGCTTAAGTCAATTCTAACAACATTCCTGTTGAATAGAATCTGTCCAAATGGGCTTCCTCTGCTTCTAGTGCCAAAGAAATCCCAAAGGTTCTCTTCTTGCCAACACTACTAACTTGAAAGCAAAACGATATTCATGGTGTGTTCTCATATGCTCTCTCTTCTGCAAAAGACCCAAATATGCTTTACTTTCAGGGAATTAAAAGTAGAGATTTAGTGAGTTAATCTCTGATAACTGGTAAAATGTTTCAGCTCGTTTAGAGGCATTAAACATGGATGAAAACATTAAGGGAGTTTTATGTTATTTTACTTAATTTGATGATTTCACAAACTGGAGAACTACACAGCAAGTCAAAAAATAAAAATAAAAAAAAAGAAGTACAATCCTCACTTACAGATAGCTTGCCCTTCATTCTATAATCTGAAGAGACAGCAGTTTATTGGAAAAGAAATACTTTGTATACATAAGACGGCAAGTATTCAAAGGGACAAAAAGACAAATTACTTAAAGAATTTTAGGGGTTAAAAGACTGGGCTTTAGATAGATAACCTTCTCCAATTCCCATTCCTGTATTATTTCATTAGTGTAGTGAGTGGTTCTTGAACTTGCGTCAGAATCACCTGGCAGCCTTGTTACACCAGAACTTGCTGGACCCCACCCTCATCTGTGATGGGGTCTGAGAACGTGCATTTCCAACAAGTCCCCAAGGGATTCTGATGCTGCTGGTCTAGAGGCCACCTGTCGAGAACCACTTAGACCTTTTAAAATCCATGGAGTATTGGTTGTTTGGAAATCTGTCAATATCCAAGCATTTAAAACATGATTGTAAGAAACAGAACTCATTACTACAGATAGACTGGGACAATTTGGAAGAAATACTACTATTGTTATAAGATTCTTTGCTTTACAGAAATTTTGCTATTTAAAAAAAAATGCTGACTCCTCCAATGTATTTATTAAATGAGTTACAAATTTTTAACTCATAAGCGCTTTTGGAAAACATATTGATTGTGTCAAAGGAAGGTACATATATACTTTAAATACACTGAGGTATTTGACAGTGAGCTTAAATTGGCTTTTTCTTAAACAGGAAATGTTATTTTGAAAAGCTTGGACAGTTTACAGTGGGACAGAAAGTTCTGTGCTGTTTCTTAGGACAAGGAAGGTGGCATAGCTCAGGGGCTTAGTTCTCTGCAGTGAACATTTATCATTACCACCCTCTGCAATACTCCTCTTCCCTAAAAACAGCCTGGTTTTCACCCCAGTGTCTACTCTTCCCCAGGCGGCACATGTGCCATGTGGCAAGCTGATCTCACTCCCGAGGTTGGGTCTTGACTGCCTTAAACCAATTGGCACATTCCTTCCTTACGGAGCTAGTGGATTTGGCTCACGGGTGGGCACGTGATCTAAGCCAGTCCAATCAGATTAAATCTCAAGACTTTTGCTATGAATGCTGAGAAGATCTCTCTCTCTCTCTTTCTCTCTCTCTCTCTCTCTCTCTTTCTCTCTGGCCATGAGCTCAAGGATAGCAACCATGCTGTGACTACAAGAGAAGCCAGCCATAGGATGTGGCTAATGCCATGGAAGGCAGGGTGAGAGATGGAAAGAAATGTTTTTTGTTTTGTTTTGTTTTGAGCCCCTTGATCAAACATGTCTTGAATTCTCTCCCACCTCTGAACTTGGCAGTCACAAGCACTAACAAAATACTGTATTATAAGCTAGTTTTCTATTACATGCTCTTGTAAGCATCCTAACTGATATTGTCTCTAAATTTCAATTTTCTCCTAGAGTGTCTTTGTGGTTTACATTTTGCTAAGTTAAGGATTTAGCACTGTGATTGACAAAAAATATTACTTACAGAAAATAACTGACGTTTGTATAGCACTTGATAGATTTCAAAGAAAACTAATTTGATCATCATAATGGTCTTATGAGATAGCCAGAGACGGTACTGTCATTTCTCTTTTATAGCTCAGGACAGGGACTGTCAAACTATGCAGCCTGTGAGCTTAATTTGGCCTGCCACCTGTTTTTGTAAATGATGTTTTCTGGGTGACACAGTCATGCACATTCCTGTAGACTGCTTTTGCACTGCAATGGCAGAGTTAAGTGGTTGCAACAAAAACTATATAGCCTGAAAAGCCCAAAATATTTACTATCTGCACCTTTGCAGAAAAGATTTGTCAACCCCTGGTTTAGGATATGAAGGACTACACTTTCCTAAGGTCACAAGGCAAATCAGAGGCAGAGCCAGGGCTTGAACTTAGGTCTGCCAGCACAGTGCCTTTTAGCTGTGTAAGACAGTCATCAGGATGCAAAAGTACTGTAGTCAGAGGCAACCTTGGGAGCTGTGTGGCCCACCCTCCCCTGTGGTCCTGGGAGGAAGCTGCTCTATGGTTCTCTTCCTTGCTCTATTGTTATTCTAGAAAAAATTCTCTGTTCTGAGCCTCACCAGAGCATAGCTGCAGCGGTGTGTAACCACACGGGTGCTATTTACATAGCAGACATCATGAATATACCATGTAATTAAACAGTACTAAATTGCATGTGTATGGTAGCCCCTGAAATCTGCAATGGTGGCCCTGCAGTTGATAAAAAGCATTCACCTGGCACTGTTCACGAGGGAGCAAGAGCTCCAAGAAAGGAAGCCAAGGAAAGATGGAATGGACTGCCTGAGAAGGGTGTGAGCTCCCTGGCTCAGGAGTGTGCAAACTGGTGAGACAAGGCAGAAGAGATTCATTCAACATCGGATGAGACACTGGACTAGTTCACTAAGAAGATCTTATCCAATGTTAAAGTATAAAAAGACAGTAGAGTAATAGGTAAACAAAAATAAATGACAAATAAAATTTTCACGATCCCCTGAAAGAGGGAGAAAAAAAACCTCACCTCGCCTTCCTTTCCCTCTCTTTTCCTTCCCTCCTTCCTTCCTTCCTCCCTCACTCCCTCCTTCCTTCCCTTCCTCTCCCTTCCTCTCTCTTTTCCTTCCTTCCTTCCTTCCTTCCTTCCTTCCTTCCTTCCTTCCTTCCTTCCTCCCTTCCTTCCTTTCTCTCTCTCTTTCCTTTCTTTCTCTTTCTTCTCTCTCTCTCTTTTATTTCTTTCAGAAGAGGAAAACAAGTGCCCAAATAAACAAATTTTCCATCTACTACAAAATTAAGCCTGGCATTACCATCTTAAGAACTAATAAATGGTCCAAAAAATAGGTGCATTCACTTGTGAAAAGTTCCCACACGGCCTCTTGCTGCTTTCTCAAGTCTAATTGATTGGTCAGGAGTTTGTGATGCGTTTCCATGACTTCATCCCAGGTCTTATCCTGTACATGAGGAAAAAAGAGAGAACAAAACATTTCCACCTCAGTGGATTGACCTGTTGGCTATTTGCTTTGGCTTGCAGTTCCAAAGGGCCAAGCAACCCCTGGAATCATGATTTCCTGCTTCAGGCCCTGGACATCCCTCTTGACAGTGACTCCCCAAGTGACCGAAGCCATCGCTTTCTCTGTGGGGCTCTGGGATGCCAATTCCTCCTAATACACAGCATGAAATGCACAATGTGCATTATTTCTAGTTTAAGATTCAAATCAATTCAGACTGATGATGCTTTGAATTAAGCTTGAGAATATCATGTGTCTTTTTCAGTTTATTGACATAAAAAACTCAAAGAACCCCAAACCCAGGACTGGGAAGTCTGATTCCAGGTTCCACTGGCAAAACTTATTGAAATTAACTACTGAAGAAGCATGAAGTGAGAGTTTTAAAGCTCAGGGAGACCTTTAGAAATCGTCTTATCAAAAACAACTTAACGTTTCCAATGAGGAAATTCAGGTCCAGAGAGATGAAGAGTAGTAACAACCACTTTTAACATTTGCAGAGGCTTTCTGGCCTATGAAGTGCTCTCACATTTGTTACCTTCTTTAAGATAAAATGGCTTTCCCCAGCTTTCAGTGTGTTTGAGGAGAGCAGGCCCTGTTCAGTCCTGGGTTCCTCTCTTGCATTTTGCTCTTACTGTAAACAAGACCGCAATCTGGCAGCTTAAAACACTGACCTTCCCCTCCCCTCCCCACCAAAAAACAAAAAGAAAAAGCCATGCCCCCCAGGAAACAGTGGGAAAGATACCTTTAGACTGTAGAAGTCGTAGCCCCTGAAGTTGGTAATTTTCACAGAGGACAGGCAGTTTTCCAGATCGGATGTGTGCTTGTGTTTGTCTTTGCCCTGCTTAAAGATGGTTAGAAATAGGATTTTCAAACATGGATTCTTTAATGACACGACTTCGGTAGCCTTGGTATCTTTCATTCATTCCCTAACATTCATGATAAGAGATGACATATTTTGTCTTTAAGCAGTTTCAAAGCCATTTCTGAGCTCTAGTAGGAGCCACAGAACCACAGAATGTCAGACCTGAGGGACACAGGCCCGTGAGAATACCTTGTCCAAACCTCTCATTTTACACGTTAAAAAAAATCCTAGGCACAGAATGGTCATACAGCAAACAGTCTTATCATGCCTACCTTTGGGGTGACATAGCCTTTACAGTTTTAACTTTTCCAAACTCTGGACCCTAAGATTTAATTAACATCAGAAGGTACCTCAGACATATTGGTTCAACCCTTATTTTAGCAGATGACAAAATAAAGCCCAGTGTTAAAGCAACTTGTCCCAAACAATAATTCTCTGCTACAGAATACCAGAACATGCTGGAAACTGTACTTTCCTTAGAATGGAATCACCCACTTAACTTTTGTTGTAGTCATTTTTTCTTAATAATATTTGTTTAAAAAATCTGATTGCTAAGAAAATATATGTTTATTGTAGAAAACTTGAGAAACAAACAACAACAAAAAAACCCATGAAATGTGTCTTCACCCTCACATACCCATTGGAAATATCATATTCTGATCACATTAATAATTAATTTTTAAATGGTACAATGTATCATATTCACACATCCTTTTGCAACTTGCTTTTTAAACTTATATTGTGAGCATTTTCTTTTCGGTTCATTCACTATTCTATTACAACATCATGAATTGCCCACTTAAAGAGTTCATTTTACCAACCAAAGCAAGAAGAAGCTATCAAATAACAATGTGCAAGGCTTTTAAAAGTCAGCTTGGCTGCATTTCAAATGAATGCTTATGACAAACAATTTTTCGACTTGTTCTGTTGCCTCAGGGTGTGTGATATTGGCATGGATCTAAACAGTTTGGTGAAAGTTAATCGATGTTGTTTTCATGAGCAAGAAAGGCACAGGATATCTACCGTTGCAGGTAGGGGGCTCCCTGTGCATCTGAAAAGAGACCCTGTCATAGTTTCAGAATGTGCTAATGGGTTGTGGCTGGTTTCTCTGGTAGGGTTATGGCACTGAAAAAGGAAACTTATTGTAGACTCATTAGCCTCCACAGCAGCAAAGGAATCTTGGAACCAGTTAAAGACCTCCTACTGCAATTGGGACATATGCCTTTTGTTGATGTCTGAAACCATAGCGACTGCATGTTGTGGAAATAAAAAATCAGCAGCCAGTTGGAAAAGAAAGAGGCTGAGACAATGGAAGGAGCATTGGAGCTGTGGGAAAGTGGGCGCCAGCCCCGTGTTTTGAAGGGCACTCACCATGGCTTTCTATGGGTTTGACCAGCCTCCTGGCCAAATGTCTGGGTGGGTATTCCAGTGAGGAGAGAGGAGACGGTTCTCCCAGTGGTCTCATTAACTCTTGAAAATGACACGCCCATTTAGTACCTTCTTGCCTCCATTGTGGTAGCAGTGGTTAGGAGAGGCAATGAAAAGCATGTGAAGGTTACTTGAGAGAACACACAGGGTAGAGAAAAGTGAGATGCCAAGGTTAATTCTGGAGTCTCAAACTTAGTAACTAAGAGGTAGGTGGCATGAAGATGTGCTGTAGTCACTGGTGACATGGAACTGGAGCAAAATTGAAGGTTAAGACTGAATATACACATTTTTGGAGTGATTGACAAATCAATGAGAACAGGTAAGATCTATGAGAGCTCTAACGAGAGAATGGATGGAGGAGCTTCCAGGTCTGGTGATGGGGACTCCTACAGTTGAAGGAGCAGGGCCACATCAGGGCTAGAACAGACTCAAAGCCAGACTTCCTGGAATGCTGGATGCTCCATAGCTTATGAGCTGTGTGTCCTCAGGCAAACTAGTCGACCACTCTGAATCAATTTCCCCATTTTCAAAATGAGAAGTAATAATGTTAGCTACCTTGTTGGATTGTTGTAGAATTTATGAGTTCACATGTGTTAACTGACATGCATAAACAAGAATACAGGTAAACAGTAACAGTGCCTGGTAATGTGCTAAACATTATAGATGTGTTCGCTTTTATTACTAATATTATACTGATGGGAAGAAAGGAAGGAGGAAAGGAAGGAAGAAAGGAGGAAAAGGAAAAATCTGTAATAGATTGGAAAAACACATCACAACACAGAAGTGTGTTTGTTATATTGATGTGGATTACCATTTATAGAGACACGAATTACGTGATTAATAAGGATAAGAGGATAAAGGAAACGATGTTAATTTTAAGAAAACAAGATATTGTGTTCTTGTGAAAGTGAAGCTTCTAGAAATGACTTTCTCTTCATTGCTGAAAACATTTGCTGAGAACGTCCACCAATTATTCTTCCTTTGTGTATCTCCCTCATTGCCTCCCTCCCTCCAACACAGTGCAAACCATTTAGCATGTTTTCCCCCACCACCCACAGTTTACTTGTCAGTCCCATCTTCTCAATTGTGAGCTGATAATGGGCATCTTGGCATCTTAGATATCTGTCCCAGTACTTGGCACAGTTGTTCAACACATGTGTGGAGAACAAGTTGCTTCTTTGTGGGGGAAAAGAATGGATCAATCCCAACAACTTGTAAGAGTGCCCTTCCTTAGCCAAGTTCTTCCCTTCCGAAAGCATATTCTATCTCTCAGGCAGCCCTCAGAGCTTCCCTGTCCTGCATAAGCCCTCGGGAGGGCTCGGGGGAGATGCCCCTTCTCCTGAGATCTCAGATGTGATTGGTGACCAGCTCTGCCTCTGTTTATTCGAGGAAAGAGCTCAGGAGGGGCTGCGTCATAAGCCTTGTCTCAGACCTGTCAGAAACGCAGACAAAGCATGTCTCTAAATGACTGATGAGCAACAGCCCTGGTGGCAATAGTGTTACAATTTTACTAACAATTTACGATTTGCAGCTCATAATGTTTAGAGTATGTTCCATATAAACGTTTTACTTTTGGGAAAAAACGTGAAAGTCAATCATATACTTGGCTATGAGAATAAGTAGTTTTCCAAACTGTAATTAAAGATACTACTACTAGTGATACGGCTGAGTGTCTGCGTGTGCCTGGCTCTGGGGTAGGCTCCACATGCATTATAAGGCATTCATTACAACCACCCTGTGAGGCTGGCACTGGTCTTCTGTCTTTTACAGGGAAGATCTGAGCTGAGGGAGAGTAATCCATTTGGCCAAGGTCATAGGGCAGTAGGGGAAGGAGCTAGAATTGGAACTTCAGAGGACTTTTTGTTTAGTGATGGGACTTAAAAAATAGCAAGGTGTGTGTGTCATAGAACCACTGCAGATGTCAGCAACTGATGTCAAAGTGATTGGCAAGGCCATGTGGGCAGATTTTTAACAGAATGAGGCATAGTAACAGTCCATAAGGCCCCGCTGCTGCTGCTGGTTGTGGTGTGTAAATCATGCAACTAGTACTGCTGGGAGAACACAAATCAGTCCCTTTCCTCCCCCTAGAAAACAGGAGGAGTCCGGTTGTCATCATGAGCATTCCCTCCCTCTTCCCACAGCATGCCAGAAGGAATGGCTTGACTGTGGCCACCCTTGTCCTAGGCAGTAAAGTCTCAGGGACCACTGATTGAGATGGATAACTCATCAATTATTGATGGAACCAAGAATGAATTCAAACCCACTAGGATTAATCCAGTTGGCTTTCCCAGAAATAGAAGTGTATTTGCGGAATCTGTTTCTGTAAGATCTCATTCATTTTTCAATGTTCCCAATATACATGGCACCAACTGCAAACTGGGGCATACATTTGTGCAAGTTTGCTTCATCGAGTGAGCTGCTTTCTAAGCAGCAAGCTATAAATGTAGTGTTGTAAAGCATCACTATATTAGGATTGCTTTGTGTGTTTTTTTTTTTTCAGAGCTAATTAACCACTGGCAATTAGCACTGTTTCGCTGCACAAATTGGCAACCCTTGGCATGTTCCATAGCCAATACTACGGATGTGATGATATATCATTTATATTTCACGTGCCATCTGCCTTTATGCAAAGATAAAGCAGAATGAAGAGGCTCTTCAGCCATTTCTTACTTTCTTAGCTACAGGAAGCTTAATTAAAACAAAAATGGCAATTTGCAACACTTACCACTCCTCTTTTGGAGAAAGGCCATCTTGGCTTTTTGGATTCTGGGTGAAATTAAAGACAATATATTATTACAAGTACTTAGAGTTACTAGTGACAGATCATTGCAGTGCTTTACAAAACCTGCTTTTTGAAAATTAGCCATACAGAATTCATCCTGCTTTAATTATCTTTCTTTTGAGAATGCACAAAATGAATATTTATATTTTTACAGACGAGTGAATGAAGCAATGTTGCAACCTAAAAGTTGGTGTTCTGTTGCTGCCTTAAGGTGGTATTGTCCTGTTTCTTTACTGGTGTATTATTTAAACTCCTTTTCCTCATCGCTTGGGGAGAAATCTGTAAACTGTACTATAAGATGTTGAGTAATTTATTTAAGGCAGGGAACCATAGCACTTTGGAGCTAAAAGGACAGGCCCTTTATTTTCACACTGTCTTACCAGAACCCTCCCACCACATGCAAACTTCAGCACCCTGAGCAAATGGGAGACTTGGAAACTGCCTTCACTCATAATCCCCAGATGTGGTTGAAGGAAGGCTCCCAAAATAGAGAACATTAAAACATCACCAATTTTTATGTTGGGGCTTCTTGCTTCTGGCCATCAACTAGGAGTTGCTTCGACTTGAGAAAGAAGCCGTTATTCAATCCCTCATTCTTTTGAAGACCAGGAAGGAAAGAGATTCGATTGGGTTCTAGCCTTTTGAATTTTATGCTGTTTGCATAAAGTTGTAATGCTACCTAGCAAAAGCTGAAAATTGTCTCTTAGGTGTGGGTGGCATGTTCTGACCATTCGGTATACGAACTGGATGTCTTATACGTCCATCTCTCTTTCTATCAGGTCCCCCAGGACAGTGTGTGTAATAATTCAATCAAAGGGAAGCAATGATCTGAGCAGCATTAACTGCAAAGGATGTGCTTAAGGCACCTTCCCACAGTAACCTTGGGAGGCACCTGCCCAACAGATTATCCTCGCATTCATTTTGACCACCTTATTGATCTTCATTAAAGGGAGATTAGGTGGACTCTCCCTTAGGCACAAATCAGCTTCACCACACTTAGCTATCCCATGCCTGGTGGTGAATTACTACATCCAATTTGAACTGCAATAATTGGGGTCCCTGATCCTTGGCCAATTTCTCTCCTGTGCTTTTCTAGCTTTGGAGCCTTGGGAAAGCTTTGTGAGTATTCAGAAGATTCATGAGTCTTTATTGAATCCACAATCTTTCATTATCTGTCTTAAATATACAATTTTGCTAAACCAGAATCTTTATTTCAACTATATCTGCACGTGACTCATATGCACAGCAAAGCGTGAGCAGCACTGCGGTAGCCCATGACTTGAGAACATGAGGCCTCTATTCTAAACTCCTGAGAAGAGGGCAGAGGGGTATAGAGAGGATACTGCTTATCTTATGCTGTGAGGTATCTATCATGATGCTAGGCACACACAAAAATAACAGCTAGTGAGATGTAGAAGCAGCAATGACCTTGTTCCTTAGTATGTGGTTCTCAAACTGTAGCTGGCATCAGAATCACCTGTAGAGCGTGTTAAAAAAGACTGCTGGCTGGGCGCGGTAGTTCGAGCCTGTAATCCCAGCACCTTGGGAAGCCAAGGCGAATGGATTACCTAAGGTCAGGAGTTCGAGACCAGCCTGACCAACATGTTGAAACCTCGTCTGTCCTAAAAATACAAAAACGTTAGCCAGGTGTGGTGGTGGCCACAGAGTGAGACTCTGTCTCAAACAACCACCACCACCACCACCACAACAACAAACAAAATGGACGAACAGACTGCTGGACACCACCCCCAGAGTTTCTGATTCAGAAGGTCTTGGGGATGGGGAGCCTGGAATCTGCATTTCTAACAACTTCTCAGGTGAGGGCGAAGCTGCTGGTCCAGGACAGACTTTGGGAACCACTGTTCTAGTTAACTAATTGAGAGCATTCTAAAGCCTCTTAAAATGTACTAACCTCTGTTAAGGCCACATTGTGTTTAGAACTAGCTTGGATTTCTAGGGGCATGTCCTCAAGCAGATCACTTAACCCCTCTTGGTTTGTTCACTTGGATTACTGTATCACATAAGACAGTAAGTAGATGTGAAAGGGTCTGTAAAAATAAAGAGCTGTAAACATGTTATGATTTACTCACTGGTGGCCCTGGGCTTCACATACAGGAGACTGCAGCTGCCCATACCATAGATGACAGATGATGACAGATGCAGTCTGGTAGAGAGGGCACTGGACTCACACTCAGGAGCCTTGATTCCATTTCTCTGCACAAACCAGCTGACCCCATGACTAGGCCACTTCTCCTTTCTGGGTCTCACTCACACATATGTGAATGAGGGATGACCTGCTGGTTTTCAAACTCTTTTGTCAGGTGTCCGAGGCTCCTGGGATACCTTGGAGATGAGTCTTTCGGGCTCATCCCAGCTGCAAGCATTGCAGCTTCACCTGGATTTGTTTTATACATTGGATTTCCAAGTAAGGATTCTTTTGTAAAAAGGACTCTGCTAAGAACCAAACCAGTTTAAAAACCACCAGCATGGATAATCCTTAAGTCTCCTCTTAGCTCTCAAAGGCTTTGATTTACCTATCCCAAGAATCTTGAAGAAAACACCCTGAAGATCCTCATTGTTCTTTTATTTCACAAATGAGATGAAGATGCATCTTTATCCCTAAAGCTGCCTCTCTATCAGACACTCATCTGCCACCGCCACCTCTGCCTTCCCATGGTACCACCCTGGTTGGAAGATACCAGTGTGAGGCTGAAGCCCAGGAGTGGGGTGGGAGAGGAACATGACAGCAATAATGGGGAAGCTACTCACCAGCCTGGAGAGGGCACTCTGATCTAAGATGCTGCCCCTGTCTCAGGTCTTGGACCTGGGATAAGACATTTGACCAGAAGACATTTTAAGGGACGAGCCACACCTCATTCATCTCTGTAAATGGAATGCCCAACACCAAGACTGGTACTCAGCTGGTTCCAGTAATTCCAGTAACAGCTGGTGCCTGTTGTCATTGGTGAGGCTGATTCTAACTGGTCAGTGCATATATTCTACTAATTATTCAATATTTTGAAAATTCCCCCTGGTTATGGCAATATCTGTTCCACAGAGGGCATGGAATGAAAGTATACTGAATGAACAGAACCTGAATTCAGCAGCAGAAGTGGGTGGCATAGGTAATCAGCAGCTCCATCTGACACCAGAAGGTCCCCAGGGAACACCTCAAGTCCAGGTAAGTTCAGCACCACAGAACTCCGCCTGTGCTCGTAGAACCTGTGCTCAAGAGACAAAAGGAAAACCACGCCGAAATATCATCTTACACCACTCAGAATGGCTATTACTAAAAAGTGAAAAAACAATAGATGTCGGCATGGTTGTGGAGAAAAGGGATGCTTATACACCATTGGGGGGAATGTAAATTAGTTCAACCTCAAGGGAAAACAGTATGGAGACATTTCAAAGAACTAAAAATAGAACTACCATTCAACCCAACAATCCCACTACTGAGTATCCACCCAAAGGAAAAGAAATCGTTATATAAAAAAGACACCTGTACACATATGTTTATTGCAGCACTATTCCCCATAGCTAAGTCATGGAACTGACTTAAGTGTCTATCAATGGTTGGTTAGATAAAGAAAATGTGTGTGTGTTTATGCCATGGAATGTGGCATATAAATGTGTAAATATGTAAAAATGTGGAAATACACACACACACACACACACACATCATAGAATACCATGCAGCCATAAAAAAGCATGAAATCAGCTGGGTGCAGTGGCTCATGCCTGTAATCCAAGCACTTTGGGAGGCTGAGGTGGGCAGATCACCTGAGGTCAGGAGTTCAAGACCAGCCTGACCAACATGGTGAAAACACGTCTCCACTAAAAAAAAATACAAAATTAGCTGGGTGTGGTGGTGCATGCCTGTAATCTCATGTACTTGGGAGGCTGAGGCAGGAGAATTGCTTGAACCTGGGAGGCAGAGGTTACAGTGAGCCAAGATCGTGCCATTGCACTCTAGCCTGGGCAACAAGAGTGAAACTCCGTCTAAAAAAACAAAAACGAAACAAAACAAAACAAAACATGAAATTATTTCCTTTGCAGCAAAATGGATGGAGCTGGAGGCCATTATCCTATGTGAACTAATCCAGATGCAAAAAATCAAATATCACATGCTCTCACTTAGAAGTAGGCACTATACAATGGGTACCCATGGACATAAAGATGGAAACAATAGACTCCAAAAGTGGGGAGGGGTGAGGTGGGAGGGAAGTAAGTGTTGCAAAATTAACTACTGGGTACAAAATTCAATATTTGGGTTATGGGTATACTAGAAGCCTGATCTCCATGATGCAATATACCCATGGAACAAATATGCACATGTACTCCCTGAATTAAAATAATTTTTTAAAAAGATGCAAGGAAAGATCTTAGAGCTGAGTTAGGCAGGTTCGTAGTTCAGACCACCTCTGTTCATGCAGAATGGCTGCGAGCTGCCTGCTGCTGCTCTGTTAGGGAGGACTGGGAGGCATGGGAGGGCTGTGATGACACAAACACTCCACACATCTACTCACCACCTCTTCGAGCCTTACTTGCCATTTATGGTTTTGACTAATCCCAAGCAGAAGAGCTCGCTTAGACATGTCAACACAAATGCACCCTGCTGCCTGGGCGACAGAGCGAGACTCCGTCTCAAAAAAAATAAAAAAAAAAATAAAAA
>NW_016804447.1:4071165-4128883 GCF_001698545.2 Rhinopithecus bieti | reverse complement strand
ATAAAAATAAAAAAAAATAAAAAATAAAAAAAATAAAATAAAAAAAAAATAAAAAAACAAATGCACCCTGCTTGTTCTCACTCAGAAGGATATTAGGAAAAAGACCTCAAACACAGATGTCTTTGCAAATTACGCAAACTGCCTCAGAAGGCAGCAGGATCCATGGGGGTGATCATGGTACCCCTAATGATCTGAAGCTTGTTGTTTAAAGTCAGCTACTTTTATTTTCCCAGAGAAAATGAGAAAATTTTAGAAAAGTTCATCACACAGGACTATCTACCTGCTCCTTTCCCCTGCCCTTCTCTTTTCCCCTGGCCCATTTCATGAAATGTGTCTGTAGGATGTTCACAAAATTCATGGGTGATGTCACAGACACAGTGGGGAACAGTGCCAAAGCCACCAGGCATTTGCTCAGCGATCTCTAAGGAGCAAAACTGGTCAGGCTTGTAAGGGGTCTGTCATGCTAGGGACCTTCCTAATAACATGGAATTATAGGGGCTCACAGTTTTCTCATCAGAACTATTCAGATATTCCTTTGGTCTATTCTAACGGACAGAGATGCAATTTCTTCTGTTTATTGACCAATGTAATCTTTATATTTTCACCAACAAATAGCATATATATGCTACTTTACATAGAAAGAAATTTGTCTTGATTTACCAACAAAAGCATAGCTGTGAATTGCCTGGAAAGTTGAGAGCCCAGATTTGTCACATCCTTTTGGATGTTATGATTTTGTCTATTGCCATCTAGCACTCTCCAACCCCCAAAGCGGCGGTGCTTGGATCCCTGTTAGTCTCCCTATCCCAGTCCTTCCTCCACTCTTTCCATTTTCCTACCTAGCTGCTGCTCAGGTCCTACCAGGCTCTGCAGCCAAGTTCCATGGTTCTGACCTTCTATATGAGTGACAGCCTTTCTGCCTGCACTTTCGTCTCTTGCCTCTTAATTGTGCATTCTTGGATCCCATGCCCTCTTTCTTGTCAGTATGTCTAATGTTGGAGTGTATCATGCCCTGTTAGGTTCCTCATGCTGCTGATGAAAACCGGTGTATATTAGCATATCCCGTGGAATTAATTATAAATACCCATCC
Source organism: Rhinopithecus bieti (assembly GCF_001698545.2). Classification (NCBI taxonomy): domain Eukaryota; kingdom Metazoa; phylum Chordata; class Mammalia; order Primates; family Cercopithecidae; genus Rhinopithecus; species Rhinopithecus bieti. Next base: position 4,127,793 of record NW_016804447.1, on the reverse strand, counting down.
CCAAGTCCCACTGCGGAGATTCTGATTTAGTAGATCTGAAGTGGGCCTCTGTATCTGTATTTTGAGCTCCCTGGATACTCACCACAATTAGAGAACAATTAATTTTGAGGTTATAAGTAACTTGATATAGGCCTTTCCTACCTTTAGGTTTTGAGTATTATTTCACATTTTCAGCCTTTGGCAAAATCTTTTTCAAATCATTTTACTTATGAATAGTAGAACAAGTTGTTTAGGAATTTATAATTAGTGGTCAACTTACATCCCATAATTTTCTACAAAATATATGAAGTAAGGATGCCTCAGACTGTTCAGATACACATTGTAGACACAAAAGGAAGTTCGTTTTCAGTTATAAAAGGCTGCTTCCTCCAAGAAGTCTTCCATGATACTCAAAGGAAATAATTAATATTTGTGCACTCCTCTGTGTCTCCACCAGATCAGGGCCTCAACATCTTCTGATTGTTGTAACATGGTCACCTCTTACCTTGTTTCTCCACCTTTCTTTTTATCTCCTTGATTCCATCCTATACACAGTCACTAGGTGACTTATCTAAAGGTGAGTTATCTAAAATTTAAGTCTGAACTATCCCTCCCTGGCTTAAGACGCCTCAGGAAATTCTCATCTTATACCAGAAAACACATTTTAAAGCACACACACACAAGCCTTCCATGATCTGGCTCCATTTACCTGCCTGATATTCCTCACTTTGCTATTAGATCTCTGGAAATAGGGAATACATTGTAATTCCCCATACAAAATCGTGTTTCCCAGCTTGGTGCTTTAGCTGGGAATGTTTTATTCCTTCTCTACCTTCCCCAAGTCTGTCTAACTCCTACTCATACTATGAGATTCAGGCCCATGGATTATCTCTGTTAGGGAGCACAAAGGGGAAGTACTTAAGTAACACTGGGCTCAGCTTTATTCAATTGTCTATATTCCCTGGGGTTTTGTAATCTGTTTCACCTGCCTTTTCTCTGCTCTTCTATTATTTTTTTTAATTAGGAAATTTTAGGAGAATGTGGTCATCCCTATTACTGTAATAATAGATAATGTGCCAACCCAATGTGCATGCTCTTTCCTTTTCTTGCTATTAAAACCCTGCTTTGTCTGGGATGGTATGTGCTGAGGTCATAGGATGACCTGCTTTGACTCTCTTGCAGCTAGTGAAGGCTATGTGACCCAAACCTGGCCAATGAGATTTAAATGGAGGCTCAAGCATGTGAATACTAGAAAAAGTTTTTCAAAGGGGACAGACTCAGCTAGCTTCTTCTGCTTACCCCTTGTCCTTTGCCTTCTTGCTGTCCGGAATAGATCTTAAAACCCGAACGTATACCGTAACTCTTGCAAAGACAACAGCAGAATAGAAAAACAGGTGCCTGGGATGTGGTTATGTTACCAAAAACCCACCCTTTCCTTACCTAGGTCATTCTAGTTGGGTTCTGTGACATCCAGGCAAATGCTATCCTTACTGACACAGATCTCTCATACTGGATTCCTCCTGCAAGGATGAGGTCATCTTTCAGCATTCTACACTCCTGTTTGACTTTTTCTCTACTTTATGATTTGGTTTTATAAGAAGATCATTAGGACTACAACTTCTTACAACTTTCCTTTTTTGTTTGCCAACTCAATGTCTGTGATAGTTATAAGGATGGAGGGAACTGAATTAGGTGGGAGTTGAGAAAGTTAAAATAATTTGAATGAGAAACATAATTCTACCTTCATCATATTGCATACAGGACATTGGGATTGACACATAATCGATCAGCAGTGTACAAATCCAGCCAGGAAGTTTTATAATAGTCTTCAGAAGGTATTATATAACACAAAATGCTGAGAGCTCAGAAAAAGAAGACCCCTGAAGAGAAATGTCAGAAGCTTCCCCATCAACTGTATAGTTCTCTTGATAAAAATCTAGGAGGCACATAATGGGATTTTAGCATTTAAAGAGGTCAGGGATTGAAAAAATTACAATCATTTGAATGAGAAATGTAATCTAGGCAAACTTTTGGGAAAAAATGGACTCTTTTGAGCTTGAACTCTAGATGTTATACACTCTAGTATCATTACATTTGGTAGTTTCCCAAGATTCTATAAACTGCTTTTCTATTTCCCGGAGACCTCAGAAAGCATGTAACTACTATTGGGGTAGAAGGATTCGTCTTCCCTGACCCCTTCTTAGATGGCTTATATGTTTCTGTTCCATGCTTCTATAGTTCTCTGGAGTGGTGGTTAAGAATGCGGGGTCAAATTTCGTGGATTTTAATCTCAGTAGTGTGACCCTTGGTTGAACAACTTAAGTAACCTCTCCGGTCCTTACTTTGCCATTTGGGAAATGCAGACAATAATAATATTGTGTGAGGATGGGCTAAATTAATATAAAGCACTTAGATCAGTGTCCAGAACTTGGTAAGCAGCCAATAAACACTATTAGACGGATTATTGAATATATTATAATATCATGTTTTATTTATGTGTCTTTTCCATTAGACTGACACTCCTTAAGTAAAGAAAACATGTCTTATAATCGGTTGTGTTGGTAGGTGTTAATTTAGAACTTAATCCATTGTTGCTGATGAACATGAATGAATCTTCTCTCAAGAAAAGTGTCTTATGCTTTGTAGATTCATGTCTTATTTCCCTTATCACCCTAAGGTCCAGCTCCTGCTTTGAATTCCTCTGTTTAGTAAGGGCTTAATAAACATTTGTTAAGTAAATGGAACAATAACCCAACCCACATATACTCAGAGTGATTGATCATTGCCATTTCCCTACACAAATGCCTGCAGAATGTGTACTCCAAGAATAGCTAGCTGTGTACTGTTCTTTAAACACACTGTGTGCTTCACGCCTCCATGCCTTGGCTCAGGTAGTTCCCATCTGCCTGCCTAGTTGTACTTTGTCTGCCTGAAAAACTTGTATTCATCTTTAAATTCTAGCTTAGACATTCCTCCTCCATAAATCTTTTCTGACCCACTCAGGGAGGGACAATTCTCTCTCTTCCCCTCCCTCTCCTACTCCTACCTTGTCTCTTTATAATAAACACATTGAAGATTCATACTGGATCTTATATATCACAGAATCTAATCAGTTAGCATGGAATCTGACATAGAACAAGTATTCAGATAAACTTGTTGAATAAATAGGCATGTCAACCTATAGATCAAAATACTGACAGTCCTCAAAGGCATTTGTTTTTCCATTCTGGAGCATAAATGAATAATTGTATGCATATACAAAAGCAGAATACAGTTTGAGTGCTCACCCTCGCCCAATTAAAAGTGGTTGGTTACGTTACCCCTATCCATTTTGCTCTTGTCTGGGATACCTTCTGACATCATGCATCCATTGGGGGCACAAAGGTCAAATTTGGAGCTGAATTTGCACATAGGGAGCAGGGAGAAGACAACCGGCTTGTGAATGGCTTGATCCATGACCTTGACTTTTTGCCTTGGTGTTCAAAACCCACGAATGCTAATTCTGGAAAGGTGAATATGCCCCTGGAAGGGCATACCAAAATTTCTGTGACACGAAATATATTTTGTTCATCAAAAGACAGCATGAGTTAATAAAAATATCAAGAACCACCACTGTAGCCATGCAGAGACCTAGGAAAGCAATCAGAGCATCTGCACCAGTAACATGAAGAGACATGGATTGGTGCGGAAAATGTGCGTCGATGTCGAGTCCATGCCTGGCAGTGGACTGGATTTCTGGGCACTCTGGAAAAGACCCAGGTCTGTGCCAGCTGGGGGTGCTCAGATCGTGGGATGAACAAAATTAACTCATATAGCTGTATTGAGTTCAGCGTGACTTTGAATTTAGGTCTCATGGTGGGTGGAGTGTGTATCCAAACTGGTATCTTCTTTTGGCTGTTTTAAATATTAGGGTTGTTTTTGAATAAACGTGGCATTCATGCAGGATTAATGTCTCCAATTCTGGATTGTTCATCCACTGGAAGCAATCACTGTAGTGAATTCAGAATTCTCATCCCCCTCCCCAAAACAAAGTGGTGTCTGTGTGGGGTAGGGGTGCCTGGTGTGAAGAGGAGAGGGGAGGATATTTTTAGAGATTGGATTTCCTCAGAGGAGGGATAAGCTGGTGAATAAACTAATAATAAATGCAAACTATTTGGGGTGTGGCTGGCAACCCACTGTCACCATTTAAGTACAGTATAACTCCATGCCATCCTTTAATTATTTAGAAAAACACAACTAAACAAACATCCTTGATAAATGCTTTTGTTGTTGTTGTTTTATGCTTGGCTATTCTAGTTCTTTGCTTCAGGACAAGCTTTGGAACCCAGAGGTATAACTGGGTGACCCAGACTTTGCAGCTCTCTAGGGCAGGACACCCCTCCACTGGCTTTCCCCACCCCCACCCACCATGTAGAAACCCCAATACAGTCACTCTTTCACTAACCCTGAGTTGCGTTGCCCCAAGCTGGTCAGATCCGAAGGGACTAGTCCCATGGCTGCTGGAATAATCTTGTCTCCCTTCTGGTACCAGAATGTCTCCTTATTCTATGCACTGCTGAAGATCTGAAGGTCTATGGTGTAGGCTGAGAAAGCAACAATTCAGAGCATCCCGGGAATTCCCCCCACCCCACGGCTGAGCAGGCCGTGCGCCCATGCGTCAGCACTCAACAATGAGGCGGCTCTCACGTGCTGGTGCCAGAAATGTCTCTGGCTGCTGGAAATGGGTCCCCCAGAAGACCTCAAATATCTACATTTTGTAAGCAATAGACTGATCTTGGTGAATGTTATTCTAATTTAAAATCAGCTGGCATTTACTAAGAACTGATTCTTCTTAGACATTTTGTTAAGTGCTTTACATGCATTATCATATTGATTCTCACAAGCACCCTATGTAGTGGAAATTACTGTTCTCATTTTAGACCAGAGGAAACTGAGGCTTAGAGGGATGCATAAGGAACTTACCTAACGTGGCACTGTTGTAGTGAATGACAGAGCCCGAATCAGAAATTCAATTATGCAGGTCTGACTCCAAAAAGACTTGTAAATGGGAAGAAGAGAAAAAGAGACTACCAACTATTTTAAAGCACAACAAAATTTTAAAATGGTGTGATGATGCTTACTACTTTAGGAAAAGAATGGAGTATAATGGTTTGAATGGTGACCCCCTAAAAATGGTATGTCCACATCCTAACCTCTGGAACATGTGCATATGGCCTTATTTGTAAAAAGGGTCTTAGCAGATATGATTAAATTAAGGATCTAGAGATGAGATTATTCTGGATTGTCTGAGTGGGCCCTAAATCCAATGACAAACGTCCTTATAAAAGACACTTAAGACGCCAGGCTCAGTGGCTCATGCCTGTAATCCCAGCACTTTGGGAAGCCGAGGTGGGCAGATCACCTGAAGTCAGGAGTTCGAGACCAGTGGCCAAGATGGTGAGATCCTGTCTCTACTAAAAATACAAAAAATTAGCTGGGCGTGGTGGTGCACGCCTGTAGTCCCAGCTACTCGGGAGACTAGGGGAGGTGAATCGCTTGAACCTGAGAGGTGGAGGTTGCAGTGAGCTGAGATTACACCACTGCACTCCAGCCTGGGCAACAGGGTGAGACTCAAAAAAAAAAAAAAAAAAAAAGACACTAAGAGAGGAGACACAGCAAGGAGAGAAGGGTATGTGAAGATGGACAGAGGCAGAGATTGAAATCAGGTAGCCACAAGCCAAGGAACACCTGCATGAAAAAGCAAGTGAAAAGTTCTCCCTTAGCGCCTTCAGGGGAAGTATGGCTCTGCCCAGACTGTGATTTCAGCCTTCTGGTTTCCAGAATGGAAACAGGATAAACTTCTGTTGTTTTAAGTCACCTGATTTATGGCAATTTATCATAGCAGACACAGGGACAGTCCCACTGAGTGGCAAGGGCACCCAGCTTAGGACCTGGATTCCCAACTGTGACCTTGGCCTGTCGCTTCCCCTGGCCGCCGGTTCCTTATGTGGAAAGCAAGTGTGCTGTGTGAGGCTGCCTGCATCTTGAATGCTCTAGTGTGAGATCCAGGAGCATCATTCTCCTTCTCTCCTTCTGTGGCCGGTGGGTGCGGACAGTAATCGTGTGGTGACCTTTATCTTGGCAGAAATGTTTGAAGGATGTTTGATTAATTCAAAGTTCCCCTTTTAGAAATATGACTAATAGATCTTTTACATTTTTAAAAGATTCCTTCTGTGCAGCAGACTTAAACCAAGGACTACTAGCCTTTAATTGTCAGGTGCAAATTTTAAGAAAAAATAATAACAAGGGCTAGAGAATATGGTAAGTACAACTGCCCTTTAGTGATATGTGTGTCTTAAAAGAATAAAAATCTTATTGAAGGCACTGCAACTTGGATAAAGCATAGTCTTATCTTTTCCTTTGCTACAAATGTTGCCCAGTGATTGTTGTTTTTTAATCAGGCAGCCTTATCAGGCCCTATTCATCAGAAACTGTAGTCCTTGTCTGGTAGTAAGAGTTCACGGTAAATGTAGTCTTCTTCAGCAGGCAGCTTTTCAGCAATTGTATGACTAGAAAAAGTAGGCATTCCATTTTAAGAATCATAATGTTTTACCCTATGCAAGAAATATAGTGCAATTTGGAATGCTTGCTTATAACTATGGGTTGACTACAGAGAAAACAAATTAAGCATCAGTAAAAAACTTTTCTAAAATCTCTTTTAAAATAATCAAAAGAGAAATGACAACTCTACCGCCAATTATTGAACTACAGCTCTCTTGGTTAAATCTGGGATATACTTTTCCATTATGAGTCTCAAAAATTGTTGGGAATGTGCTTTTGTATGTTTGATTATGGTTTCCAATTCAACTTTCTATCAAAGTATTCCATTTGTTGGAAATGCAAATGAGAAGCAGATAGGATGAGGAGCTTCTAGTTTACCACCTAGAATCTGGTACTGTGATGGTTATTTCTCATAAACGTGGAGTGAACAAATGGAAGACTTGTACCCTATACATCAGTTTGAACACAGAACAGAGATGCCTCTTAAGAGTCTCATCAGTGTGTGAGAAATGCCATGTACTGTGACTGTGGGGTCAAATCGGTAATATTTTTTTGAGCACACGTGTTCAGAGCACCATGGTAACTGCTGGTAACTGCGCAGAAATCTCACCTTCTTTCTAGGTTACTGTTTTTTTATGGAAAACAGTCAACATACTCCCTTGTGGGATTAAGCAATACTTGTACAAATCCCCACAAACCCAAAGTACACTCAAAGACAAGCAAAAAACAACAAGGAAGATAGAGGAGGTTGAAAGGAGCTAGAAGGAGTCAAATAAATAGTTGGAGGAGAAAACACACAAAACAAAAGGGGACCATACAATTTCCCTAAAAGGCATGTCCAAACCCAACTACCAATCAATTTCCTTTTTCTTTTCTTTTTCTTTCCTTAAACATTTATTGGATACCTACTAAGTGCCAGGCAGTGTTCTAGGTACCAGGGATAAGGCAATAAGCAAAAGAGATGAAAATCCCACTTTTCTGGAACTTACATTCTATTAGGTTGGTGCAAATGTAATTGCAGTTGTTGCCACAATTAAAAGTAATGGCAAAACCCGTAATTACTTTTGCGCCAACCTAATAGATGAGCTGATGCTGGTGGAAGAATGGCACGTGGTTCCCCTTGCACCATGCCCATGTCAGGAAACCTCCCCAAGGCTGCAGTCTTCTCTTTTGAGTAATGAGCGGTACACTGCCTATTAGTCTCTGAATCCTGTCCAACAAGCCTTAAAGCCCCAAAGAAGATGACAAGTCTTCTCTTCTAGTATGTTCTACAGTTAACAGACACTGCTAGGGACATAAAGGGTTTTAAATAAAAGCATGTGGGGTATAATATTGTATTGTATTGAACCTAAAGGTCAGACACATTACCTTTGATGTGCCTGATGTTAGAATATTTAGCTCTGGGGTTAGGAAATTTTAGAGAGAATAAGTCAATGACTTACATGTGGGAGGTGCTGAATGAATGGTTTCTCTAAAAAGAACAATAGCTACTCTTTGAGTTATATTATTTAACCAGTTAAAAAGAAAGACCTGTGAGAGGAACACTACAGATGTGCATTGCTTAATGATGGGGCTATGTTCTGAGAAATGCATCCTCAGGCAATTTTGTCATTATGTGAACATCACAGAGTGAACTTACAAAAACCTCGATGGTGTGTAGCCTACTACACACCTAGGCTGTGAGGTGTCACCAGTAGTTCCCAGGCTACAAACCTGTACATCATGTTATGCTACTGAATAATGTAGGCAGCAGTAACACAATGGGAAGTATTTGTGTATCTAAACGTAGACTAGGTAGAGCAAAACTACATTATTTTAATCTTACAGGACCACTGTTGTACATGAGGCCCATTGTATTAATGCAATGCGTGACTGTATTTGTATCTCCACTTCATGGATAAAACCTTCAAAGTTTCGAGTGGTTAAGGAAATTGTGCAAGATCTTGTTGCCACAGAGAAGTGGAGATAGGATTTAAAATCAGGGAGTTTGACTCCAGTAGACTTTAACTCCAGGTCCTGCTGCCCCCTAATGGTAACCCCAGATGGACTTGACTTTGGGGGAAGTTTTACTGGCATTTAATACTTTTGTTTGTTTTTTCCTCAAGACAGACTTTCAAATATCACATCATTTGGCTTTCATGCTAATGTTGCCCCAGTGGCTAATATGGATATATTTAACTTTTTTCTTACATTCTATTTGAGCATCGGAAGGTTAGTCTATACACTTATAGAAATGTCACATGTACGTTTCTCTTCTCACTTTCAGGGCTGACCTGAAAATTAGGTAAGATGGACAGCTTCTTATCAATACAAAATGTAAGGGATGCTAGGAATGTTTCCCTGTCCACAAAATCATCTCCCTCACTTGCTTCTGATGTTTAAAATTTCCACCAGCACAGTTTCACTGTTTGGCTTCAAGCTGTCTTTTGTGAAAATGCAAATGCATTGGGGATAGATAAGTGGCACTGTAATCCAAGAAGCCTGCCAACCTGCCTGTCTTCCTTCTTCCATTTATCTTTTTGGAAGTAGACTCTTTCTGGGTACCGGATGCTAGAGGTTCAAAGATAAGTAAGAAGCAGTCTCTGCTCTCAGGAAGGTTTTGATTCTTGGGGGCAGATGAATGTAAACGAAACACAATGTAGTGTTTTAGAAATTATGATGGAGACATTTATAAGATGCGGGGAAACCCAAAAGGGAGAAATGTACTGGCTGTACTTGGAAAGATGACAGTATATGTCCCTTAAGCCTAAATTCCCTACCACTTGCATAAGAATGAATTGTGAAGATTTTTTTCCAGGGGCCATATTCTAGTGATAAGAGAGGAAGGTTTGAAGTAAGCATGAGTTCACTTAAATATTACAGAGTGAGAGAGGGAATGGCAGGAAGAACGAGTTCACAAAGCAAAACCTGAGAGCAAGGATTTACCAGTTAGCCGATTTCACAACTATGAGTATATTGGGCACTTACCACTTACATATTGTCAGGTTACATGTTAAAACACTATAATACCTGTAATCCCAGCACTTTGGGAGGCTGAGGAGGGCAGACAACTTGAGATGAGGAGTTCAAGGCCAGCCTGGCCAACATGATGAAATCCTGTCTCTACTAAAAACACAAAAATTAGCCAGATGTGGTGGTGCACACCTGTAATCCCATCTACTTGGGAGGCTGAGACAAGAGAATAACTTGAACCCAGGAGGTGGAGATTGCAGTGAGCTGAGATTGTGCCACTACACTCCAGCATGAGTGACAGAGCAAGACTGTTTCAAAAAAACAAAACAAAACAAAAAACCCAACACCACTATAGTAGAAGAATCAGTATTTTTGAAAAAGGTTATGTATCTATTCTGCAAGACAAAAAATTTTGCTGTGATTGGAAGCCAGAGGCAAGCATTTCTTAATTGTATAGGCCAGGGGTCAGCACATCTTTTCTATAAAGGGCCAGATAGTAAACATTTTAGGGTTTGTGGGCCGTGCAGTCTCTGTTGCAACTCTGACATTACAGTGCTAAAACAGTCCTAGGCAATGTACAAATGAGTGGGCGTTGGTGTGTTCCAATAAAGCTTTATTAACAGAAACAGGTTATGGGCTGAATTTTGGCCATGGGCCATCGTTTGCTAAATCCTAGTTTAGACCATTTGATAGGCCTATTTTTTTTTTTTTTTTTAGGTAAGAACCCTCGGTCTTAGATAGACAGTGGGGCCTCATGCAGAGCTCTTCACTCTACACCTAACATTATATGACCACACAGCCTGGCAAGCAACTGTTCAAGGAAGTGGGCTCTTTGAACAAATGGCTGCTGCAGAAAAGACTGTAGAGACACGTGGAAGAAGAGAAGAGGGAGTGAAGAGAGACGGATTGGGGATCTGTCTGGGTTTGTTTATTTTTATTTTTTTAGTTCTTGTTTATTAGTAATAATGTAAGAATCTTGTGATGGTTAATACTGAGTGTCACCTTGACTGGATTGAAGGATGCGAAGTATTGATCCTGGGTGTGTCTGCGAGGGTGTTGCCAAAGGAGATTAACATTTGAGTCAGTGGGTTGGGGAAGGCAGACCCACCCTTAATCTGGGTGGGCACCATCTAATCAGCTGCCAGCAAATATAAAGCAGGCAGAAAAATGTGAAGATTTGAGATTGGCCTAGCCTCCCAGCCTCTGTCTTTCTACCATACTGGATGCTTCCTGCCCTCGAACACCAGACTCCAAGTTCTTCAGCTTTGGAACTCTGACTGGCTCTCCTTGCTCCTCAGCCAGCAGACAGCCTATTGCAGGACCTCATGATCATGTGAGTTACTACTTAAGAATCTCTCTATTATCTATCTATCTATCTATCTATCTATCTATCTATCTATCTATCTACCTACCTACCTACCTATCCCATTAGTTCTGTTCCTCTAGAGAACTCTGACAAATAGAGATTTTGGTACAAGGAGTGGTTCTAGAGGAACAGAGTATTAAGGATGGAGTTCTTTTGTTGGTTTTGGGGCTTCTGGAGTTGGCTGCTTCATATGATTAGATCCAAAAATGCTGAGGACTCTACTTCTAATAGTATGGAGAACACTGATAATCCTTGGTGTGAACCGTTTAGAGAGTTGTGCAACATAAATGCATTTGACACTCCTGATTCACTGCTTGTGAGAGGCAAGTTTAGTGACTCTATACATAATACCTTTGACCATATGTGGAGAACCCAGGAACATAATGAAGCTGGTTGGTTGCTCCTAAGTTCAGTGGACAAAGTGTTGAGAGAAAATGATGAACTCGGGGATTCTAACTCCTGGCTTCAGAAGCAGATACTAAGCCTCAAATCCGCTAAGATTGCCCTGAGTGAGAGTCTTTTCTCCTGTAGAGAAAGAGCTGAAATTGTGGAAAAATAGACAAAGCTCTTAAGCGAGTGGCTGACCTACAATGAAAGGTGCATGCACAGTCTTGCCAGGTGTACACTGTTAAATTGAGGGCATTGGGACCCTGCAACTTGGAATGGGGATGTGTGGGAGGACCCCGATGAAGCTGGGGACACTGAGTTTGTAAACTCTGATAAAACTTTTTTGCCCAGCTTCCCCATCCCCAGTAGTGGCAACATCCCCACCCTGACCCATGGTGCCATCAGTCTTTCCACCTTTGTCTGGGGAGATAAACCCTGCACTGCCTGAGGCAATAGTGATGGCCTCCCTTGAGGCAGTTGACAGGCACGATAACGTTGATTCTCCTCAGGAGCTGCCCCCAACAACCTTGTTTGCCTCTAGACCTGTAACTGGACTAAAGTCCAGGCCCCTAGAGGTGAGGTTGAGAGTGTGACCCATGAGGGATCCTACACTTGAAAATCACTACTTGAGTTTTCTAATTTATATAAACAGAAATCTGGAGAACAGGCATGGGAATGGATATTAAGGGTGTGGAAGGAACACAGAGTTGAATCAGGCTGAATTTATTGATTTGGGCCCACTAAATAGGGACTCTGCATTTAATGTTACAGCTTAGGGAGTTAAACATGGGTCTAAAAGTTTATTTCTTGGTTAGCTAAAATATGGATTAAAAGATGGCCCACTCTGAGTGAGCTGGAAATGCCTGATCTCCCTTAGTTTAATGTAGAGGAAGAGATCCAAAGGCTTAGGGAGATTGGGATGGTGGAGTGGATTAGTCACTTTAGACCTACTCATCCCAGCTGAGAGGGTCAGAAGATATCCCCTTGACCAATGCCTTGTGAAATAGATTTGTGAGGGCAGGACCTGCATCTTTGAAGAGCCCTGTAATTGCCCTTCTCTGTATGTCATATCTAACGGTGGGAACCACAGTCATTCAACTACAAAATTTAAATACAATGGGAATAATTGAATCCCAAAGTGGCAGAGGCCAAGTGGCGGCACTCAACCATCAAAGGCAAGGTGGGCATAGCTACCATAATGGACAGAAGAGGCAAATCAGCAATCAGAACAGACTGATTCCTGTAGAGCTCTGGCATTGGCTAATTAATTACAGTGTTCCTGGAATTGAAATTGATAGAAAGCCTACTACATTCCTACCTAATTTTTATAAGCAGAAAACTTCTAGGTTGAATGGACAAGACTAACTTGAATTATAAAACAGAGAATCATGTTTTATCATAATTCACGTGATAAAACGTCATGACTCACATCTCAATCAATTTCCAGAGACGTGAGCCAGTTTACAAACCCAGAACCCCTTGAATAAAGGGGAGGCCAGGTCTCCTTGACAAAGGACCCCACTACATTACTGACAACTTATGTAGTGAATCTTTTTTTGATAGGGAGTCTTGCTTTGCCATCCAGGTTGGAGTGCAGTGGCACAATCTCAGCTCACTATGCAGTGAATCTTTCTCCCATCCTTCCCTAAGGAGACCTCTGGCCTTTTACCAAGGTAACTGTGTATTGGGGAAAGGTAAATGATCAGACATTTTGGGGACTACTGGACACTGGCTTTGAGCTGGGGTTGATTCCAGGGAACCCAAAACATCATCATAGTCCTCCAGTTAAAGTAGGGGCTTATGGAGGTCAGGCAATTAATGGAGTTTTAGCTCAAGTCCAACTTACAGTGGGTCCAGTGGATCCCCAGACTCATCCTGTGGTCATTTCCCCAGTGCCAGAGCACATAATTGGCATAGACAAATTTAGCAGCTGGCAGAACCCCCATATTGGCTCCCTGACTGGTAGGGTGAGGGCTATTATGGAGGGAAAGGCAAAATGGAAGCCATTAGAGCTGCCTCTACCAAGAGAAATAGTAAATCAAAAATAATATTGCATCCCTGGAGGGACTATGGAGATTAAGGCTACCATCAAGGACTCGAAAGACACAAGGGTGGTGATTCCCACCACATCCCTGTTCAACTCTCCCATTTGGCCTGTGCAGAAGACAAATGGATCTTGGAGAATGACAGTGAATTATTGTAAGCTTAACAAAGTGTTGACTCCAATTGCAGCTGCTGTACCAGATGTGGTTTCACTGCTTGAGCCAATTGAGCCAATGAACACATCTCCTGGTACCGATATGCAGCCACTGACTTGGCGAATGCCTTTTCCTCCATTCCTGTCCATAAGGCCCACTAGAAGCAATTTACCTTCAGGTAGCAAGGCCAGCAATATATCATTACTGTCCTGCCTCAGAGTATATCAACTCTCCGACTTTATGTCATAATCTTATTCAGAGAGACCTTGATCACTTTTCGCTTCTGCAAGATATCACATTGGTCCATTATACTGATGACATTATGCTGATTGGATCCAGTGAGCAAGAAGTAGCAAATACACCGGAATTATTGGTGACACATTTGCATGCCAGAGGATGGGAAATAAATTTGACTACAATTCAGAAAACTTCTACCTTAGCAGAATTTCTAGGGGTCCAGTGGTGTGGGGCCTTTCAAGATAGTCCTCCTAAAGTGAAAGATAAGTTGCTACATTTGACCCCTCCTCCAACCAAGAAAGAGGCACAATGCCTAGTGGGCCTATTTGGATTTTGGAGGTAACACATTCATTTGGGTGTGTTACTCTGGCCCATTTATTGAGTGATCTGAAAGGTGGCCAGTTTTGAGTGGGGTCCAGAATAGGAGAAGGCTCTGCAATAGGTCCAGGCTGCTATGCAAGCTGCTCTGCCACTTGGGCCATATGACCCAGCAGATCCAATGGTGCTTGGGGTGTCAGTGGCAGACAGAGATGCTGTTTGGAGCCTTTGGCAGTCCCCCATAGGTGAATCACAGCAGAGACCTCTAGAATTTTGGTGCAAGACCCTGCCATCTTCTGCAGATAACTACTCTCCTTTTGAGAGACAGCTCTTGGCCTGTTACTGGACTTTGGTGGAAACTGAACATTTGACTATAGGTCATCAAGTCACCATGCGACCTGAACTGCCTCTCATGAACTGTGTGCTTTCTGACCCATCTAGCCATAAAGTGGGTCATGCACAGCAGCATTCTATCATCAAATAAATGGAAGTGGTATATACGTGATTAGGCTCAAGCAAGTCCTGAAGACACAAGTAAGTTACATGAGGAAGTGGCTCAAATGCCCATGGTCTCCACTCCTGCCACCCTGCCTTCTCTCCCCAAGCCTGCACTGATGGCCTCATGGGGAGCTCCCTATGACCAATTGACAGAGGAAGAGAAGACTAAGGCCTGGTTCAGAGATGGTTCTGCGCGATATGCAGGCACCGCCCGAAAGTGCACAGCTGCAGCACTACAAGCCTTTTCTAGGACATCCCTGAAGGACAGCGGTAAAGGGAAATCTTCCCAGTGGGCAGAACTTCAAGCAGTACACCTGGTTGCATACTTTGCATGGAAGGAGAAATGGCCAGACGTGTAACTATATACTGATTAATGGGCTGTAGCCAATGGGTTGGCTGGATGGTCAGGGCTTGGAGGAAGCATGACTGGAAAATTGGTGACAAAGAAATTTGGGGAAGAGGTATGTGGATAGACCTCTCTGAGTGGCCAAAAACTGTGAAGATATTTGTATCCCATGTGGGTGCTCACCAATGGGTGACCTCAGCATAGGAAGATTTTAATAATCAAGTGGATAGGATGACCATTCTGTGGCTACCACTCAGCCTCTTTCCCTAGTCACCCCTGCCATTGCCCGATGGGCCCATGGACAAAGTGGCCATGGTGGCAGGGATGGAGGTTACACATGGGCTCAGCAACATGGACTTCCACTCACCAAGGCTGACCTGGCTATGGCCACGGCTGAGTGCCCAATTTGCCAGCAACATAGATCAACACTGAGCCCTTGATATGGCACCATTCCTTGGGGTGATCAGCCAGCTACCTGGTGGCAGGTTGATTATATTGCACTTCTTCTATCATGAAAACGGCAGAGGTTTGTCCTCACTGGAATAGATACTTACTCCAGATATGGGTTTGCCTATCCTGCATGCAATGCTTCTGGCAAAACTACCATCCGTGGGCTCATGGAATGCCTTATCCACCATCATGGTATCCCACACAGCATTGCCTTTGACCAAGGTACTCACTTTATGGCCAAAGCAGTGCAGCAGTGGGCTCATGTGCATGGAATTCACTGGTCTTATCATGTTCCCCATTATCCTGAAGCAGCTGGATTGACAGAATAGTGGAATGGCCTTTTGAAGTCACAATTGTAATGCCAACTAGGTGACAATACTTTGCAGGCCTGGGGCAAAGTTCTCTGGAAGGCCATGTAATGCTCTGAATCAGCATCCAATATATGGCATTGTTTCCTCCATAGCCAGGATTCACAGGTTCAGGCATCAAGGGGTGGAAGTAGAAGTGGCACCACTCACCATCATCCCTAGTGATCCACCAGCCAAATTTTTGTCTCCCGTTCCTGCGACATTACGTTCTGCTGGCCCAGAGGTCTTAGTTCCAGAGGCAGCAAAACTGCCACCAGGAGATACAACAATGATTCCATTAAACTGGCAGTTAAAATTGCTACCTGGACACTTTGAGCTCCTCCTACCTTTAAGTCAACAGGCTAAGAAGGGAGTTCCAGGTGCCCGCCACCACGTCCAGCTTATTTTTTAAAAAAACATATTTTCAGTAGAGATGAGGTTTCACTATGTCGGCCAGGCTGATCTCAAACTCCTGACCTCAAGTGATCCACCTGCCTGGCCCTCCCACAGTGCTGGGATTATAGGCATGAGCCATCATGCCCAGCCTGTCCTAGCTATTGTTTTAAAATTTACCAAGACTATTTTTGTTATTTTCTCACAAAGATTCCATATGGCAATGGAAATTACCTTCATGTTATTTTTTTTTCCAAATGACTTAATGCATCCCATTGATTCACCTTTATGTCTGCTGGCTCCATCTAATAATCAGAGCTGGACCCAGACTTTACCTGCTCTAGAAAACATTCCTTGATTTAAGACTCACAAATACACATATAGCATCCACCCCTGATGCCTTCTCCAACCAATTATTTACTGAAAACCTCCAATTAGATGCTTCATAGGTCCTCAAACTCAACATGTCCAAACCTGAACACAAAACCCACACTCCAACCACTCATATTTCATTTCTTTACCCAAGTTTATCTAGGTCAGTGAATGGACACTTTAGTTACCCAGTTATATAAGCCAGAAGCTTGGAGGTTATTCTTGAAGATTCCTTTCCCTCACCCTGATAGGTTACCATTCACAAAGTCTGGGGGATTATATCTCCTAAATATCTCTTGCATTGAGATACTTCTTTTTAACCCCACTGCTTTCATCATAGTCTAACTTACCAACTTCTCATACCTGAACATTCGAATTATTTGACTCAAGTCTACTTGCATCTAAATCCCAGGTATATCTGACATCCATCTGATCGTATCAATTCATTAAATGGTTTCACACTGCTCTTAGGATAAGGAATAAAATTTATCAACATCTTATTAAAATAATTCGACTCTAAACATCACTTTTTTTTCTAAGACTACCCTTTTTCACTTTCTTTGACACAACTGAACTAGATCTCATCTTAGAGCTTTATTCTGTTTCACATGTATGGAAGATTTACACTAACATCCCCACTCTTCCCCAATCCTGACATCCCTACACGTTGCCATGTAACATTTCAATGCTCTCCCACTGTTGGTAACATGTAATTCCCTGACCCTGAGTTCAACTGAGTGACTTGCTTTGGTCAATAAAATTAGATCAGTTTCAGAGCCCAGGCTCCAAGAGGCCTTACATGTTTCTACTTGTCCTCTTGAACCTCTTCCTTCACTGTATAAAGAATATGCTCTATTGATCCCATGAACCCATGGGAGCCCTTTGATCCCATGAGCAGGTTGAGGAACATTTGGAGTGGAACTGCTCAGCTAAACGCAGTCTAGAGAAACTCACCCCCAGGGACACAGATTTATAAGAAACAATAACTGTCTGTTACTTTAAGTAGTTTTTTATCTAGCAATAGCTAACTGATACACAAACATAACAATTTGCATTTTCCTACTGCTTGGTAAGTATCTTCCACCTTTGTTGACACATTTAGGCCAAGGAGGATTAAAATCAACAAAGAACGTTTACATGGATGTTATCCTTACTGCTATGAACATTAAACTATTGCTTGAAGATTGAGGCCCAGTAATAAAACAGCAGCTGTTTCTCCAAAAAAATCCTCTGTAACTTTTCAAATGAAATGAGGGCTTTCCTGCCAATCCCGCAGGTCAGGAAGATAAAATTGGGCATGGATCTTTTCCTTGCTGCTACAGAAACTCTTCATCCCTGTCAGGGATGGCAGATCCATTGCTACAACCAAGGGGCCACGCTGAAAGTTCAGAGCTGGTTTCAGAAATGACACAGTCTACTTCATTCTGGATAAGGGCACAGTCTGTCATAACAGGTTATTTTAAAGGTCACCCTAGATTTAATCAAGACATCTTGTTCCTTTAATTTTTTGTCCTCTAAATTTTTCTGTGAAAAGCTGTTGAGTATCTCTGGCCTTTCTATTTTCTCTACCAGACAAAACCTATTACTAAGTGGATGTTAATTAAGCCACAGGGCCAAGACATTGACAATTCAAAATGAAAACTATGACTGCATATGGCGTTGTATTCTGCCCCCAAATGCTGTGCTCTTAAAGGGAGACTCTTGAAATGAAAACTCTTGCACCTATAAATATGAAGAGTGACTTGAGTGCTGTAGAACAAAGTGTATTGGTTAACATACCATCAGCTTTGTTATGTCAGGACAGAAATAAAAATCTAATAGTAAATAGTCAACAGATGTCATAGCACTGGAGAAAATAAATGCATACTCACCTGGATGGGTGCAATTCTTCTCCCTGAAATAAATTTTAAGAATATATGTTTTAGTCTTAATCAAACCCATCCCGAACTCCAAAGCAAACATGTTGAAAGGAGAAACAATGAGCCCTCCTAGTTAAAACATGTTTTACATTTTGGTGGGATCGCGAATTTGAATAACTGGCTCTTTCTCCCCTTTTAAATCAGTGACACCACATTGTCTTTAAATAGTGTGCATTTGCAAGAGGGCCCCCATTGCTATCGGGTACCTGACAGACTATCGGTAAGCCTGGCCTTGGTGCATCCTTTCTTAAAGTGCCTCCAAGGACAGAAGGAAGTGAGCGAGATCATTTTCTTTCTTCCCCAAATTGCTGCCCTCCTTTCACTTAAGAGCCAGTGCTTCCTAAAGAGAATGTGTCCCCTCAGTGTGACTTCCTGTGCTGTCTCCTTTTTAGGATCTACTGGCCCTTGGGGGAAGGAAGCAACTCTGAGATCTATTTTGCTTTGTGGTTCACCAACTGAGAGGCCGAAGGCTTAGAGCTGTGTTACCTGAGGACTAGGGCGTTGTAGGGTGGGGCTGGACAGGAAGTGGCCTTCTTGCCGCAGAAGAGAGGCCTGGGGAAGGGACTCTTCACTGACAGGCTGAAGCTCAGGAGGGAGACACTTGTCAGTGGGCCGGGTTTGGGGCTCCCGTGAGTCAGCTGCGTTCAGGGCCCTTTCAGGTTCAGAGGTCAATCTTGAGTGGAGTCTCAAGGGTGACAGCAAGTACGAAGAATCCTTTGGGCTTCCCAGCAGGTTCTTGGAAAGGTAACGTGGGGAGCCCTCAGGCTCTCTCCAGCTTCCCCAGGTGGGCACCTGCAAGGCATCCTGCTGAGACAGTGAGTGCCAAGTCCCACAGCCACGGGTCCTTAATCTCCTCAAGGTGGGCGAAGTGGAGATGCGGCCTGGGGCTTGCCGGTCAAACTGGAGGAGGCTCCCCTGGTTCTCACAGTGCTGCTTTGGCAGGCTCCTCAGCCGGGGCCGAGGAGAGGCTCCGCAGTCTTTGGGTGGCACCTCTAGATAGAATGACTCTGTTTTCTCCATAAAGCTAAGAGGTTCTACCGTGGGTAGAAGGTTCCAGAAGACGTATGAGTTACTGTTCTCTGGATCACATGGAGGGTGCTCAATTTCTGCATCCAAGTGCCACACATCCTCTAGTAGTTCTTTTCCTTTTCCAGAGGAGAATGTCAAGCAGGTTGTTGCATCTTTAGTGAGGAAGAGCAGACTGTGAAATCTGTAGCAAATGAGGGAGACTGCAGTGAGAAAAAAAGGTCTAAAATTTCAAAAGAAAACTTTTAATTCTTCATAGGAGATAGAGCTCAGTTCGCATCAGCATCCTTTACGTTCAGAAGATAATTAATATATAAGACTCCAGCATTCTCATCTAAACAGCGTATTGAAATCTGTTTACTGTCTACTTAATATTCCTTCTAGGTTCAAACAAAAAAGCCTTTAAAAACTTTGGTCACTTAAGATACTTCCCAGAAACCACATAGCTCCTCTCCTTGTGATTATTCCATTTTAAGAGAATCAAATATACATTAAATCCTCCTATCATCTACATTTATGTGTGAAAGTACATACTTTGGTGCATTCCGGGGATGCAAGAACAAGGAAAACAAGGTTCCTTCCCTCAAGGTTTAAATTACAGAATGAGACAGGCTTTGAAGGTAACTGATGTAAAGTATCTGGCAATGTCTTTTATCTTAGATTCTATCAATCTTTACATTTTGGAAAAATGACTTGCAAGTTTGAAAAGAAAAACCCAGATGTCACCAGGTACCCTACTGTTCATGACTGGAGGTGTTTTTTGCGATCCATGCATGCAGAATTATCTCTTCTTATGCTCAAGAAAAGCTGATCCTTCTATTTCACAACTTGATTCATGGGAGTGGCTTACTGCAGTTTCGTTATTCTGTACTTTCCCACATGAAGAAGGCATGTGTGGGAGAACATTAATCCTTAGACATCCCTTATGGCATGAGAGTTGATGCTTGATGATTTACAGACCAGGCGTGGGACTGTGGGACAGGCGAGAGACCCACCTTCCCTGGCCCCAGAGGGCGTGGAAGGTGGCTTCAGACTGTGCGTGGATTGTTTGTGGATGGAACATTAGTAGTTGACTGTATATTCTAAGATCATCAATAATAGTTTTAGTAAGTTTATCACTCTAAAGCAGAACTCAGCAATCTGAAACCTTTTGGCCACATTTGGATTGCCAAAATGTAAAAATGGCTAATAATTTACTTCTTATAATTTTAATTGCAAGGACAATACTTTTTAGTAGAACTTCTCTAGAGTGTATTATCTGCTTCTTTAACTTGATATAGAGAAGGCTGAAAACCAATAAACCTTTTCCTCATTACCTGGCCTCATTCTGTTGACTATCATTCCAGTACTTTGCCAAAATACAGTGATTACTACTATGTTTACTCTAATTCTGTGGAGAATACAATAATTGTTGCAGGTTTTTACAGCCTCTGAATATTCACTCCCACACCAAATGACCCCACACTGATGTACTCCCTAATTTTTATTCCTTGCTTCTCACTATGCTTTGTGTACTTGCCTATGGCAACCACTCTCTCCTCTTTGTTTCTTTTAATCTGTGTCAGGCATAGAAGTTCAACAACCTTGTGAATAGATAATTAATAGGCTGTTAGATCTATTCCTATCAGTAGAGGAGGAGCTCAGTGTTTTAACATTGTCATGACAATGTTGTGACTTGACATTGATTTTGGGGATTTTGTGATCTCTTATTTTGCTCCCTGACTCTTATCTTGTTTAAGGTCAAATAAGTGCAGGCACAGAGGCTCATGCCTGTAATCCAAGCACTTTGGGAGGTGAAGGTGGGAGGATCACTTGACCCTATAAGTTCAAGACCAGCCTGGGCAACATAGTGAGACCCCCATCTCTATAAAAAGTTTCTTTAAGGGCCAAATGAAACCCACAGGTACTGGATTTTAGACTGGTGAGTTTTTTGAGGAACTACTTAGATGCAAACTAAAGTCAGTTCAACTCTTATTCACAAAAGAAATCTAAAATTCTTAATATTGGGTTTGCTTTATTTTGAGCTGAGGGCTCAAATGTTACAGAACTTCACATGTAGAACTAAAATGCATGAGGTACCTTTTTTTGCAGAGTGGAGGAAAGAAGGCAATACCAGTTTAGGAAACTTACGTTCAGTTAAGGTGAGATTGTATTAGTTTTGGTTTTAGATTGGTAATTCCTGGATGCTGCTCTGAAGGTTGATACTAACATTGCTGAAGAGGCATGCAATGGTCCCTCCTGACCATTGATAAAATAAGGTACATTATTGCTACATGGAGAGGCCAGTTCCTCATCAAATCTACAGGTACTTTGTTACTTTTTTGTTTTCTTTTTAGAGATGGAGTCTGGCTCTGTTGCTCAGGCTGAGTGCAGTGGCATGATGACAGTGTACTGTAACCTCAAACTCCTAGCCTCACAGAATCCTCACGCTGTGCTCCTGAGTAGCTGGGACTATAGATGCTTACCATCATACCCAGCTAATTTCAAATCAATAGGTACTTTCACACATACATACAATCAGGGCCATTCTATTATTTTTCTCCTTTAGAAGACTGTCCAAGTTCTAGGCAGCAACAATGTTAAAGGAATTCAGTATATTTGCATAGGCACTTGCATAATAGTTAGATCAGATTTCTTAGTCTGTGGGTTTCCCCTCTGTCCGTTTGGCCTTTTCCTCTCCTCTTTTGAGGAGTTAGGATACAGCTTTGGGTTTCCTTTGTAGTCATTCGGACACAGAGGTGTAGCTGCTGGTAGAAAGCTATTTATGGCCAATAGGATTAACATTGGTGAGTATTATTTATTAGCCACTGTCTTAAATATAGGAACCAAGGCAATAGTAACTGCTGACATGATGCACTGCAGAAATGGAGAAACTTTAAAAACAGCAGGGCTTTGGGAAGTGATTTGCAGAGAGGCAGGAAGAGCTCAAGCACCAGAGTAAATGGATCTGGTTTCTTTTCCAGTATCACTTCCAACTGGCTGTGTGACCTAGGACAAGCCACTTCTCCTCTGCCAACCTCTGTGCAGCATTTACCAAGAGGTCATCAAAGAACCTCCCTCACAGGCCTGTTGTAGAAATTAAATGAGATAATGGCCAAGGCTCCTGGGAAGCTTTCCCAAAATGACTACACCCAGTGGGTCTATAGAATCAAAAGTTAACAGTCAATCCATTCATGCTAACTCTTCTCCTTTATGTTTAAAAGAGGTAATTAATACATGGTCATCATAAAGAAAATTCACCAGCCTTTGACTTTCCAAGCTTTGAGAATCCAGCAAACACCCACCCACACTGCTGGGGAAGCCATCTCACTGTACTAGAAATGAAACCATTGTAGGTTAATGATTCACTAATTCTAATGAGACCTGGGAAGGTCAGCAAAACAAGCTAACCTGATAGCAACAGGACAAAAGGAAAGTGCAAGAGAGAAACCCAGAAAGCAGCTGAATGTTGCCGTTAATACCTGTGAGACGGTCTGTCCCAACTGCACCCAGGTGGGTCCTGAGGATCCTCAGAGCCTGAAGAACCAGAGTGAGTTGCCGGAGGAGGGCTCAGAGCAACCAGTTCCACACCTGTAACAATGCGCCCTCCCGGCTGAGTGAAAGCAAGCTTGCTACCAGCTGTAATGAGGAACTGGTCTCTCCCCTCCTTAGAGACATTTCCAGTTATTTGTTTATGAAAAAGCCTAAAGGGAAGCCAGTTCAGAATCTAAGGCAGCCTAAGAACAAGTCAGGTAAACAATGGCTGATCAAATACAGAAATGATGCAAATGTAGCTTTTTACTTCCTCTTGGGGCGTTCAATAAATCATCACTCATAGTTTAGTGAAGCAGTTCTGGGTTTCTATTTCATTTATTTTCTCTAAGGTTGTGAGACGCATTCTTTGAGACTCTACTTTCTTCATATCATCAAACATTTTGTGTTGATCTATTTTATTAATGACATGCTTTGATAAGCATTGAATAATAGAGGAAATGATTAGAGCACCAGGGAGCGAATTTGAGAACATTAGTTTTCAAATAATTAAAATGCAAATGGAAGAGCATTTATATCTACCAGTATTCTCATTAGATCAGTACCCCAAAGAATATTTATTTGATGCCTAGATGGAGATAATGCATATGTATGCAGCATTAAACAAAAATGTCTATAGACTTTATCAAAACAAAGTCGAAGTAATTCTAATGAAGTCTAATTCACTGAAGTTTTCATTGCTTGAACTCATTATAGACACTCTCCAACCCCTGAAACTAAATTTTTTTTTTTTTTTTTTTTTGAGACAGGGTCTCACTCTGTCTCTCAGGCTAGAGTGCAGTGGCACGATCTTGGCTCACTGCAACCTCCACTTCCCAGGTTCAAGCAATTATCCCACCTCAGCTTCCTGAGTAGCTGGGATTACAGGTGCACGCCACCAGGGCCTGATTGACTTGTATTTTTAGTCGAGACGAAGTTTCACCATATTGGCCAGGCTGTTCAAATCCTGACCTCACGTGATCCACCCACCTCGGCCTCCCAAAGTGCTGGGATTACAGGTGTGAACCACTGTGCCCAGCCAGAAGTCTGTGTTTAACAAGACTTCCAGGTGATTATTACATGGGTTAAAATTTGAGAACCACTGCAATTAGGGGAAAAAAAGGTCTAACTTATAGATGTTGGCCTTATGATAACCTTTATGTTAATCTTTAATTCTTTCATATTGATCTCACTAGAACATCATTTACTTAGAACTTTGAAAAATGACTTGATCTCCTGCCCTCCCCAACATTGCCAACATTACCATAACTCAACCAAAAGTAGGATATCAAAAAATATCTATTTTGCCAGCATGGAGCCTGCATAAACAGTTCTGAGCTCCTGCCTAGGACGTCTAGAAATGAATTGCTTCAATTTCGGAAGGAAAAAAATGAATAAAGTCTTTTAGCTTTTAGTTTGTGGAAGGAAGGTCAGACTTTTATCTACCAATCCCCTCACGCACATGGGATTGTAAAGCTGTCTCTCCTAGGGGATAATGATAATGGAATATTTGATCCCAATGCAAAAACTTCCAACCTCTGGTTGTAACTTCAAGAAGGAAATTAAGAATCTTCTAGAAAGGTCACAAAGGATTATCAGGGAAAAAAATTTGCCACCTCCATCTGATTTGTCAAGGAGATGGCAATAGGGAGGCATTTTGGGTGGGGAAGGGATGCCCTAGAGTCAGCTTTTCCTTCAAGACCCTGGGGCAACCTCACTGTGGCCCTTTCTCAGATGACACATGGAGGTGTTCTCCAATATTGCAGAGGGAACAGCTTGCCTCAGTGTTTTTTGCCTATGTGTAGTTTTATGTTTATGTATGCTTTGCTTCAATAAAAAGTATACCTTAAAAAATGTCTATGCTAAAAGATGACATCCTGGTTTGCTTACTTTCTGGCTTGAATTGGCAAATTCTTAAAAGATATTTTCTTTCTAGTTGTTGAAAAGAGGTATGAGATTTTTTTGAGCTTCCTTTTAGGTTTTGGGGTTACAAAAATTCAGTTGTGCCATATTTACAATGATTAATATAGCTGGGCATGGTGGCTGATGCCTGTAATCCCAGTACTTTGGAAGGCCAAGGCAGGCAGACTGATTGAGCCCAGGAATTAGAGACCAGCCTGGGCAACATGCTGAAACCCTGTCTCCACAAAAAAAATACAAAAATTAGTTGGGTATGGTGGTGGGCACCTATAGTCCCATCTACTTGGGAGGCTGAAGTGGGAGGAAAGCTTGGGCTGAGGTTGCAGTGAGCCATGATCATCCCACTGTACTCCAGTCTGGGTGACAGAGAAAGACCCTGTCTCTCAAAAACAAACCAAAACAAAAAAAGGGTGACTATCAGATGAATATCAATGCATCTCGATAGCTTTCAACACTTCTGAGTTATTTATTCAGGAAAAGTTTCTAGGTAGTACATATTCTGAGCTGTTTCATACACCAAAATGACTTTATTTTGCTATCACATGTGCAGGGCATGGAATTCTTGCATCATGGTCTTTTCCTTTAAAGGTCCATAGACATTTTTTTCATGATTTTCAGTCATTAATAGTTGAAATAGGAGGACAATAGAATATTTGCTCTTTGCTGGGTACCATATTCTTAAATTTTTTAAACTTCTTTGTGAGATTGTGTATGTTCTATTGAAGTGTGAAATTAATTTATATATATATATATTATTTTATTGGAATTAGGTCTTGCTGTATCACCCAGGCTGATCTCAAACTCCTGGACTCAAGTAGTCCTCTTGCCTTAGCCTCCCCAGTAGCTGGGACTACAGGGAATGCAGCTAATTTTTTATTTTTAAATTTTTTTTAAGAGACAGGGTTTTGGTATGTTGTCCAGGCTTAAGTTTTTTCTTTCATATTTGAAGGTAGAGATGTTTACCTAGCATATGTCATGGTGGGTTCTGTTTACCAAATATCTGGTGTGTACTCTGTATTATTTAAAATATTTTTTCTAAATAAGAAATATTTTCTGTGCTATTTGACATTTATCTCTCTTTCACTGATTCTCTTTCTTCATTCACATTCTTCATTCTCTTCACTTCGCTCTTTACTTTCTTCATTCTTTCTTCACTCTTCAGAGTGAAGTTATCGCTTCATTCTGATATTTTATCTTTTCTCTACATTATTTTTGTTGCTTTTACCTTAGGGATAATTTTTTGACACCATTTTCTACTTGGCTATTTTGCTTGTTCCATTTTCTGCATAGTCCAAATTGCCTTTAACTGTTTCCATAATGACTTTAACATCAATTTTACTTTCAAGATAAATAGGAGAATTTCAGCTCAATTTTTTTTTTAGACGGACTTTCACTCTTGTTGCCCAGGTTGGAGTGCAGTGGTGACATCTTGGCTCCCTGCAACCTCCACCTTCTGGGTTCAAGCGATTCTCCTGCCTCAGCTTCCCAAGTAGCTGGGATTACAGGCATGTGCCACCATACCCAGCTGATTTTGTATTTTTAGTAGAGATGGGATTTCACCATGTTGGTCAGACTGGTCTTGAATTCCTGACCTCAGGTGATCCACCCATCTCAGCCTCCCAAAGTGCTGGGATTACAGGTGTGAGCCACTGCTCCTGGCTTTGCATTTCTTTTTTATTGTGAAATGTTTTCATGGTGGCAGACTGTAGGTTCTTGATTCATGTCAAAAATATGGATTATTTAGTGTGTCGTGAACTGAGGCCTATGATTAACTCAGTTATGTGTGGTCTAAAAATTAAAGTCAAAGAATCATGAATTATAATTTCTAACTTTTTCTGTTTTTTGAAATAACTCTGTTTCAAAGAAAGTAGCTCTAGTGAGCCATCTTAGAATTTTTTTGCTTTATTCTTATGACCTGTAAGCTATTTTACTAGGCTCAGTCATTATTCCATTTGCCATTCCTTAGAGAAGGATATCTTTGCTTGCCTGGTGTTGATTTGGGGTTAACAAATGATTTCACTGGGTTCTGACTGCTTGCTCAGCAATTTTGCAGGTTAAGGGGCAGGGACCTAGAGTCACAGCTGCAGCCACAACCAGCGCATAAGCTGGGTGCCATCACACTTATTCAGGAATGAAGGGCTCCCAGCCTGGCCAGTCCTCTGCTTGCTTTCAGACTTGTGACCAGGAGCCACATCTGAGGCCTTCACGGCCACTGTGCATTCCTACAGCTCAAGTGAGAGGACCCAAAGGACTGGGCTTCCCATGAATTCCCTATGCTCTCTTGCCTTCTGAGTCTCGGAACAGTGCCATCTCACCTCTTAGAATTGGAGTTTTAGTAGACATTTGTTAGCAGCCTCCCTGCACCCATGATCCATTCTCCTTTCCAGAGTCATGATTTCCATTTAGGTTCCATGTGTTTTTCCATGCTTATTTTATTCCCAGCTTAAGGGGTGGAACACTAGACCTTGGCTCAGTCAAATTTGCATTTCAACCCCCAGGCTGCAAGGACAGGTTTAGGAGATCAGCATGTGACCCAAGCCAGTCCAATCAGTGTGACTCTCAGAAATTTTGCGGAGAATCCTGGGACAAAGACTCTTTGCTGATGGATGTGGAAGAGGAGACAGCCAGCAATGGGAACTGTTGGCAGACACCTTGAATCTAGGGGGTGGAGGAGCCAGTCTTAGAATATATCTGACACCATGATAGGCAGAGCGGAGTTAGAAAGAACAAAACAAAACTGTGCTTTAGTGACATCCTGAGTAGCCGAATCAGTCTTCCTCAAATGCTAGAAAGAGATTCCTCTACATTTGTTTCCCCAAGTCATTAAATTTCTTTTGTTGTTAATCAATGTGGAGTCATGCTTTCTTTGCTTACATTCAACTGCGTCCTCACAGATAGAGAGGCATCTGTGGGAGTTTATTAGTTCCTCTTCCTCCCTTCCAGAAAGATTGCTTTCAGAAAGAGGGCAGCTTTCAGCGTCTTCTTTTGATCCAGGACCACTCAGACTGTGTCTGTGATTCATTCTCACGCTGCTAATAAAGACATACCTGAGACTGGGTAATTTATGAAGGAAAGAGGTTTAATTGAATCCAGTTCAGCATGGATGGGGAGGCCTCAGGAAACTTACAATCATGGTGGAGGGGAAGCAAACATATCCTTTTTTACATGGTGGCAGCAAGGAGAAGTGCCGAGCCAAAAAGGGAAAAGTCCCTTATAAAACCATCAGATCTCATGAGAACTCACTATCATGAGAACAGCATGAAGATAACAGCTCCCATGATTAAATTACCTTTCATCGAGTCCCTACCACAATACGTGGGGATTATGGGAACTACAATTCAAGATGAGATTTGGGTAGGGACACAGTCAAACCATGTCAGACTGTATCTGAAGAATTAACTCTTCTAGATTTCTAGATTATAGGTTAGCACCAATCCTTGATTTCCAATGGTCATGCAGAAGTGTTTCCAATATGAATTTTTTTTTTTTTTTTTTTTTTTTTTTTTTTTTGAGATGGGGGTCTCGCTCTATCACCCAGGTTGGAGTGCAGTGGCGGGATCTTGGTTCACTGCAAACTCTGCCTCCCTGGTTCACGCCATTCTGCCTCAGCCTCCCGAGTAGCTGGGACTACAGGCACCTGCCACAACGCCCAGCTAATTTTTTAATGTTTTTAGTAGAGACGGGGTTTCACAGTGTTAGCCAGGATGGTCTTGATCTTCTGACCTTGTGATCCCCCCACCTTGGCCTCCCAAAGTGCCAATGTGAATATTTTGATGGTTACTGTATTAGTTTTCTAATGCTGGATAACAAATGACCATACATTTAGTGGCTTAACATACAGCACACATTGATTATCTCAAGTTTTTGTAGGTGAGGCGTCTAGACACAGCTTATCTGAGTTTTTTATTGTGGCCTTGTGAGAAGGCTACAATCAAGGCATTGGCTAGGCTGCATTCCTTTCTGGAACTCAGTGTCCTCTTCCAATCTCATGTGGTTGTTGGAAGAATTCAAGTCCTTGTGGTCGTAGGATTGAGGCTTTCAGTCCACAGAGGCCACCTCCAGTTCCCTGCGATGTGGTCCTCTCCAAAGGCAGTTCAGACCACAACTTGCTTCTTGAAGGCCAGTGGGACATTTTGTCCCTCCAGTCTGGTAAGATGGAGTCTTATAAATATATTGTAATATAATCACAGGAGTAATAGCCCATCACCTTTGCCATACTCTATTGGTTAGAAGTAAATCCCAGGTTCTACCCACCCACACTTGAGGGGAGCGAGTTACTCAAGAGTGTGGCTTGGAGGTAACATTAGGCTGTGTCTGTCACAGCCATTTCAATAGTAATTGAGATTTGTTTTCTAATTAATGTGTAGATAGGCTAAGATATGTCCCAACTTCTAGCACCATACCTTTCTTTTACTCTGTTTTTGATGTCAGACTGGCTTGAAGAATGGCTTTAAGTGTTTCTGAGGGATAGAAGCTAGTGTGGAAAAGTGAAAGTAAACCAAGCAACTGTGCATCAGAGAAACTTAGGAAGAAGGCACAGCTGAGGTTTTGCAATTCCTAAGGCTGCCCCTGGCTCTGCACCAGCCCGTCTGTTTGCCAAGACCCAGCAGAGACACTGTGGGGTTTATTTCTTCTGTTTAATTTTAGTGTGGGCTGCTTTGAATTTTGCTTTGATAATCAACAGGGGCTCACAGTAATGCTTAGACTTATATGAATGAATTTGTTTTGATATTGACTGAACCAGCAGCAAATCGTCTACCTTGGAGAGTGAGGAGATGGGATTTAGGTGTGAAATTCATTTCTGAGTTGTGCCAATGTCCCAAGCGGCTGCTGATTTACCTGGTACATTTCACTCAGCTCAACTCAACCAACTTTTAGTTCTGACATTTCTAAAGTGGTTCCCTTGTCAGAATTCTAGATGTGAAGAAGTTAATAACTGCAAACACAGCCAGCCTTGGAAATGAATTTTAAGAGCCAATGGGGGAAAAATAAGCCTGTGGATTTTATTTTTAAATGTAGCAAAAATAGAACAGATAATTAGGCTGAAAATTATCCTATTGCTGGTTCTTTTTGGTGATTTAGGACCCATTGTGAGACTTCATTCACTTTCCTGTGATTTCTGTCCCTAAGTCATAATTCTAGCGTGGTTACGTCAAAATTATCTCCACAGTAGTCAATTGCAGGGTTACACACAGCGAATTAAGACTTCAGGTGGTGAATAAACAGAAACAGCAGGAATCCTGGAAACCGAGAGCCATAAACCTTCTGTTCTTCTGAAAATGCTCCTGAGGACAGCAAAGAGTGGAGAGAGAAGAAAGAAAACGTGGCTTGTTACATAAAGCAAGAATTATTTCTAAATGAAAGGAAGGTTGATTCAATTTTCTCAAATGACACTCATGAAGTTTTCTCAAACAAGGGAACTCTATAAGAAGGATCAAATTACTAACACAATTTATACAAATAATGCGATGAATGTAAAGTTTTTTCAAAATGTAATGCCTCTTATTTCCTATTTCCTATACAACCTCCAGTCACTGTATAAAGATAGAGTTATCTTTAAACTTTTGTGACCACAGAGCACTTTACCTGATTTTATTTTTTGTTTCCTTTGCAGGTAGAAATATTTCTCAGATTATTGTTTAGGGGATTATTGTAATCAGAAATTGATTTATGCCTCATTTTCCATGTATGGTGAAAGCACTTATGATCCGTGCATGGCTGATTATATCACATTAGATAGTTAAACAATCACTTGCAATTTATGGATGTTATTTCTTTTGGCAGATGTTGCTGTATTTGATTGTCATGCATTTTGTTTAACCCTGGAAGAGCCCTTGTGCATAGTTAATGATGTCATAGCTCATAAGGTCAGTCAAATTAGCTTAGTAAGGATTCTATGGATCCATTTTGCATTGTCTGAAAAACCAACAACTTTATTATTATTTTCTGCTTCTCATAGATAAGGATAATTTTTTTCACATGCAGGATACTTTAACGTTGTATCTAACAATAACTTTTCTGCTCTCTTTCAGGGCAGGATGAGCAAATGAGTTTAGTTAGGTAGGTTAAGAAAGACCAACTATATTCCAAAGAGGCTCATGAGAGTAAGTGTGGATGGCAGGGTATTGAGAGTATTATTTATAAAAATGGCAAAATGGTTTATATACAGTCATGCATTTTTTTCATTTAACAATATATCATGGGCATTCTTCTCTGTCATTGAATATACATAAAATTTAAGAGCTATATACTATCCTGCAGGATAGAATTACAATTATGTAATCACACCTGAATTGATAGGTAGATACACTTAGATAGAAAAAATAAGACCTGGTGTTTGATAGATCAGTAGTGTAATTATAGTTAATGTAAATCAATTGTACATTTCAAAATAGCTAGAAGAGAATAATTCGAATGTCCCTAGCATAAAAAAAGTATTTAAGGTGATATGTATTCCAATTACACTGACTTAATTATATGAATGTATTGATGATCACATATACTGCAAAAATATGTGCAGCTATTATGTATCAACAAAAATAAATTAATTCATTACAAAAAGAATCATGTGAAATTTAAAGTAATAGACTTATTCTGAATAGCTTCAGCCACAAATCAGGTTGTAATCTAGAGATCATCAAATTTTAGCCCTAAATAAATAAAAATATATAGTACTTAGGGCTGTCTGAAAATGAAGAGTTGCTTTGTAGGTAGGTATTCAAAAGGTCACATCCCAGAGCAGTAACACGACAATGAGACAAATTCTACTCATTACAGAGGATACTTAGTGAGTGTGGCCAAGCCCCTGGTTTTTAGATCATCAGAGAAACAGTAATGGGATGGGGAGGCCCATGTTGAAAGATCAGGGACTCCAGCTTGGGAAACAGCTGAGGGATGGTGGTAGCTCCAGTGTGTTGACCTAGGAAAAGAACTACAAGAGGAAACAGCCGGGCTGAAGAGACTGGAACGATGCTGATCTACTGCAGTGGGGTCTATTCTGAGAACACAATGCTGTTTTAACATTAAAAAAGTAATGTAATTCACACAATGAACAACATTAACAACAAAGGAGAAGAATCAGATGATATTCTGCAATTGTTTGTTGCCAGTATTGTTCCTGTTCCATTTTTCTCTATCTCCTTCTCAGACTTCAATTATGTGTCATACATGTCTGTTATACTCTGTTCTATTCTTTCCATCTTTCCCTTCCCCACTTGTTTCTTTCATTGTAAGGCTTTGGTTTGGAACCTTTTCATAGGCCTATCTTTTTTTTTTCTAATTCTGTCTTTGACTTACAGTCTACTATTAAATCCATCTGTTGAGTTCTTAATTTCAGATATTTTATTTGCTCAGTTCTAGAATATCCATTTTAATGTGTTTTTTTGGTAGATTGTAATTCTATGTTGAAAGTCTTTATGTTCTCTTTTATTTTCCTCATCTTTCTCCGTTTTTTTATAAGCACATTTATTATATTTGCTTAAAAGATTTTATCTGCTAACTCCAATATCTGGATTACATTTGGGCCCAGTTCTATTGTCTGTTTTTTCTCTTGATTACTAGCCACTGTTTCGTGCCCGTTCACATGCTATGTAATTTTGATTGAGTGTTACACACACATTGTATATCGGATAAGTGATATTTTTGTGAGGGGCTCTTATCCATTCCTTTGTTTGGTACCTAGGTCAAAGTGTTAATCCTCTCAATCTAATCAGATTTTTATCAGTTTTAGGATTGGGTAGCAGCTTTAGTTATATTCAGTCCATCTCTGTGGTCAAATGTCTCAAGGATGAAACCTGTGGCATGCTTGTTACAGAGCACTTCTAGTGGGATTTTGTTGCCTAAGCACTGTGGGACTGCAGGAGAGTTCAGTCTGTCTTCTCATCCCACTCTTGCTTTCCACTGCCTCAGCGCTCAGCAGTGGCCTTCTGGGAAAAATAGCTATGCATTTGGGTCTCCTCTGGATTTCACCTCCCATGTCAGCCCATGTAGCTATCAAAAGCTATGCTGGTTTCTCTTGCCCCTAGCAGTGTACCACTTCCTACGCCAAGCCAGTCCTCAGCTCGTACCACAATTAGCCTGTGTCTCCAGGGAACATAACAGCTAACCATCTCAGTCCACATAGGAAAGTCTTTCAATTTTTTCTAGAATTGCAGCTGGAATGATGGCTTGCTGCTGCCTCTGATTTCCTGCTTCGACAAAAGGGATGTTTTCACACCTATAATCCATAGCAGCTTCCACCTGTACTTTGAATTCATGCAGGGCCAACATTCTTACAACCCTCTAGGTCATTTGGAACTTAACAAACAAATGGATATGCAAATTACTTTTTGGCACCTTTTAAAATCCCCAGGACCAGGCACACTGAAGGTTATAAAACAAGACAAAAATAATTTATTGAGCATGTACTATATTTTAGGCAATGTTCTCAGCCCTTTCTTTATAACCCTACAAGGATGGTATTACTATAACCTTGTCCTACAGATACAGAAATTGAAGTTTCAAAAGATAAAGTAATTGTTCAAATAATAAATGACAGAACTATAGCTTGAAGCAGGTCTCTCTGATGTCTGTTATGCTTAGCTATTATGCTATAAACACTTGTCAAGAGAAGGACACTAGTAGTTATAAGTCAGAAGGCATACAAATGGTGCCGCTGGCATATATAACACACCTGTCCACACAGAGAAGCAGATGTACTACGATGACCACTTACTATCACATATAACTCTCACTTAAGGACATACAGTGAAGAACATGTGAATAATGTCACAAGGTTTGTTGGCACAGATTCTTTATATTATTTATTTCTGGTATTATTTCAAATGAACTCCTCTATTTCCCCAATTGATTAGATTTCAAAATATTTAAGGCCCAATGTTTAAGCTTCAGTTTGATTTTCATCATACTTTCTTATCAGCAGAAGTAATTTTGAGTTTTGCAGAAAAGACTTAAAAGCAATTTTAATTCAGGGTATCCATAGAGTAAGGCTAGCTTTGCTAAATTTGCCGTTAGATTTAATGATTCTTTCCTGATATTAGCATCACAGAGAGAATAGGGAAATAGAAACGTCCTCCACTCATTGTTTCTACATGTTTTTCTTGGTTCTGAAATGCATTTTTACTTCGTTGTTTTTTAGATGCAATTGTCTCACTAGAAGGTCCATGACTATGTTATTATGGGCTCATTATCTATGTATTTTTTCTCATACTTTAATTTTTAGTTTCAAGATGCCCTTGGTCAAAACTCCCATGAATGTTTCTTTCCTTTCTTACAGTTGTCTGCCTGCAGCAAAATCAATCTCAGAAATTTTTAACTAGAAGAGAAGAAAGAAAAATCACTGAATATGTGAAGGTGACAATATCTGCTCCTCCTGGCACAAGCTTCCCAAGGGAACTAATTTCTTAGGCCCCACAGATGTCAGAGAATTAAAAATAGGGAGGAAAGCAAGGAGGCACCCACCAAATCCACTCATTTTTCAGTTACAGAAACAAAACCAGGAAAAAGGAGACAATTTGCCCAAGATCATTTTGCTTGTAGTGCAACACTGGCCTTAAAACCCAGGAATTCTGACTCCCGGTTCAGTGTTCCTTCTAAAACCCATCACTGGACAAGCCTTTGTTATGAAGCCACTCGAAGTAATGCTGAGGAAGATGACACCACCATTTGTGTTTTGTGATTTGTTTCTTCATAAATTAATGTTTCAGGAATCCTCATTTTTACCTCTTTCAGACCACGGCAAGACATCCAAATCTTATAAGCATTATCTGTGATACCAGGGGCCTTAGTGGCAAAAATGTGTTCCCAGAACTTGTGTCTTTGAATATTTTAAAAGGATTTTACATCATGTGTGGAGGTTTGAATGACAAGGTCAACAGACCATGAAGAAGGGGGTCCATTCTAATCAGTCCCAGAGACTTGCCTGAATGTCCAGTCTCTGTAAGTCCCTTTTCAGTCCCTGTGGGGCTAAAAAAATGTGAAAAACACTAGTTTTTGGCTTGGGAGAGAAAAATGAACGTGTGGTTATACAATATCTCCATTTTATCAATTCAGTTTTAATTCTTTAATTACCACTAAGATTTGACGCCAAAAAATTTACCATAGTTTGTTCTGAGTCTGATACTTGGCTTATTAACTAAATTACTTCTTAATGAAATCAAGCCCCTGAAATATACCAGTAAAATTTAAATTGGCTTTTTTGGATATTAAAAAGTCAATTTAAAACATGCTTAGTTTATACTTTGCCAATCTGCCAAGAGCCCATGTTGCAGGTAACATTGCCCTAAAGTTAACATACTAACCTACCAGTTCAGTTTAACAACCATTTAAATAACAATGATGACAATGGCAACAATAACCACTATAGTTCATGGAGTTCTTACTTTGTACAAGACTGAAGCAGCAAAAAGATGATTAAGACACAATCCCTAGGTTCAAGAAGTTCCAGACTGAGAGTGAAAGATCTGCAAATAGAGATGGTGTGATAAGCAACATAGTGAGTATAAGATTTAACATTTAGGCCAGGTTCTGTGGCCCAGGCCTATAATCCCAGCACTTTGGGAGGCTGAGGTGGGTGGATCATGTCAGGTCATGAGTTCGAGACCAGCCTGGCCAACATGGTGAAACCTCATCTCCATTAAAAATACAAAAAATGTAGCCGGGCATGGTGTCACACACCTGTGGTCACAGCTGCTCGGGAGGCTGAGGCAGGAGAATTGCTTGAATACAGGAGGTGGAGGTTGCAGTGAGCCAACATCATGCCACTGTACTCCAGCCTGGGTGAGAGCAAGACTTTGTCTCAACAACAACAACAACAACAACAACAACAACAAGATTTAAAATTTAAATCTAAAAGTAGTAATAAATAAAAGTACTTCAGAGAAACACGTGATTACCTCCGTCTGGAGGTGGTTCAGGAAATGTTAAACAATCAGCTTTCCTGGGAAAAGTCCCGATTTGTAGGTTCACCAATTCTTGTTGTGTAAATTTTACTATGTTGGCTGATTTCAAGCTAACGACCTAAAGTCACAGAAAGCAGATACGAGAAGAGATTCATATAGCTGGCTTTCTGCTTCTCATGTAAGCTGGCTCCAACACGTCATTGGGGTGGCCAGAGAATGTTCTACAGAGGAGGTGATAATTGAACAGAATTTGGAAAAAAATAGGAATTCATCATAATAAGTGTGGAAGGGCATTCCAGGAAACAATCCAATATACAATGGCATGGACATAACTTTAAATAATAAAATACGAAAGATATGTTGCCATCTTTTTGTTAAACTTACCTTGAGTGTCACTGAATGAATGACAATGCTGATCAGGCATATAGAGAATGACATCATTTTCATAAAAGGGATTTGTAAAAGTTAAAATTGTTCTTCTCTCTTTCCATCAACACTTAGTTAAAAATACCTGATATACGATAGTCACTTAATAAGAATTTGATCACTCTCTATAGACATGTCTTTGATTCTATAAAAGCATTTTTCTTTTTTTTTTTTATTTTGAGCAGCAATTTTTTTTTATTTTTTTAATTTATTTTCTTTCATTTTTTATTATACTNCTTGAGCTGCTGTGAGCTCCACCCAGTTGGAGCTTCCCAGCGGCTTTGTTTACCTACATAAGCCTCAGCAATGGCGGGCGCCCCTCACCCAGCCTCGCTGCTGCCTTGCAGTTAGATCGCAGACTGCTGTGCTAGCAATGAGGGAGTCTCCGTGGCCGTGGGACCCTCC
Organism: Rhinopithecus bieti; assembly: GCF_001698545.2. Lineage (NCBI taxonomy): Eukaryota > Metazoa > Chordata > Mammalia > Primates > Cercopithecidae > Rhinopithecus > Rhinopithecus bieti. The sequence goes on along the minus strand of NW_016804447.1, from coordinate 4,091,306 downwards.
CGGCCAGGTGTGGGTATAATCTCCTGGTGTGCCCGTTTGCTTAAAGCGCAGTATTGGGGTGGGAATTACCCGATTTTCCAGGTGTTGTGTGTCTCAGTTCCCCTGGCTAGGAAAAGGGATTCCCTTCCCCCTTGCGCTTCCAGGTGAGGCGATGCCTTGCCCTGCTTCAGCTCTTGCTGGTCAGGCTGCAGCAGCTGACCAGTACCGATTGTCCGGCACTCCCCAGTGAGATGACCCCAGTACCTCAGTTGAAAATGCAGAAATCACCGGTCTTCTGTGTCGCTCGCGCCAGGAGTTGGAGACTGGAGCTGTTCCTATTTGGCCATCTTGCTCCGCCCCTAAAAGCATTTTCTAAATGAAAATAAACTGATAGTAGAATACTTGCAATCTCAGTTGTTAATATATCTATAGACCAAAATTTCATTTAGATTTTGTGACAGTTTCATAGAAAATTCTTCCCAAATTTCTGTTTTAAGAGCAGAAGAAAATCTCTATACACAAAGATATACCCTAATTTATAGCAGAAAAAATTTATGAAGAGCCTAAAAGTTCAACACTAGGAGAATGCTTAAGTAAATGATATAGTATATACATTCAAAATCCTATTACATAGTCATGAAAAATGACACATATAATGACTATGTAGTTATATAGAAGATGTTTGTTATCTAAAATTAAGTGGAAAAGAAAAAGCTACAAAATTTTATTTATACTATGCACAGGAAATAAAGAAAGGAAAAATATGTGCTTAATTAGCCATGATTGTGTTTGAGTAGATGCTTAATCAATTACAAGGTTGATTATTACAGATCAACCTTGTACTAATGCAGTTGTAGCAAGGCATTGAGTAGACTACTTCAACAGCTGGCACTGGAGTGACTCTTAGGGAGAGAGCTGTCTTTGATTAGAAAACCACACCCATGAGGTACTCGTAAGTAGAAAATAGTATTGGCTTCAGCAAGACCCAAGAGACCAAAGGTGATGGTTATACTCCTTTGAATGGGACAATAAGATTAATGCCTTTGTGCTTTTAAGAAGAAAAATATAAAGAGAGGGAGGACACAAAAGTGGGAGGGAGTGTGTATGCAGGTAGAAAGAAGCCAGCTAAATATGCCATGGCTGGCTTTACTAGTGGGGGTGAAGTGTCTTGTAAAAGTTTCCTGATGCAATATCTTTAGAAAAATCTACAGTCTAACCTGAATCTAAAGTTCAGTTTGAAGTGGGGTGAACTATTAGACGTTGATCGCTCCTTTGTAAACTTTCAGTAAATTCTACAATAATCGGAAGTGCTTTTGAGTTGTAATTGTATGCATATTTGGATGTTTGTGTATATTTGTGTGATATCTAAGAGGGGGTTGAATTTCATGTCCCTGTTGAAATTGGTACCAAATTGAGTCAGCACAGACAGCAAAGCAAGAGCCTGGAGCCAGATATGACCACACAAATGATCCATTGGGATTGGCAGAAGTCTTGGAAGGTGGGTCAAGTCCAGTGTTACTTGGGTTGCAAGAGATTGTTATTTGTGTACTTGTCTTATTTTATTTACTCAATGACGTGCTCCTGGAAGGCAGAGCTCATAGATAATGTTGTTCATCTAAAAGATATTTTGATGCAATAGTAATAATAAGTAATAAAAACAATGATGCCATTGCATCATTGTAGATACAGTAGATTCCATCTACTGAGCATTTGCATATGATAGGAAGAGACATGAACTCAAAAGTGTAAGAATCAGGATTTGATTTCTAGATTTTCTGTTTCCTAGTTACATAATTTTAGGCATTTTTTTCTTGGAATCTCTGGTTTTACATCTGCAAAAGGGAAAGTATTTGCTCTAACTCAGAGGCTAGCTGTGCAAATCAAATTTAGTAGTTCACTCAGCTAGTATGTATTGAGCACCTGCTGTGTACAGAGATCTTCAATCCTTCTGGGTCTCCACTGTAGCAACTCTGCTGTTTTGTTTTTTTTTTTCCTAACGTTGGAGTCATGCTGTTGTTCCTCTTGACATCACTCTGGATGACTTGGTTGTCTCGATTTGATCCTGACTGCTCTCTATTCCAATGGTTGTCCCACTGTGGCGAGGGTAAGGTCCTTCATTTAAAAAGTATTGAAATGTTTTTTCTTAAGCCTCTAAACAGGACAGTACATGCTGACTTTCTTGCTATGCTCTTAAAATGATGATCCTTGTGTTCTATCAACTGTTAATACTCAGCACAATGTCCAGCTAAGCTGAGTGGAGACGTAAGTTCTGCGGTGTTGGACTCAAAGCTCTGACAAGCACCTCATGTCCTTGGAATGGCTCAGGTGCTCTTGTCTCATGGGGTGAGTGCCTTCCCTACCTGGTACAATGCTCAAAAGCTTCCAAATTGGAGTCTTTCACTCTTTACTTATTTAGCAGTCAGTCTTGGAGGTGGAAGTAGTCTTACTGTCCATATTTTATCAGGGGTAACAGAAGCCTAGAGAAGTTCAGTTACTGCCCAAGGCCACACAGCAAAGAGTGGACAGGTCCTTTGAATCCAGAGCTCTTTGATTGTTATGCTATTCTTCATGTGGCCCTTCATCCCCAGTTTTAAGTTGAGGGATGGGCACGAGGTAGTTGGACTCCAAAGCATCATTATAATGACAGTTTTATCTTTGACACGTCCAAGAACTTCATTCTCTTCCAAGGGAGTGTTGTAGAGAAACAGAAAAAAATCAAAGTTCTATGAGGACTTTGAGACAATTCAAGCAGGCCATTAAAATACTTAGCGTTGCTTGGCATGGGTCTTTTACAATAACCTCCAACCTCTTGGGCTTGCTGACCCCCCAGCTATTTCACTTGAATGTTGGGGGCTAGATCCAGGGTTTTCATGACCTCTTTGATCCTGCAGCAAAGTGGGCAAGGCCATGCTAATTGTGTGGGGTTCCAGTTCTGTGTGATTACAAAGCCCTCTTGGAGTAGTTTCATCACTTTGTTTTACTTGGTGTGAAGCACAGTAATTGCAGAGCTGGCAAAGCTGTGCAGATCACCTGTTCCCAGTCCCCTCATTTAGCAGCTGTGCATAAGCAGGCACAACGTTCATCTGCACCGCATTGCCTTGTTGTTAATGGTAACCTGGCTGACTGTTTTTCCATCACATTTGCATAGATGGCCCTAAAGAGACTGAAATTGTACCAAGTGATGCATTTTGAGGAAAGGGTCAATCTGTGACTGTTTCATAAAAAATACCTTTGGGGATGTGCAAACATGATCCCCAAAGCATGAAAGTCAGTGCCTTATTTGCCTTACCAATCTGGATACTATACCTGCTTTCTCCTCCAATGATGTTAATATGGGCTACCCTTAGCATTGCAAAGTCTCTCTGGATTCAGAAAATCATTTGTATTCCAGGAGGCCTTAAGCATCACCATAGCAATCAAATAAGTCCTGAGATCCAAATCCTTACCACTGTTCAAACATTAATTGGAACAAACATAGCTACTCTGAGGGAAGAGAGAGACTGTGTGTGTGTGTGTATGTGTGTGTGTGTGTGTGTGTATGTATGTGCCTGTCTGAGAAAAGGAATATACTATTCTTTATTCATAGTGGTCATCCTTCTGACTCCCTATAGAAGACTAGTGAATTGCCTTTTTATAGTACAGTAATTTACAGAGGATTATTGATTCTCTTTTTCAGAGCCAAATGTGGTCATGTGCTTTTCAGAGCCTCAGAGTTAAGTTTGAACAAACAAGAAAGAGAGGACTTATCTGAAAAGAATATTTCTCTATATGAAGAAAACAAAATTAATGGAGAGGCAGTTATAATGGGGGAGTGAGAGATACTGAAAATAGCTCAATGATTAACTAATTAATAAGTAACTTTTAATAAAATAACTCCCAATGATTTCTGTTTTCATATTCTGTTGGAAGACAAATTGTTCTATATGCTGCAAATTTGCTCCATTGACATTTAGCCAGTTCTCATTTCTTTTCTGCTATAGCCCTTACCGTTTAACAAAATGACCTTGAAATCTCTCGTGAATAAAGACACATCTATATTAAGCACGAAGTACGTTTGAATGATATACTGTTGATTTAATCTTATCACTGAGTCAACAGTTTGTGTCAATATATAAAGGAAGATATATTCTATATATGCTTATGTGTAGATGTAGATTTAAAGAACAGAATCACACACAAAAGGTACTTAATAAGTAGAGGTCCTTAGATATGAAGATGTCAGTATAAGACATCAGTTTTGCTGTTCTAGAAGAGGCAGGTGCTGAGCTAGACAGAGAACATGTCAGGATAGCAAATGCAGAGTTCCTTAGATTTAAAATCTTACATGCTCAGCACACAACACTCCCGACTCACCACTGTGTCAGGGACCCACAAAATTTCCTTATTCCTCCACCAAATATGTAGGGAGAAGAGCATTAAAAGGTACACTTGCTGAGAAGAACTTGAGGTCCCCACTTTGTACCCAACCATGGGATTGCCTTTTATTGTATTAGTTATCTATTGCTGCACACACAAAAAATGATTCTAAACCTTAATAACTTCAAACAACAAACACTTGTTATCTTGCAGTTTCTGTGGGTCCAAAATCCACATGCAGCTTAGCTAGGTGCCCCTCTGACTCAAAGTCTCTACAAGGATGCAATTGAGGTCTTGGCCAGGGAATCTCAAGGCTTGAAGAGAAGAGGCTCTGCTTCCATGCTCACCCACATGGCTGTGGTCAGGCCACACACAGGTCCTTCCAGATTGTTGGACAGAGACATCAGTCCCCATGAACGGGGCCTTACCATAGGGCAGATCACATCATGGCGGCTACCCTCACCTACAGCCAGCGAGCAAGCCAGGAGAGGCCAGGTGTCCAGGTGAGAAGCCACAATCTTTGTGTAACCTAATCTCAGATGTGGCATCTCATCACGTTTGCTGTATTTGCTTCCTAGAATTGAGTTACCAGGTCCAATCCAAACTCAAGCGGAGGGGATCACAGAGGGGCATGAAGACCAGGAGGTGGAGATCCCTGGGGGACACTCAGAAGCCATGTACTACACCTATGGACACACCTCTTGCTTAATGTGATGGAGGAGGGAACCGATCCCTGCTAAATCACATAGCAGGGGAGCTCAAGGAGGGAACTGGGGGTCTAGAACCATTGTTGGATCCTGCCTTGTGGGCTCATCATCCCATTGGCCTCTGAGATATTCCAAATGAAGCAAACATGAGATTTATCTCCAGCTACTGCCACTCATGTCTCCAGCCCTTGGCTTATCCCAACTCTGAAGATCAAGTCAACAGCAATTTGAGGCAGTCAGCTTGGCAGGGGTCAGGCCAGATGCACTGTACCCTCAATGGCCGTCACTGGGAAACAGGCCACACAGCTTTGCAAAGTATCCAAACATAGGGCCAAGCCAGTGAAAGGCCTTCCTGGGTCCTGAAAATCAGAAGCAATCACTTGTAGATAATTTTCTCATTATAGCCTATAATAGCAGATACAAAGTCTGTCTTCGTAAAACTGACTAACTCTTATGGAGACCAGACCCCTGGATTTACTTACTGCTACCATTTTAAGGCAGCATAACAGAGTGGTTGAAAATGAGTTGGGTTTGAGTGTTAACTTATAGACTATGTAAATTTAGATAAGTCAATTAACCTCACAACATCTCTCTTTTTTCACCTGTAAAATGGGGATATCAGATTTGCCCTTCCAGGGTTGATGCAAACTTTGGTGTCAACTGTGAGCATCTAGGTAAAGGGTTAAGTCTTACTGTGGTGGTTATGATGATAATGAGTGTGACTGTGGGAAATGTGTTTTACACTCCCCATGTTTTGGCAGAAGCAATGGGATTTTTATTCTAATTTCCAGGGATAAAAAGATGGGAGGATCACTTTCACTAGCTTCTCTCTGTCCCTTCACTCGCTCCCTCCAGCTGGTGTGGATGTACCTGACGCCCTGCTGAGAGGAGCTTCATTAGCAGGCATGGCTGGCCAGGTGGCCAAAAGTAGTTGATCATTAAATCTTCTAGCTCCTGGTTTCTCAACTAGGAGTCCTTTGCATACTGAGTCATCTCATCGTCTGTGAACAAGCTGTCATTTCACTCTTGCTTTGTGGGGAAAACATTTTCTAAAATTAGCCATTGAAGTTTATCATAATTATAATTATATAAATGTAATTATATAATTACAGCATTACCCAAAAGCCACACCTGACATAGGCAGTTTCCACTGATGACTTTAAAATATCCCTTCCTCTGAACTAGGAAAGGAGAATAAAAACAGTGAAATTAATTATTAAGAACTTAAGATTCACATTGGATGGCTTTACCATGTCTTTGCTAAAACCACATGAAAATTTATTTTTGCCTCCTAAAGATCCATGAAATTTAGAGGGACTTTATGAGGATAAAATGAGATAAAATATGAGAAGCACAGTGTCAGGCATCCCTAGCAAGTTTTCAATCAATGATAATAACAACAACACAGTCAAGGTTGTTACAGTAAATGATAGGATGATCATTTACAAATATTACAAGGAAGGCAGCCTGCTGGGGGATGTAGAGAAATTCAATGAGGAAACCTGTGCTGAAGGCACCATTAGGGGTGTGTTTCATATCCATAAACATCTGAGTAGCAAAGATTCTAACTTAAGCCTGATCAGTGTTTCCCAAGCAAGTGGTCCAGAAAACAGTATTTTAGGATATGATAGTAGATGGCTTGCAGAAAAAAAAATGAAAGCATTCGACGGTCAAACAAGTTTGTGAAAATGTGTGCCCCAGCTGTTCCCTCTCTCAGGAGATTCACATGGCATGTTGCGTTTCTACAGCCTGCGACAAGCCCTGTAGGAAAGCACGTGGATTCCCTAGGTTCAACTCCACTTCTCAAACTCCTTTAGTACATGGACTCTCCATTCTCTACGCTGTTACCAGAGAGATCTCTGCAAAAGACAAGCATGATCTTCCCACCTTCCTGCTCGCAGACCCTTGATGGCTCCCCATTGCTCTCAGGATAAAGTACAATCTGGTCCTCACGACCTAGGTTTGGTTGGTTTGTGTGGCCCGGGCCCCGGATGTCAGCCTCACCTCACTGGGCATAGTCTCTCTCTCGGTACTGCTGTTCACATCGTGAACGGGCCCTGGTCCTTCCTGCCACAGGGCTTTATTATTTTTTTAAATTTATATTTATTTATTTATTTTTTTGAGAGGGAGTCCCGCTCTGTCACCCAGGCTGGAGTGCAGTGGTGCAATCTCGGCGCACTGCAAACTCCTCCTCCCAGGTTCAAGCGATTCTCGTGCTTCAGCCTCCTGAGTAGCTGAAATTACAGGTGTGTGCCACTACATCTGGCTAATTTTTGTATTTTTAGTGGAGATGGGGTTTCACCATGTTGGCCAGGGTGGTCCTGAACTCCTGACCTCAAGTGATCCATCCGCCTCGGCCTCCCAAAGTGCTGGGATTACAGGTGTGAGCCACCGCGCCCTGCCTGTCACAGGGCTTTAAACAACTCGTCCCTCTGTATGGAGCATTTTCTTCCTCTCCCTTTTCACATTGACCTATGGTCCCTCCTCCCCCTCATCCTGCTCTGTTGTCCTCTCCTCAGGCCTCGCGTCACCATAGTTTTGGGCCTTCCCAGAGCTCATGGTCTGAAGGTTTACTGAGAGATTGCTTACTTACTGCTTCCCCTACCCCAAAACCTAACATGAAGACAACCTCTCCTCCAAAATCCTGACAATGATTCTGGGGAAACATGGCTTGCCCAGAAGGCCTACCCAGCAGGTAGGTGGGCCAGGGAAGCTCTAATTCTGTTCTTTTCATTTTGTTTGCTGTGATCAAGACATTATTTTCAAAATATTTTCATCCTGGGAAATACTGAAGTACGAAGTAGACTGCAATACGGGTCCTGTGGAAGCTATAAGAAAAAGAAAGAGGAGGTGGCCGGGCATGGTGGCTCATGCCTGTAATCCCAGCACTTTGGGAGGCTGAGGTGGGCAGATCATGAGGGCAGGAGATCAAGACCATCCTGGCTAACACGGAGAAACCCCGTCTCTACTAAAATTACAAAACTAAAATTAGCTGGGCGTGGTGGCGGGCACCTGTAGTCCCAGCTACTCGGGAGGCTGAGGTGGGAGAATGGCGTGAACCCAGGAGGTGGAGCTTGCAGTGAGCCGAGATTGGGCCACTGCACTCCAGCCTGTGTGACAGAGCGAGACCAAAAAGAGGAAGGGTTTCGGTGCATACAGGAAAGAGAGGTGTTTCAAAATAATCATGATCAACAGCACTTGTTTTTAAAGTTCTGGGATACATGTGCAGAATGTGCAGGTTTGTTACATAGGTATACATGTGCCGTGATGGTTTGCTGCACCCATCAACCCATCGTCGACATTAGGTATTTCTCCTAATGCTATCCCTCCCCTAGCTCCCCACCCCCCAACAGGCTCTGGTGTGTGATGTTCCCTTCCCTGTGTCCATGTGTCCTCACTGTTCAAGTCCCACTTATGAGTGAGGACATGCCATGTTTGGTTTTCTGTTCCTGTGTTGGCTGAGAATGATGATTTCCAGCTTCATCCATGTCCCTACAAAGGACATGAACTCATTCTCTTTTATGGCTGCATAGTATTCCATGGTGTATATATGCCACATTTTCTTTATCCAGTCTATCACTGATGGGCATTTGGGTTGGTTCCACATCTTTGCTATTATAAATAGTGCCACAGTAAATGTACTTTATAGTAGATGTGTCTTTATAGTAGAATGATTTATAATCCTTTGGGTATATACCCAGTAACAGGATTGCTGGATCACCTGCACTTCTAGGGTACTCTCTTTAGGCTAGACAGTGCTGTAAGCAGTTTTCAGTATTTAGTGAGTTCATGCTCAGAGCAAGATGAGGCTTTACAAATGAAGAAACTAAGACCAGGGTAAAATGTCTGAGGGTGCACTTCCTGTAAGTGGAAGAGCCAAGAACTTAATCCAGGCAGCTTGATTTCAGAGCCTGCCATGTTGAGAGCAGGAATGGCTTCCAGAAGACGTGGCCTTTAAGGTGGAGCTTGATAATGAGATACGATTTGGATACTGGAAGACCAGCAGTGGTTGGGAGTGGAATATATGGAAGGTGAAGGCAAAGGCCAAATTTTGGAAGAGGTAGGGCATAGGTCCCTGAGTTTGGCTGGAGTGGAAAGGCAGGAAGAAGGGTGGGAAGAAACCATGCTAGGATGGCAGGCTGCAGCCAGAGCCTTGAGCTCCTAAATGTTGTGTTAAGGAAGTATCAAATCTGTTTGATAAGCTGCAATGAGTTAGCAAAGATTTTATTTCAGGGCTGTATAGAACCAGAGTTCAGCTTTACCACGTTAGATGGATGTGGAATGAGCATGACCATATTTATCCAGGATAGATATAAATTATACCTAGTGTTCTGAAGTAATTATTAATAGTGGCTACTTTCACTGTTAAAGGTGTCCTGGCTTGGATGAGAAATTAAATGGTTACCCTGTATAGAAAGGGTTGGAGGTGGGCAAAGACTACAGGCCAGGAAGGGAGGTTGTTGTAATGCTGAAATGGCAGACAGAGAATTTTGGACTAAGGAAGGGCTTTATAGAAAGAGAAAGGAGAAGATGGGTTCAGGAAATATGGCAGCAACAGGGTGATGGTATGTAACAAATATTTGGATATTTAGGAACAAGGGAGACTGAGGAATCACAGGTGATTGGGGGTTTCTGTGTGGCTGAGCAGGTAAGGAGTAATCTTTGTAATACAAATTAGGAGCAGATCTCAGATGAATGAGAGGAAAATGGCTCTGGGGTCTGTGTGTAAGATGCTCACAGGAGAATCAGGTGAAGATATTAAAAATAAAGCTGACCCAGTGAACTTAGGCTATGGCAGAAGACTCTCAGGACTGAAGACTCAGGTTCAGGGATTGTTTTACAGAAATGGTTAAAACCATGAGAGTGCTCTAGAATGAGGCCCCTGTACTTTATTTGTGTGTTTATCTATTTACTTCCACTACTTAGAAAAATGGGTTTAGGGTAGCTTAAGACAATGAAGAGTAAAACCCAAACCATTCAAACTAGAGATAAGGGATAGATAATACAGAGAAATGGGAAGAAGAAGGTTTGTTGAGGTTGCTGAAAATATGGTAGAAAAAAAGAGGGCCCAGAGTAGAACATGGAGGCGCTCCTAAAGCGGGGGTCTGGGTGGGGCAGAGGGTGAAGAAGGAGCTAAATTTCTTGAAAACCCCTATTTGCTATCAAGTTCACAGTCAACTTTTCTTCCTAGCTCTAGAATTGCTCCAAGTCTCTCTCTTAACATTCCCCAAACTCCCTGTGGAACCCAGGCCCCAGGTAAGCTTGCTGACAGTTCACTTCCCTACTTTGCCTGTGGAAGTTCTGCTATGATCTATGAGACTGACCACAGTGCACAAGGAGGAGCCATTGAGAGAGTGGGGACGACAACTTCCCAGTGGAAACAAGGGCCAGGTACTTAGGGGAGCAGCAGCATTGGAAGGGCATTGCTTTCCATCTTTTTCTTCTTATTTTCTGTCTGGCTTGCAGTTTGGCTTTCTCTTTGAGTGGTTGGTGATCACATGGAACACTTCTTCAAGAAGCCATGTCACTAAACTGCAAGATGATTTGTTCACAGTTGCTACTCTGAAAACTTCCCACTTTTCTTCTCCATGCCTCCTTCCCATTCTCCTTTTCCCCTCCCTCTCTCTCACTCCCTCCACGGTATGGTGGTGAAAACATGCTTTGATGAATTACACCTTCCACATGATGTGCACCTTCACTTCCTCCAGAGTTTTTGGAGGGTCTCCCCAAAGAAGAGGAAATTTACAGCCTACTGAAAAGTTCCTAATGATCATCTTCATGATTATATGCTCCAGATGTTCTGCCTAAATATCTTCAGGCTCTGTTTGTGTCCTGGCCAGCACTTATAGCAACACAGTGCCCTTTGCAAGATTGATGTTGTAAGTTCTAAAGCCTCCTTGGGGTTTTGGCTTTGAGAAAGAGGTTAGATCCAGCCCGGTATTGCCAACTCAGATGAAAATGGAGCACTGGCCCAAGTGCCAAGAGCCAGATACTAGTGTTCTTGATTTCTACCCAAGTCCTCTGGGGCTCAGAGTCACCCAAGAATGGTAGAGGTTCCATTTCAAACAGCCCTCAGAAGAAATGTACCATTAAAGCCAAAGAGACTTTTGATACAAAAGAAAACCACTCTTTCAGAAATTGTTTTATTTTAGATTTAAAAAAAAATTAAAATTTTCTCATATTTTCCCTTTCCAAATTTTTATTTTATTAGCTGGCTACTGTGCTTCTAACCTGCATGCAGATCATGTTGACAAAATTGTAACACAGAAGAGCCTTCTGAATTCTGAAGCTCCAATAGGCTGTAAACTTCTTCCAAAATCTGCAGCCTGTTAGCACCTTTGCAAGTGCTTGATTCAACAGAAACTAAAGAGTTTGCGAATGCCTATATTTTTCCAATAATTTTATTTCCCAAGACCAAGGATTGCTTTCTATTTAACAAGGGAATCCATACATCAGTATCCTCCAGCTCCCTGGTCAATGGAAGTAAAAGGGGAGGCCTTCAGCTTCTTCTACCATCAGAATTCACAGTGGTCTTTGGGAAAGCACAGATGCTAATCAGATGTGGGAGATTCAAGGGGCAGAAACATGTGATTTCCTTTGCAACCACATCTTTTCAGCACTTACTCTCATTCTTCTGCTGCTGTCAACTGCATACTGGTTGGGAGTTGGGAGTTAATTTCAGCCTTGCTGTTACTTTCTAAAAGCTATCAATTCTTCTGACACTTAATAATGTCATGATGGTATGGCATCCAAGGTCAAAGCTCATCAATATTCTAAAATATACCACTAGGGGGTCATTAATAATAATGAAAATAATAATAGAAAAGTATTAAAATATTCACTGAAACCAGGCTATTCAATATTTAACCTGGTTTCTTTTAGACTCTTTTGTATCTTTCATAATTTAAGATCCATTAGTTTATGTTAATCCCAACTTAAACTGAGAGCCAACTTCTTTTATTTGCAAGTAATCTGGAAGTGAAGTCCAAGGACTATATTCTAATCATGATGTGAACTTAGATATAATTCATTCACCACCATGTGTCTCATTTTCTTCACCAATATAAGGGGACATATTTATTTTTCATATCTACTGCACACAATATTGATGATGAAAGTACTACAGCAGGGATAAAAACCACATATATGTGTGAATCACTGTCCTTTCTTGCTTTATCCTGATAAAAATGTTTTTTAATCTAAAAAATGTATTCCAATGTCAGACATAAACTGAGTCAGGTTCTTACTGTAGGAGAGGAAGCACACAGAAAATGCACATATCCCAGGGACCTGGGAGGGGAGACTGTGTATTAGAGGAGCCTCTGCTGATGGTTAATGATTGACAGGGTACCAAGAACATATAAAGGCCCCTTTAACTACCATCCAGTTTTCCTTCCTTCCTTCCTTCCTTCCTTCCTTCCTTCCTTCCTTCCTTCCTTCCTTCCTCCCTTCCTTCTTCTCTCTCTCTTTTTCTTTCTTTCTTTTCTTTTCTTTCTTTCTTTCTTTCTTTCTTTCTTTCTTTCTTTCTTTCTTTCTTTCTTTCTTTCTTTCTTTTTTTCTTTCTTTCTCTCTCTCTCTTTCTTTCTTTCTTTCTTTCTCTTTCTTTCTTCTTTCTTTTCTTTCCTTCCTTCCTTCCTTTTCTCTTTTCTTTTCTTTCTCTCTCTCTCTCTTTCTTTCTTTCTTTTTTCTTTCTTTTCTTTCTTTCTGCTTATCTGTCTTTCTGTCTGTCACCCAGGCTAAAGTACAGGGTGCAGGATCATAGCTCAATGTAACCTTGAACTTCTGAACTCAGGCAATCCTCCTGCCTCAGCCTCCTGAGGAACTGGGACTACAGCTCCTCATCACCATGCCTGGCTCATTTTTTACATAATTCTTTTGTAGAGACAGAGGTCTTACTATGTTGCCTAGACTGATCTCCAACTCCTGGTCTCAAGAGATCTTCTCACCTTGGCCTTCCAAAGTGCTGGGATTACAGGCATGAGCTACTGCAATCGCCCCCATCTAACTTCCTACAGATGTCCCTTTACATTCCTTTCTGTGATGATATTTAATACATCTTAACAATTATTATGTCAACATATTTGCTTAAAATATTTTAAGAAGGCATCAGTTTGGAGAAGGTGCTCAAAGCAGGCAACTTCTTCTTCTGTTCCCAACCAATCCTCCTTCCAGCTTTGTTGCTACAGTCCCATCCTTGCCCTTGGATCCGCTGTAAAGAGATGGTCGCCTGGGAATGAACAGCTGTGAAGAGGTAGTGACCCTCACCCAACTAGGAGGTCCTACAACACAAAATCATAGGTGACCAAGTAAAGCTGAATTTACCAATCTAGGAGTTTCTAGCAGCCAGATGTTTACATAGGTCAAGTCCGTTTTGAAGAGAGAAAATAGAGAAGCAGAGATGGAAGGTGGGTGGCAGAGGGATGGAGATATGGCTTTAATAGGATAAAAGAGGTAGAGGGAAATAAACAGAAGGCTTAGATCTGCAAGTGAAGTCACCCTCTGAGAGAAGGGAGGGATTGGGCAGAGGGGAAAGAGGGAGGCAATGATCTTTGAGAGGTTCATAAGCCAGGTGGGGTGGAATGTTTTGCTATTATTTTCTGCAGGATCATTATTTTGGTCAAGTTCAGTGAGTGGTTATAGAACAATGAACGACATCAAAATTGCACATCTGATTATTGAAATCTCAAGCAAACAGCATCAGTCAAGGCCAACAAGTCCATGATATTCTGCTGGTATCTGCTGCTATCTGTTAGTACTTTTGCAAGTGCCTGATTCAGAAGAAACTGAAGAGATTTTGCATATGTCCATACTGTCCCAACAATTTTGTCTCCCAACTAGAAATTAGACAAAGTTTGTTGTTTGGTATTAAAAAGTTGATGTTAAATTCATTTTCCATATGCCTTTTTTATGTCCTTTAATGAAACGCAAATGAATGCGCATTTGTTTTTGTAACTGTAAAAGTGTCGACTTTAAAAAATTATTAAAATCAATTAATTCATGTAATTAATGGATATAATGAATGCAAATTTAGATAGAAGGGGAGGAAATGAAATTGAATTTATGTTATATAGATGTTATGCTTCTATTAATAAGCATATAGTAGTTACTGGCATTCTGCGAGTTGTAAAATAGGTGTATCTCCTAGATAACTCTCAAGAAAGTTTTATGAGCTCCTTTCTTGATTTTCATGCCTAACAGAGCTAATTATAAAAAGCTACACATTGTGCTAATTTCTAGGGCTTTATGGTCTATATTTCTTTTACTCTTATTCCATTCTTATGTGTAATAAGAACAAAATATACACGTAATATAAAAATTGGTCAATATAAGAAAAATATGCATTTCTCATGTTTGAACAGCAAACTGACATTATGATGCAATCTAGAAATCTCTGCAGACTCAGCTAGAAGGAGCAAGATGACTGCTACTGGGTGATACTACGAGTAATCGTCACTATTTAAGGAGCACATGCCTGCTGGCCAAGCCCTCTGCTAGGCACAGTTTACACTTTGCCTGAATAATCATAATAGCTCTGCAAGTTAAGTATTATTTCTATCCATTCCCTTCCCTCATTTTAAAGATGGAAAAACTGAGGACCAGAAAATCACTATCCTAAGGGCACACAGTTAGCAAGTGGCCAATCAGAATTTAAACAAAGTCTGAATCCAAATTCTTTTTCCCACATGCCTTTGCCTCTCAGTAGAGAGGATCCTGAGAATATGGATTCTCTTAACTCTTCCCTTATTTCATAGGTCATAGCCAAAGGACTGTATGTTTTTTAGCATGGAGATCTTGAGCCAGTATTACATAAAAAAAAAGAAACCTACATTTGAAAGGAAGAAATAAAATTTCAAGATAATCTTCCAGTACTCTTTGTCTTATAAATTGAATAAGCACATCACATTGAGAGATATCACTGTGGAATTCTGGGGCTTATAAAGATGGTAGCCAGTAAGTTGTTTGAATATCACACTCTCAACTTCTCTCCAAGCTTTGTAATATAAGTAATATTATAGTGACAGTAACATCAACAGAAGAATCCGTTCTGCTTTTATGTTCCACGTGCATCAATTTATCTTGTATAATCCTCACCCAGACACACAAAACCGAAGAGCTAACAAAGACAAGCTTTAACAATTCTCCATCTTAGAGGTGGGGAGAGTTTCAGTGACTTGCTCCGAGTACCGAAGACAGTGGATGGTGGAAGCAGGATCATCCATTTGTTCCTTGGGAGGACAGAGGCTGCTGGGGCTGCCCTGCCTTCCGCTGCTGCCCTGTGGCTCTCCAGGGCAACATGTCCTTAGCTTTTGCCTATATGGTGGAAGATGATTTTTCAAAGCTGGCAGGAACTGTGTTTAATTCCTCCTTCATTATCTACCGTGAAGGATGTGCAATGCTAGCCACAGCAAGAGAACTTGGAGCTCCCCAGGGTTGGAATTTTTCTATAGTGTTTTTTACATTCAACACTCGGAGTTGGTAACTAAGTGGAATGGGTTAAT
Organism: Rhinopithecus bieti; assembly: GCF_001698545.2. Taxonomy (NCBI): domain Eukaryota; kingdom Metazoa; phylum Chordata; class Mammalia; order Primates; family Cercopithecidae; genus Rhinopithecus; species Rhinopithecus bieti. The sequence continues at coordinate 4,075,765 of NW_016804447.1, read as the reverse complement.
GGTGTGAGTATCCTGTCCTTATTAAAGTATGTAAAATGATATCTATTCAGGACAAATGAGGACATAATTACCTTTTTAGAATCATCTTAAATAATTTTCTAACTCTCTTCTCTTGGATCAATTCTGACAAATAAATTGGGTTGGCTCTGGGGAAACATCAAGCATTCTACATCATTTTCCAAAAGGACTTTAAGAATAATGGTGTCTTTGGACACTTTTCTCAATCCTAGTTCCCAAAATTTATTGTAGATATTCTATCTTCACCCTTATTTTTCTAAAATCTTTTTTTTTTGAGACGGAGTCTCGCTCTGTGGCCCAGGCTGGAGCGCACTGGCGCGATCTTGGCTCACTGCAAGCTCCGCCTCCCGGGTGCACGCCATTCTCCTGCCTCAGCCTCCTGAGTAGCTGGGACTACGGGCGCCCGCCGCCATGCCTGGCTAATTTTTTGCATTTTTAGTAGAGACGGGGTTTCACCATGTTAGCCAGGATGGTCTCAATCTCCTGACCTCGTGGTACACCCCCCTTGGCCTCCCAAAGTGTTGGGATTACAGGCGTGAGCCACCGTGCCTGGCCCTAAAATCTTTTCTATGAGTCTTTTAAAACATCACTAGCAAGCCCTTGGGCATTATTCTAAGCAATGTCATGTAGAAATTCTGCATTAAAATAGTCTCATTATTTATTTCTCATTAAACATTTACCAGCTAAAACTACTACAGGTAGTAGACAACATAATTTTCTGGATTCTCCTAATTTCTATCTGGATTTTACATGCAAAAAGGAAATGCACATTTTCAAAAAAGTATAACATTATGTGTGTGTATGTGTGTGTGTGTGTGTGTTTGTGTGTGTGTTGACTTTGGTTTCTGACTTTGGTTTTCATTTGGAAACACTGTATATACTATCTAGCAACCAAACTTTACATAATGTAATTTCTACTTTTATTTATTTATTTTATTTTAATTTGTTTTGAGACAAAGTCTCGCTCTTCTCCCCCAGGCTGGAGTGCAATGGTGCAATCTCCGCTCACTTCAAGCTCCGCCTCCCGGGTTCAAGCGATTCTCCTGCCTCAGCCTCCCGAGTAGCTGGGATTACAGGCACCTGCCATCACACCCAACTACTTTTCGTATTTTTAGTAGAGATGGGGTTTCACCATGTTGGCCAGGCTGGTCTCAAACTCCTGATCTCAGGTGATCTGCCCACCTCAGCCTCCCAAAGTGCGGGGATTACAGGCATGAGCCACTGTGCCTGGCCACTTTTATTTCATTTTTTTTGAGATAAGGCCTTGCTCTGTCACCCAGGCTGGAGTGCCATACTGGAGTGCAGTGGTATGATTATGGTTCACTGCAGCCTCAATCTCCTGCCCACTTCAGCCTCTTCAGTAGCTGGCACTGCAGGCATGCCCCACAGAATCTGGCTAGTTTTTATATATTTTTTTGTTTTGTTTAGTGGAGATGGGGTTTTGACAAGTTGCCCAGGCTGGTCTCTAACTCCTGGGCACAAGTGATCCGCCTGCCTTGGCCTCTCAAAGTGCTGAGATTCCAGGCATGAGCCACTGTGCCCAGCCAATTTCCACTACTTTAACTCGAGTTTTGTGCTCTGTGATTGCTCTGAAAACCTCAAGCCAAAATCTCTTTTCCTAGAACTTTTCTTCCTATAACTAAAACATATAGAAATATGGCTCAACTGGATTGTATTTCTTTTTGAAGCAACCAATGAATGGGGTCACTCATCCAGTGACCCAATGGGGTCACTGAAATGCCATCTGGAAATTTCAGATGCTTTACCTGTTTCCCTGTGTCTCTTACTGTCTGCATCAAGTTAGTGACCACATCTTAAAAATTCTAATTCAGAAATTGTTCTCCTTTTCTTTCTTACTGCCAAAGTCTCAGCTCAGGCCTCACCTATTGCCTGCACTATTTCCATCAGCTTCCTCTCTGAACTTCATTTCTTTGGTATCATCTTGCCCCAAGTCATCCACTGTGCTCCATCGGATTATCCACCTTTTGACATAAAACAACCACCACCACCCAAAGAAACAACCCCATATTGGATGACTTTCTGATTATAGCCATGGCAGAAATTGCAGTGTGTTCATCAAAATCCATTTTTTTTTTTCCTTTTGTGCACACAGCTAGACTACAGTTCACAGATTCTTGAAGTTAGGTGTGGCCTGCGAGTTCTAACCTTATGTGGCCGAAGCCCATGATCACATCCCATGGGAGTCCTTCAGTTCCTTTCCATATCCATTGGCTAGGAGGCTGAAGGCTTGAAGAAGAGTGCATCCTCGAGCCATCTTGCCAGGCATGCCACCATAGATCAGTGGCAAGAGCGAAAAAGAAATGTTTATTGTGTTAAGATGCTGAGATTTGGGGGGTTAACTGTTTAAGCAACTGGTGATTATTTAACGCCGTAACTGATCAGTCTAGAAATTAACCTTTTGTTGCTAAAGGCAACTTAAGTTGCGCTTCTGTCACTGGCAACCAGAAGAGTCATGCTGCTGATAACATTTGGCCACTTGAATGTAATTAATGTGAGGGAGTGGCAGCATTACAGCGGAAAAATACTGAACTTAAAATGAGACTAGCCAGATTCCTTGTTGTTGCCTTACTAATTTTGTAATTTCCATTAAGCATGCTTTGGGTTTGACTTTTACTATGACTTCTTAGCTAATCTAACCTCTACTGTCACTACTTGATTCCTCCCACTTCCACAGTGGCACTATGAAATTTACTGGTTATCTGAACAAACAATCAGGCCAATGATAGTACTACGCAGTGTTTCCATTTAACGATTGTTTTCTTTTCGGGTACTTGGGAAAGTCTCAGAAATAATCTTAAGAACCTCTTTGTAGGCAAAAAACATGAAAAATTATTTTAGAAATTTCCAAACATACACAAAAGTAGAGAGAATAGCATGGCAAACTGCCATGTAGCCATTGTCAACCTTCCAACATTATCACCATTACCTTTCACCTATTTTCTCTCCTCGATGCCCTGCTTCCTGCTCTTTTTTTAAATTGCTGGAGTATTTTAAAGCAAATTCCAAGCATAAAGTTATTTCACCCCTAAATATTTCAGCATGTATGTGTTTATATATGTGTGCATGTACATATTTATTTTATATATGCATGTATAACTTTTTTATGTCCCTAAAAGATGAAGACTTTTTAAAAATGTAAGTACAGTATCATTACCTCATTTCACAAAATGGGCAATAATTTCTCAATACTGTCTAATACTCATACCATTTTAAATTTCTGCAGTTACCTTAAAAATGTTGATTTGGTTTCAATCAGCCTCCAAAAAGGTCTATATAGAGCATTTGGTTGGGGTGTATTTAGAGTGTTTTCTGATATAGGTGATTATATCAGTTCTAGCTTTAGCTATTAAAGCACTACAAAGCTCAATGGCATAAATCAAGCTTGTCCAACCCACGGCCCATGGGACCACATGCAGCCCAGCATGGCTGTGAATGTGGCCCAACACAAATTTGTAAACTTGCTTAAAACATTATGAGATCTTTTTTACAATTTTTTTTTAAAACTCATCAGCTATCCTTAGTTTATTTTATGTGTGGCCAAAGACAATTCTTCTTCTTCCCATGTCGTCTAGGGAAGCCAAAAGATTGGATACCGAGGTGTACATCAACATCCTATTCTGGAAGAATTTGCGGTTTGGCAATTTGAGCTGGGCTCAGGTATGAGAAGGTGCCAGGTCAGCTGGAGCCTGGCTGGTGTGTCATGGTGGTTGGGGTACGAAGCTTACCTGGGATGGTTCATCTTTGTCCCAGGTGGTCTCTCATCCCCCAGGAGGCTACCCTGGGTTTACTCACATGGTGCCAGATTTGTTTTGTAGCAATTAGGAAATCCTAAAAGGTCTCTTGAAGCCTAGGCTTGAACTGCAATGCTGTTTTGTCACATTCCATTGACCAAAGAAGGTACAAGGCCAACCCCACCTTTTGATGGGAGAAATTTCAAAGCCATATTGCAAAGGACATAGCTGTTAAGGAAGAGAATAATTTGTGAAAATTTTGGCAATCTACTATAGCCACTTACCAAACATATTTGGATTTCCATAACCCTTAAAACCTGTCAAAGAATATATACTTCCTAAAGCTTATATTTTAACTTCAAGCTATTCTTAAATGAATAGAAATTGATCACTAACAAATTTTAAGAAATATTGTCATCCAACACAGCCATAAAATCTTTTATTCTTTTACAAAAAATTTTCTCGTTTCCTTTAAATGGCATAAAGCCATTTACTTCAACATCCGAAAAAGTTTCATACAATATATAGCTAGAAAGTTTCAGGGCCAGGTGTGATGACTTATGCCTATAATCCCAGCACTTTCAGAGGCCAAAGTGGGAGGATCACATGGACCCAGGAGTTCAAGATCAGCCTGGGCACTATGGTGAAACCCTGTTTCTACTAAAAAGACAAAAAATTAGCTGAGTGTGGTGGCATGTGCCTGTAGTCCCAGTTACTCAAGAGGCTGAGGTGGGAGGATTGCTTGACCCCTGGAGGTTGAAACTGCAGTGAGGTGTGATGGTGCCACTACACTCCAGCCTGGGCAACAGAGTGAGACCCTGTCTCAAAAA
>NW_016804447.1:4059691-4070808 GCF_001698545.2 Rhinopithecus bieti | reverse complement strand
AAAAAAAAAAAAAAAAAAAAAAAAAGTTTTGAGTCATTTTAATTTCAACATGTAGAATTACAATGTTTCGTTTTGTTATTTTCTCTTTCTAGAGGGTTACTAAATGCATTAAACTGTTGGGAAGGGCATTGTATTTCTCTGGTCCAGGGCAATAATTCAATAGGGATCAAGGAAAGCTATTTGTAAAAGCTATCTGTAGGACAAGGGCTTAATTTATGTGGCGGTTTCTGCTAAATACCTTGCATTAAAGAAAAACTATCAACTGTTAAAGAGCAATGGCAGGTCAACTTACTTTGGTAGTAAAGGGACGTGATGATGAGACGGTTGATCAAACAGGTGTAAATCTTTTCTGAATATACAGTTTTAATTTTGCCTGGCGATAAAATTGTAGGGTTTATCAAGATGAACTGCGGCTGGCTCATACTAACTTGTGAGAGTCATTGGCTTTATATCTTTCTAATTCCATGTTCAGTAAAGTAATGTTGGCAGCTTGATATTGGCAAGAGTGAGAGTATTTACACCATGGAAATTGGCAAATGCTACAGATGAGGGCCTCTTTTTGTTTTGTTTTTGTTTGGATGGTCAATTATTAAACATTTGTAGCATACCACTGGCCTTTACCTACATAAAAAACAGCAGGTGCCACTTTCCAGGCACATTTAAAAAGGGTTTCTTTTGCAGTGAAGGACAGTAATCGTGGAAGGAAAGGAGGGCTTCCCTTGGTATCTTTTCCATCCATATGTGTCTCTAGATTGCTGGTAGCCTGGTTGAGTATGGACAAAGATTAAGAAATGAGAAGCAGAGACCAGGGAAAGCAACAGGGAATGTGCCTGGTCCTTTGCTTACCCTATTGACTCTTTCATCGGGCTCAGGCCAGACACGTTCTTCAGCTTGTTTCTAAGTGCTCAACATCCTCTGAGTCTTTTAGCAAGAAATGTAGAAATGGAAGCAATTCTTTATATGTTATGGAATTTCGCTACTTGCCATGCAGCCCTGATTAAATCCCTTACCTGCCACAGTGTTTCCCATCTGCGAATCAGAGATGGGAAATCTGCTCCTCCTCATTGAGCAAATAGTTATGGTTAAAGCCAGGTTGCCTCTCCCTGTAGAGTAAGAAATGGAATAGGATGAGATAATTCGTAAGAGTCCCTCTGAAGAGGGCTCTCCATGGAGAAGGAAAACGAGAAGGAAATTTGGAAGCCATCAGGTAAGACCTTGTTGAAACTGTAGTTCATAGAATAGCAGCATTGGTGTCAGCTGGGAGTTTGTCAGAAATGCAAAATCTTAGGCCCTACCCAGACCTATTGCATCAGAATCTGCATTGTGACAAGATTCCAGGTGAATTTTATACACATTATAGTTTGAGAATGATTTAAGCAATGGTTTATTCATGAAACCAGAGAAATACTCATTTTTATTTTTGTTTTGTTTTTTTGGAAGAGTATGTGCTTTAATCTTATTCATAGCTCCATTTTATTTCCCAGCCTTTGTTTTTCCACTTTTAGGTTCCCATTTAGGCTTTATTCTTAGCAAACAGCTTGGCCTTTCCAGGAATAGTATTTAAATAATCATCATACTAGAAAAATGCATTTGCTTAAAATAGTGACACACTTACAATGGGAGCATGGGGTAGGTGAGCACTAACTCCCCATCTGTAAAAGGGGAAATCAAGGCTGGGCACGATGGCTCACGCCTGCAATCCCAGCACTTTGGGAGGCCGAGGTGGGTGGATTGCCTGAGGTCAGGAGTTCAAGACCAGCCTGGCCAACATAAGGAACCCACCTTTCTATTAAAAATACAAAAATCAGCCAGACGTGGTGGCACGCGTCTCTAATCCCAGCTACTCAGGAGGCTGAGGCAGGTGAATCGCTTGAACCCGGGAGGCGGAGATTGCAGTGAGCCGAGATCACACCATTGTACTCCAGGCTGGGTAACAGCGAGACTCCGTCTAAGAAAAAGAGAAGTCAATAGGTATAAAATGTAACAATTAAATGTCAGCATATTATGTAGGGGATAGGAAGGCAGTTGCTAGGATTAAAAAAAAAAATAGCTAAATGATTTAAAGAAGTTGCCTCTGAGAGGTAGGCCTATTTTTTTCTGCCTGTTTGGACTATTCTGCCTGTTTGGACTATTTATTTTTTTTAAATGTGTGCATGTATTATTTTGATATCACTTAAAGATATTATGCAATCATGTATTTTATGCATTCTGAGAACACGATGGAATGTAAATAAGCAAACAAACAAAACCAAAAATCTTTCCCAAGGCGAACAAGTGGCCTATAGTGGTGCCTGAAATAGGAAACACAGTGGTTTACACAAGAAAACACACTCAAGGGTAGTAACTTAGAATATGAGATGACCAATCAGCTTTATACTGGTGACCTTACATTTGAAAGATGAGAAGAAGAAACAATATAGAATGCTGCTGGGGATGAGTAGAGACAGAAATCATCTGGGGTTGTGGTAGGATAATATTGAGGCAAGAAGCATGTATGATCAAGAGAGAAACTTTTCTCAGAGATTTCCCCCCGTGATTTATCTGCTAGAGACGAAAGACTGGTTTATGCTCTAAGAGGGAGAAACTATGAAATTTGGGAAACCAAACCACAGAACAGGAATGGATCTTAAAATTGTTTAAGGTGGCAGTTTTCAAACTTTATTTTAGCTGTTATTTTTTCCTCTTCAAATGAGATCGTACTCTAAACTCTGATGTGTGAAAACAGAAGCAGACAGCTTCTGTAGTTAAAATACAGGGTAGGGGAACCTGGAACCTGGTGTCATGAACCTCTATTTCACCTTCAAGATGCTCTGAGCTCCGAGCTCCAAGGAAAACAAGCAGAAAGTAAACTAGGTTGCAGCTCACAAACATTCCTCATTTTACTAAGGCATGAGGACACCCATATAATGATTTATGAATGGTCTTTTATAAGGTCAAAGATGAAGCTGAGCCTTGATCTCAATTTTCTTGAGTCTTAGTTCAGTGTCCTTTCCAATTTACCTTAATGTACATGACATAGTTGGAGGGGCACTTGGCTCCAATAGACTATAAACTCTGTGAAGACAGATTGGGTTATGCATCTTCACTGCTGTAGAATAGTTGGCATGCAGTAGGCTTTCAATAAATATTTGTCGACTCAACAAAATACAGTGTCATACATTGGCTGAACTTGATGCTTTCAGGAATGAAATGGAGTTAAAAGATGTGAGGAGTACAGTTAATTCAACTTCTAAGATTCTCTTCTCCAGGAAGAGTGGTTAGTGTCTTGAAGATAATTGATTTACTATTTTTATCTCTTTAAGCCTTACATGATTCTTTCCTTGTCCCTTTTCAGTTTGGTACTCCTCAGCCAAAGTTTTCATTTGTTTGGGATTAAGTTCTTTTCGGTCTTCCTGTCTTTGAATAGCCCAGAACACAGGCCATTTTTAAAGACCGGCTCTTTTATAAGCTTTGTCTGTTGGGCTTGACTTTGGCTATGGAAATCATGAATTGGATCTTTTTTCACAGATGCACAAGTCGAGTTGATGGAATCTTAGCAGTGGCATCTCCTGGGAAAATCTTTATTCATTTAATCCAAGCCCTCTTCAGCTTTCATTCTGCTATAAAGAGATAGCAGCGGTAGCACCTGGACGTAATGGTTCAGCTGTGAACACTCACTATCATTGTCTCTTAATGGCTTGTCTTGAGAAGGGGGCTTGTGCACAAGATCTGTGTGTTGGTGTCAGAGTTTCCATTTATCTCAGGTCAAGATCGCAACTCAGGCCATTTGTTTGATAACTTCCACCTGTGTCTTAATAGGTTCTGCTCCCTCCCAAGTGTCCTGGGCAATAGGCAATAAGACTTGAGAGGAGATAAGAAAGACTAAGCCATCAGCTCTTCAGATATCAGAATTGCAGGTTATATAGCTCAGTTGGGCTGCCAGCACATTCTTTAGGTCCCTGAGGTGTCGCAGTTGACTTTGTTTTTCTCTGGAAGAATTAGAAAAAGGTGTTGGTTGGCTGACCTACCAGCTGTACCCTGTGGCTGAAATAGCCTATTTAGGCCAGAGTGAAATGGTCAGTTATTCCTCCATCCTCATGAGTTGTTCCGCTGCACTGAAGTTACCTTCCCAAAGAAGCAGCTACAAAGATCATTTTATTTTCAGTGCCAAGGGGTGGATTAGAGAAGGTGCTGCCAAGACTTGGAGTGACTGGAGATGATGGGCTAGTTTTTATGCAGTCAAATTGGCCAGAGGGACTAAGAAAGGGTTAGCAACAGGACTGTTTCTCCTTTTTTTTTCATCTGACAGTAATGAATGAAACATGTTAGGCTTGTTTTCAATTATGTAACAAGTTTCCATTCATTAGAAACCAAGGGAGCCATCCTAACTATATTTCAGTGACCTGGAAAGGGCAGCTCCCTACTTGGCCCAAGGTTGAGCAGTTTTACTCTTCAGCATCAGTGCTACCAGCTCAGGTATCCTGGGAATGCATATTGCATATTCAGGAAATAGAGCCAAAGCTTTTTCACTTGAGTCTAGAGGGTTCAGGGCTTGTCATCTGTTTCTGGGATATAGATAAATGGAAAGTAGAAGAGTTCTAACCTCATTCTGTATTGCAAGGGAAGGAGCTTGTCATATAGTCACTTGGGTTGGACGGTTGAATGGCTCAATTTACTGTCTTCGCACAGTGATCGCTTCAAAGAAGCACATGTTTCATTGAATACAACCAGGGGCCCATCTATCTCATGCCTCTAGCTCTTCATCCTCCTCCCTTGAAAATTAAGGTGGGTGATTCTGATTTTTAAAAAATTTTCCAAAGGAAAACTGATCCTTGCCTTGAAGTGAACGTGAATATTATTTGTAGGAGTGTGTTTGTGTGTTGTGGGGGTTGGAGTGGATGTGAGGATATTGCCTCATAGTGGCAGCTTATCATTTTTGGCTGATATGGTTTGGCTGTGTCCCCACCCAAATCTCATCTTGAATTGTAGTTCCCATAATCCCCATGTGCGGTGCGGGGGACCTGGTGGGAAGTGATTGGATCATGGGGCAGTTTCCCCTATGCTGTTCTCGTGATAGTGAGTGAATCCTCACGAGATCTGATGGTTTTATAAGCATCTGGCATTTCTCCTGCTGACACTCATTCTCTTTCCTGCCGCCCTTTGAAGAGGTGCCTTCCACCATGATTGTAAGTTTCTTGAGGCATCCCCAGCCATGCAGAACTCAGAGTCAACTAAACCTCTTTTCTTTATAAATTACCCAGTCTCAGATATTTCTTCATAGCAGCATGAGAATGGACTAATACCATAGCCATCAGTCAAAACATGCTCAGGGAGCTCCTTTTATCTGCAGTCTGGCCCAGATGATAAGAATGATAGAAGAACTCTGTAGTTAGGATGTTGCTCCAAGCTGCCTGGGTTCAAATCCAGGCTCAGCTCCATACCACCTGGAGAAATTCTGAACAAAATATTGAACACTTTGTGCCTCTATTTTCTCACCTGTGAAACTGATCTAATAACAGTATTTGCTTCAAAGATTTGTTGTGGTTAAATGCATTCATGATTGTTGCACGATAACTGCATGATTAATACTAACAATTCACATTATGAAATTATCAACATTATCATATAAATTGTATAAGTGTGTTTATGTAATATAATTTTATATGTTATGTAAAAATAAGCATTTATATATGTTTATGGGGTTGTAATGAAAATTTTTGTTAAATGATATTTTATATCATACAAACATATTTTATAATCTTATGAGATATCCTTTTGGAAAAAAGGAATGATTTTCTCTTTATTATGTTTTTGTTTTAGATTGTACTAGTTGAACCCAGCCTGGGAATCTAATCTGATGCTTAGAGGAACTGGAAGGCTGACCACCTCTCTAAGCACCAAATGCTCATGGAGCTCTTCACTTTTATTTATTTATTTATTTTGAAATGGAGTCTCACTCTGTTGCCCAGGCTGGAGTGCAATGGCACAGTCTTGGCTCACTGCAACCTCTGCCTCCCAGGTTCAAGTGATTCTCCTGCCTCAGCCTCCCGAGTAGCTGGGACTAAAGGCATGTGCCACCATGTCCGGCTAATTTTTGTATTTTGAGTAGAGACGGGATTTCACCATGTTGGTCAGGCTGATCTCGAACTCCTGACCTCGTGATCTGCCCGCCTTGGCCTCCCAAAGTGTTGGGATAACAGCGCATGAGCCACCGCGCCTGGCCGGGCTCTTTATTTTTAATATTTTAGTGGAAAGAGTGGAGAGGAATGTTGGCAAGTGGAGAAATACCTAAGGAGAGAAATGGAGAGAAGGGGGTTGGCACGAGAATGGCAGGGTGTCTGCCTGTCCCTTTGCTTGGGGAAGGGGCTAGCCTGACGCCTGATGGGGAAAGTGCAGAGGGTTTGTGCCAGAGGCCAAGGAAGGTGGCCATGAGAGACTGGCGGGTGGTGGTTGGGGATTGTGGCTTCTCTGTTGCAACCTCAGTGCACTGGGGTGCCCTGGTCCTGGAGGGGGCAAGTCTCTGGGGAGCAGCAGCAGTCCCCCAGAGAGAGAAACCAGAGGGCAGGGGTTCACAGCCAAAGAATATGGGCACATGTGAGATACTCTCTCTAAAACGTAGTTGATAGAGAATTTTAAGGACATATTTTTTAACAATAAGGCTGAAAGCTAAGAGCACTATGATTTGGGGAATTCAGGTTATTATGGCTAAGAATATTCAGGATGTCACCATAAATCTAGTCTTTTCAATTTGGAGGTAGATGAAAGCAGAATCTGCTTATCTTTCTTAATTCTAAATTCTAAGATATACTTTGATTTAATGATTTTCTTTTTTGGAGGAAGTTGGAAACTAGAGAGAAAAAAAAAACAAAACAAAATGCAAGTACACACTGATTTTAAATTATGCTTCAATATTAGAAACATCAAAATGTGAAAATGTATTTTATAACCTTGAGAAAATAAATATGTTGTGAAATCCTGGAAAATAATGTTTTATTGGGGCTGTTTTTTTTTTTTTTCCATCCCAGTTATCCAAAGGATATTTAATGGCTAAGGTGAGCTTAAAAATCTTGTTGCTTCTTGAAAGACAAGGAAGGACTGAAGAATTGGAATGAACAAGTGTAATAACGACAATAATAAAGATTACCATATAGAGTGATGATTACGTGCAAGATACCATGTCCAATGCTTCGTATATGTTGTTTCCAATTCTTTCTATATTCTGAAGACCTGGATGTTAGTCCTATTTTACAGATGAGGAAACTAAGGCTCAGGAAGTTAATATGAATCTGCAAAAAGTCACAAAACTACTAGATGATGAAGAGGAGACTGGAAGTGTGCTCTGTTTGATTTTCCCAAAGTTTATACTTCAAAGGTAGCAAAAGATGCAATGTTAAGCCTCAAACCAAAGAGGGGCAAAGTGGAAAGGGGGAGTCCTAGGAAGTGACAAGGAAGGGCTGGCCTCACTGGGGCTTTGGAAAGGAGATCACTGTTTTAATCTCAGCTCCATAATAACAGCAAAATCTTACTATGTGTAATGATCAAGGCTGAGCACTTTGCATATATTGCCTTATTTAATTCTCACAACAGCCCTGAGAAATTACTACTATTCCCATTATACAGACAAGGAATCTGGGGTCCAGAGAAGGAATTATTCTGTTGGTAAGTTTATTAAAAAAAAAAAATTGATATATATTAGACTAGGTGAGGTGGCTCACCCCTGTAATCCCAGCACTTGGGGAGGGCAAGGCAGGTGGGTCACCAGAGGTCAGGGCGTTCGAGACTAGCCTGGCCAAACTGGTGAAACCCCATCTCTACTAAAACTACAAAAATTAGCCGGGCGTGGTGGTGGGCACCTATAATCCCAGCTACTAGGGAGGCTGAGGCAGGAGAATCACTTGAACCTGGGAGGTGGAGGTTGCAGTGAGCCAAGATCGTACCATTGCACTTTAGCCTGGGTGACAAGAGTGAAACTCTGTCTCAAAAAATATATATATTTGTACATATTTATGGGGTACATGTGATATTGTGTTACATGTATAAACAGGCTGTTCCTGCATAAGGAGATACCTTCCTCTCAGTCCTTGTTCCTACTTTTGTAAAACTCACTGTTCTACTGTTCCCCAGTGGGTTTCAAGACCAAGTAAGTACATTTACAATGGTAATAGTGACATCAATGACTAAAGTTTTGGTCACTCTTAAAATTGAGAAAATGACCAAAAGGGGGTAATTTTTAAAGTGAACTAAATATGGCCTGAGAAGGACTCTGTACTTCTGTATTTAAGTGCTTGTGGATGAACTGCAACCTAACGCAGTAGGTAGACAAGAGTGAGACTCTAACTTGGCAGTGTGTGCGGGTAATAGTGGCTGGGTCTTGGCCAATCCCAGCAGCCATGCTTCAACCACTCATATGCTGTTTCGTGTTCAAACTGTGTTCAAATAAGGCAAATGCTGTTTCATGTTCAAACTGTGTTCAAATAAGGCAAATGCTGAGCTGTAACCAAGCCAGTTGTTTCTGTACCTCACTTCCAATTTCTGTATGTCACCTCCCTTTGTTTGTCTATAAATCTTCTTCTACCACGTGGCTGTGCTGAAGTCTCTGAATCTGTTGTGATTCTAGGGACTGCCCGATTCATGAATTGTTCATTGTGCAATTAAACTCCTTTAAATTTAATGTGGCTGAATTTTTTTTTTAACACATGCATAGAATGTGAAATGATCAGGGTATTTAGGGTATACATCATCTTGAATATTTGTCATTTCTATATGTTAGGAACATGTAAAATCTTGTCTTCTAGCTATTTTGAAATACACAATACATTGTTGTTAACTATAGCCACCCTACTCTGCTGTCAAACAGTAGAACTCATTCCTTCCATCAGTTGGTAAGTTTAAACTCTGGTCAGCCTGACTCCAAGTCCTGTATTCACAACCAGTCAATTACTTTTGATCAAAAACGACCTACGTTTTCCTTGGCAAGTTAAGGCCTATCTTTAATACCCTTTCCCAAACCTGGTTTCTCCTTCAGCCCCTACTCCAAACTCACTCCTGATGGCTCATGAGACTGATTTTTGTCAAGCCAGTTTTGTTTCTGAACTCACAATGAAGGAACCACAGGGTGGCAGTGTAACATTGCACAGTTCAAACAAGAGGGCATGAGACTGCATCATCCCAACTGCACCAACCAGGTCAGACTCAACTCTCAGGCAGACAAACCACTGACCAACGGGCTTTAGTTCATCCTATCACAAACACACAGAACACATTCCTCATGAGCTAATCCGAGGAGAATCGATCCCAGAGACTTCAGCTGAATGACAACGGTGGCCCTAATATCACCGGGAATGCAATACATTTTTAAATATTTTGCATGCTGAGCCTTCACTCTCCTCTCTGTATTTAGGCTTTATGAAATCGGTGCGTGAAAAGTACAGAAGTGGTGGAAAGAGCAAGGAGAATAAAGGGAAAGGAATAGAGAATGACTTTGGAGTCAAAGGGCATAGATTCAAGGAGCTCGTTAGCCCCTTTCTGGTTGCATAATATTAACCACCACACTCCATATCCCCAGACTCATTTCCTTATGCATGAAATGGAGAAAACAGTCAGCTTTGCAGCTTGTTGAGAATAGTAAATAAGGCAAAGGCATGCAGGATTTCTAGGTGCTTCATCATGGAAATTATGTGCTTTCTTCAGATGTTTGTTTCCTTAGCCTGGAGGAGTGTGATAGCTAAGAGAGAGACCAAGATTCATGTTAGAGAACGAAGAGGACAACACAGCAAGAGGACAACACACCGTTTATGGACAAAGAGGATTCCTGTTGATCAAATAACATAAAAACTGTTTATGAAGCTGACGGAATGCAGGGAATCATGTCTGTATCTCTGCATCATTTTTTAGTTTGTTGTTTAGTAGCAACAAGAAATAATCATGCTTTTCAAGGGAAGTGACAAGATATGCATATAGAAATATGTTTGGTTTCTAAAGGTTCTCAGGGATCAGTTACATTTTACAGATGTGCCTTTCACAGATCATTCTTCAGCCCAGGATGAGCAGTCTACGTGCTCTGGTTGGAAACCTGGCTGTCTTATTACTGGCTTTATGATTTAGGACCAATTGCTTAACCTCAGTTTGCTCATTTGGGAAATGAGGAAAATTATAGTAGCTCCTACTTTACAGGCTCATTATACAGGATACAAGGATTATATAGGATAATGTGTATAAAGTATCCAGCATACACAAGGCTCTCAATAAATGCTGGAGCTTGTTAATAACCTTGCCCAGTTACAGTAACAATAGTGCTTTTCAATGGCTGGGAATTCAGTCACAGCTGGGAATCAGGTAATACTTGAAATTGCTTAAGGAACAATAAAGAGAACAGAAAACTGATTTTTGCAGCTCTCTGTTGAAAGTTGACTCACATCCTTTCAGGCCACTTGCCGCAGTGCCCAGATCTCTTCTCTGGGATCGTGGTGTCTACATCAGGCCAAATTGACTCCCCTTTGCACTTACAATGCATTCTGGGGGACCAGTTGGGTGCCCACAGATGCTTTGAACTAGAGACTCCAGCAAGGCAGTGTGGTCAAAGGTGTCTCCGGTTTCCACTGGCTCACAGAACAGATGTCTCTAGGAATCACGGCACTTCTTGACCATAATTTCAATCCCCTTACTTCCCATTCAGTGATGTTTCTATTTGAAATAAAATACTACTATGTTCTCCTCCCAACCATTTTTGGAGAATTGCACGTTATTACAGAAATACCCATATTGTCTAGGTCAGCGATTTTCAGTGTGGTCACTAGACGTGCGGTGTCAGCATCACCTGGGAACTTTTAGAAATGCAGATCTCATGTCATCTGCAAACAGGGACAATTTGACTTCTTCTTTTCCTAACTGAATACCCTTGATTTCTTTCTCTTGCCTGATTGCCCTAGCCAGAACTTCCAACACTATGTTGAATAGGAGTGGTGAGAGAGGGCATCCCTGTCTTGTGCCAGTTTTCAAAGGGAATTTTTCCAGTTTTTGCCCATTCAGTATGATATTAGCTGTGGGTTTGTCATAAATAGCTCTTATTATTTTGAGGTACATTCCATCAATACCGAATTTATTGAGCGTTTTTAGCATGAAGGGCTGTTGAATTTTGT
>NW_016804447.1:4041831-4056959 GCF_001698545.2 Rhinopithecus bieti | reverse complement strand
GTAAACCCGGGAGGCGGAGCTTACAGTGAGCTGAGATCCGGCCACTGCACTCCAGCCTGGGCGACAGAGCGAGACTCCGTCTCAAAAAAAAAAAAAAAAGAAAGCAATCTGTCTTCATCTTTAATCCTAAAGCTGAAAATTGAGAACTGGTTGTGGATTTTTTTTTTTTTGTGGGTATATGGCAACAGTAATGATTGCTTGGAGTATTATGGCATGGCCAACAGTAATGACAAAATTAATACATTTTTAAAATTTTAATTGATGCATAATAACTGTACATTTTTATGGGGTACAATGTAATGTTTTAATACATGTATGCATAGTGTAATAATCAAATCAGGGTAATTAGCAGATCACCTCGAACATTTATCATTTCTTTGTGGTGGGAACGTTCAAAATCCTCTCTTGCAGCTATTTTTGGATATACAATATCTTTTTGTTGACCATAGTCACCTGAGGTGCAATAGGACACCAGAACTCATTCTTCCTTTCCAGTTGTAACTTTATACCTGTTGACCAACCTCTCTCAAACCCTTCCTTTCCCCACCCTCCACAGTTTCTGGTAGCTACTGTTCTATTCACTATTTGAATGAGATCAACATTTTTAGATTTCACATGTGAGTGAGAACATGCTGTATTTGTCTCTCTGTGCCCAGCTTATTTCACCAAATACAATGTCCTCCAGGTTCATCCATGTTGTTGCAAATGACAGGATTTTGTTCGTTTTAATGCTGGATAGTATTCCATTGTATGTGTGTGTGTGTGTGTATGTGTGTTTGTGTATAATATGTGTGTATATATTATTATAATGTGTGTGTATATTATGTGTGTCATACACATATACACAAATAAATGGTAAATGTTTGAGGTGATATTACACCCATATTATATACACATACTATAATACATGCACACATATTATACACACACATATACAATGGAATACTATACACATATATAATGGGATACTACACACATATACATACATACATATTACACACACACACACACACACACATACACCACATTTTCCAAACCATTTATTGATTGTTGGATAACTTAGGTTGATTCCATGTGTTGGCTACTGTGAATACTGTAGCAATAAACATGGGAGTGCAGATATCTCTTTGACATACTGATTTTATTTCTTTTGGGTATATACCCGGTAGTAGGATTGCTAGGCAATGGTAGTTCCATTTTTAACTTTTTGAGGAACCCCCACACCGTTTTCTGTAACGGTTCTACTAATTTACAGTCTCACTGACTGTATGTAAAGTTTCCTTTTTCTCCATGTACTTGCCAACACTTGTTTTGTCTTTTTTTTTCTTTCTTTTTTTTTTTTTTGAGACGAAGTCTTGCTCTGTCGCCCGGGCTGGAGTGCAGTGGCCGGATCTCAGCTCACTGCAAGCTCCGCCTCCCGGGTTCACGCCATTCTTTTGCCTCAGCCTCCCAAGTAGCTGGGACTATAGGCACCCACCACCTCGCCCGGCTAGTTTTTTGTATTTTTTAGTAGAGACGGGTTTTCACTGTGTTAGCCAGGATGGTCTCGATCTCCTGACCTCGTGATCCGCCCGTCTCGGCCTCCCAAAGTGCTGGGATTACAGGCTTGAGCCACCGCGCCCGGCCTTGTTTTGTCTTTTTGATAACAGCCATACTAACTGGAGTAAGATGATATCTCATTGTGGTTTTGATTTTCATTTTTCCTGATGCTTAGTGATGAGCGTTTTTTCATATATCTTTTGGTCATTCGTATGTCTTTTTTTTTTGAGAAATGTCTGTTTACGTCTTTTGCCCATTAAAAAAATTGGATTATGTGTTTTTTTGCTGTTGAATTACTTAAGTTCTTTATGTATTCCAGATATTAACCCCTTGCCATATATGTAGTTTGCAAATATGTTCTCCCATTCTGTAGGTTGTCTCTTCACTCTGCTGATTATTCTCTTTGCTGTACAGAAGCTTTATAGTTCGATGTAATCCCATTTGTCTGTTTTTGCTTTTGTTGCCTGTGCTTTTGAGGTCTTATCCAAAAAATCCTCGCCCAGTCCAATGTCATGCAGTGTTTCTCGTATGTTTCCTTCTAGTAGTTTCATAGTTTCTGGCCTTACATTTAATTCTTTAATCTGTTTTGAGCTGATTTTTGTATATTGTAAAAGATAGGGATCCAGTTTCATTCTTCTGCATGTAGATATTCAGTTTTTCTGGCACCATTTATTGAAGAGTTTATACTTTCCCCAGTGTGTGGTCTTGGTACCTTTGTTGAAAAGCTGTTGGCTATAGATATATGGATTTATTCCTGGGCTCTCTGTTCTGTTCCATTAGTCTATTTGTCTGCTTTTTGCCAATACCTTGCTGTTTTGGTTACTGTAGTGTTGTGATATGTTTTGAAGTTAAGTAGTGTGGTGCCTTCTGCTGTTTTTTTTTTCTTCCTTAAGGTTACTTTGGCTATTCAGGGTCTTTTGTAGTTTCATGTACATTTTAGGTGTTAAAAATTATGTGAAGAATGTTATTGGTATTTTGATAAAAATTGCATTGAATCTGTAGATCACATTGGGTAGTATGGACAATTTTAACAACATTAATTCTTCCAATCCATTAACATAAAATATCTTTCCATTTTTGTGTCCTCTTCAATTTCTTTCATCAATGTTCTATAGTTTTCAGTGTAGAGAACTTTTACTTCCTTGGTTAAGTTTATTCCTAGGTATCTTATTATTTTTAGCCATTGTAAATGTGATTGCTTTCTTGACTTCTTTTTCTTTTCAGAGAGGTCACTATCAGCATTTAAAAATACTGTTAATATTTGTTTATTGATTTTGTATCCTGCAACTTTACTGAGTTCATTTATTAGTGCTAACAGTTTCCCACACTGCTTGGTGGAGTCTTTAGGGTTTTCCATACATAAGATCATGTCATCTGCAAGCAGAGATTATTTGACTTCCTCCTTTCCAATGTTGATGCCTTTCATGTTGTCTCTTGCCTACTTGCTCAGCCTAAGACTTTCAGTCTTATGTTGAGTAGAAGTGGTGAAAGTGGACATTCTTGTCTGATTCCAGATCTGAGAGGGAAAGCTTTCAACTTTTCCCTGTTTAGTATGATGTTAGCTGTGGACTTGTCATATGCAGCTTTTAATATATTGAGGTATATACCTTCTATGTCTAATTGGTTGAAACTTTTTATCAGGAAGTGATGTTGAGTTTTGTCAAATGCTTGTTCTGCATCTATTGAAATGATCATGTGGCTTTTGTCCTTCTTTCTATTGTGATGTATCACATTTATGGATTTGCATGTGTTAAACCATACTTGCATTCCTGAACTGAATCCCACTTGATCATATTTGCATCTATGTCCATCAGGAATATTGCTCCATAATTTTCTCTTTTTTTGTTGTGTCCTTGTCTTGTTTTGGTATCAGGGGAAATCTAGGACTTGTAGAATGAACTTGGAAGTATTCCCTCTTCTTTGATTTTCTAGAATAGTTTGAGAAGAGTTGGTATTTGTTACTCTTTAAATGTCTGGTAGAATTCAACAATGAAGCCATCAGGTCCTAGTCTTTTCTTCGATGTAAGATTTTTTATTACTTATTCAATTTCTTCACTCATTATTGGTCTGTTCAGATTTTCTATTTCTTCATAAGTCAATCTTGGTATGTTGTATATGCCCACAAATTTATCTATTTCTTTTAGGCTGTCAAATTTGTTGGTGTATATACTTGTTTATAATATTATTTCATGGTCCTTTGTACTTCTGTGTATCAATTGTTGTGTCTCCCTTTTCATCTCTGATTTTATTTATTTGAATCTTCTCTCTTTTTTTGTCTTAGTCTAAGTAAAGGCTTTTACATTTTGTCTTGTCAAAACACCAATGATTTGTTTTGTTGATCTTTTGTATTGTTTTTCTAGTCTCTATTTTATTTATGGTCTGATTGTTTTTTTTCTTTTTTCTTTTTAAGAGATGGGGGTCTCACTCTTGTTACCCAGGCTGGAGTGCAGCAGTGCAATCAGAGCTCACTGTAGATTTGAACTCCTGGACTCAAGGGTTTCCTCCACCTCAGCCTCCCAAGTAGCTAGAACCTCAGGTGCACAGAACCATGCCTTGCTAAATTCTTTATTTTTTTAGAGACTGAGTCTTACTATGTTGCCTGTTCTGAGCTTCACTATGCCCTTCCTTCTACCAATTTTTAGTTTAGTTTGTTCTTGTTTTCTAGTTCCTTGAGGTGCAACATTAGGTTATTTATCAGAAATCTTTTATCTTTTTTGATGTAGATGTTTATTGCTATAAATTTCTCTTTAGAACTGCTTTTATTTTTGTATCCCATAGGTTTCAATATGTTGTGTTTTCTTTCTTGTTTGTCTTAATTTTTTAAAAATTTCTCTTTTAATTTTTTCATTGATCTATTGGTCATTCAAAAGCATGTTGTTTAATTTCCATGTATTTGTAAAGTTTGTGAAGTTTCTCCTGTTATTGATTTCTAGTTTAATATCATCGTTGTCAGAAAACATACTTGGCATGACTTCTATCTTCTTAAATTTGTTAAGACTTGTTTTGTGACATATTATCTATCCTGGAGAATGTTCCACATGCAGTTGAGAAGAATTGTGTATTATGAAGCTGCTGGATAGAATGTTTTGTAGATATCTATTAGGTTCAGTTTGTGTAGGGTGCACTTTAAGTCCAATGCTTCTTTTCTGTCTAGTTGATCTTTCTATTGTTGAAAGTGGGTTGTTAAAGTCCCCTAATATCATTGCATTGTGTCTGGTCTCTTTTTTTAGATTTAATAATATTTGCTTTATATATCTGGATGCTCTTGTGTTGGGTATATATGCATTTCTGATTGTTATATCCTCTTGCTGAATCAATCCCTTTACCATTACATAATGACCTTTTTAATCTCTTCATTTTTTTCTCTACTCCCATGACAGATTTATACTTTGTTTCTTTTGACAGTTTTTTTCTTTCTTTGTACAGTTTTTGACTTAAACTCTATCTGAATAAATAACTTGACTTAAACTCAAACTAAACAAATAACTAAGGTTATTATTGATAGGTAAGAACTTACTCCTGTTTTGTTGTTTTCTGGTTGTCTCATAGATTCTTTGCCCTTTTCTTCCTCTCTTTGCCATTCTGGTTTCATGCTTTTCTGTGGTGCTAAGCTTTGATTCCTTTCTCTTTCTCATTTGTGTATCTTCTGGAATTTCTCTCTTTGTGATTATTGTGGGGTTAACATAAAGTCTTGTAGTTATAATAGACTATTTTAAGATGATAACAGTTTAGCTTTGGTCACAAAAATACTCCAGCCCCTGCCTCCCCCCCACCACCAACCCAGTTTATATTTTTATTGTGTTAATTTACGTCTTTATCTACTTTGTTACTTTAGCACTGATTGTAGCTATTGTTATTTTTGACTATTTTGACTTTTAACCTTCATACTAGAGGCTTGAAAGATTTCCATAATACTATTCTAGTACTAGAGTATTCTGAGTTTGATTATGAATTTACCTGTACTAATTAGTTTTATACCTTCACATGTTTTTCTTATAGTAATTATTATCCTTTTGCTTCTAATTGTAGCACAAGAATTTCTTGTAAGGCTGATCTAGTGGTAATAAATTCCCTCAGCTTTTGCTTGTATGGAAAATATTTTATTTCTTTTTCATTTCTGAAGTATTAGTATAGTATTCTTGGTTACTAGCTTTTTTTCTCCTTCCAGCACTTTGAATATATCATCCCATTCTCTTTTGGCCTGCAAGATTTCTGCTGAGAACTCTGATAATCTAATGGAGAGTTTCTTATATGTAACTTGTCAGTTTTTTCTTGCCGCCAGAACTAGTGTATTAAACAAGGCAAAAATAGCCATATAATTTACAAATTACTGTCACATGTCTTGTTTAATTCTTACCTTTGCTATAGGTATATTCTTATTTGCAAAATAGGAAAACTGAGGTTCAGAAGATTACACGTTTATGATGGGTACCTTATAGGTTTTTAGGGGGCAGGAGACACTATATGATTTTAGATGGAACTTTCTCTTGGACTAACAATAACTAATGCATATTGGGTGATTTCTATGTGCCATGCTTTATAATAGGCGTATTCTGTGTTTTAGTTGATTTACAAAACATCCCAAAGAGGTAGTAAATATTACTATTCCCCTTATGCAAATGGAAAGACAATCTTAGCAAGGGTAAATAACTTGACTATATCACACTTAATTTTAAGGTATAATGAAGCTAGGATTGAGATCCAGATTGGTTTTAATCTGAAAGCACTTTTTCTTAGTCTGTGTGGACATGATATTTGGAGATGGTGCATCTGAGCAGTATCTGAACCCTTCAGAGAAGGGAATTTTTATCTTTGTCTACCTAGTTCCTGTACCCAGCAAAAACACAGAAAAAAAAAATAGCAAAAAAGGCTCCACTGAAGACTTGAATCCTTCAACCCAAGGGACTCTGTGATTTTTTTCTATAGAATAAGAGTTACTCATATCCTATTTGTCATATCAATTGCTATTGAAGATTTATTTTGCAATGCCCTACTTATTTCCAGAAAGGATTTTAGGAAGCTATAAGGGCCTATAGGAGATCTCACATAATCCCATAAGTAGTTTTATATCCATAGGAAGAGCAGGCCTTTCCTAAGAAGGCAGCCTCTAAGTAGATAATTTTAAGTTAATTGGGACATTCTGTTATTCTTATCATACAAAAGGTCCAGGTGCAGTCCCAGTTTGAGACATCTTCCTACTTCTTCAACACAAAAAGTTACTTTGAATAAGAGCAAAATGTTACAAATTGTTTTGACAACATTCAAATGGTATAGAAATACATAAAACAAAAATGAAATCAAAGCTTTTCTACAATTGGATTGTAGCATCTCAGTGCTTCAGGAGATCAAACATTGAACAAGATTGATGAGGAGAATATAATATGAATTTCTCCTTTTCAACCAAGCACCTACTGGATTTTATTGTAATGGAAACCAAGTCCACTTGCTTTCCTCTTTAGCCTTATGTAGAATGATCCTTAAAAGACTGAGCAGGTGCCATGGGACTCACCTTCTAGGCAGACATATTGTCAGTCACCTTCTAATTGTGGTTTGTTGATCTCAAGCTTCAGTAAAGGGCTGCTCTGTGCTTTAATGATGAATGGTGCAGCAGTTCACCATTATTTTTGGTGCCAGTGTTACCATAATACCAGGGATTTGACCTAGGTCCTGCTGCTCACTATGCAGAAAACCAATAATTGAGATGATGAACATAGCCAGGAAAGAAGGCTTTAATTAGGTGCTCCAACCAAGGAGTTGGGAGACCAGTCTCAAATCCATCTCCCTGACTGACTAAAATTATTGGTTTATATAGCAGGGGAGAAATGTATGGGAACACAGGAACTAGGGCAGGGAAGAAATGTATGAGAACACAGGAACTAGGGAGGGGCAAGGAAGCAATTATGATGAATGAGGGGTCTGGCATGTCATTGTCTGGATACAATGATCTGGTGAGTTTCAGTTTTTTGATACTTTTTGAGAGGCCTGGGAGTCCTTTCCTGGGGAAGGAACTCAGATAAAAGAAATGAAGTTTCAAACGTTAAGACCCAAAGGGTCAATTTTTATGTTTTTCCAAGAGAAAAGCTGCCTATGGGACTATTGAGTTGGTTTCATCAGCATGATTCTTTCTTGTTCTGAAGAAGTTACTTGTGTATGAAATAGAGTTGAATGTCACAGTGTTACTCAGAAATGCAAAGTTCTCAGCATTTGTAAATTTTGGGGTTTTTTTTGGTAACAGCTTTATTAAGATGTGATTCATATAGCATATAATTTACATACCATATAATTCATCTACCTAAGTGTACAATTCAGTGGTTTTTAACATACCCATAGAGTTTGCAACGATCACCATAATCGATTGTAGAATATTTTTATCAGTCTGATAAGAAATCCTGTATCCTTTAGTTATCATTCTCTCATCTTCCCATTTCCTCCCTTGCTCCCAGCCTTAGGCAACCACTAATCTATTTCTGTCTCTATGTATTTGCCTACTGTGGACATTTAATATGAATGAAACTTTCCAGTATGTGGACTTAGCTGTCTGTGAGTAGGCAGTATGCTGTGGTGGCTAAGAGCAAGGGGCAGATTTGGTTTCAACTCCTTGCTTTCCTGCCTACTACCTGTGCAATCATGGGCAGAACCCAGCCTAATTTAAAGCTTTTTTGCTTACCAAATGAAGATTTTTAAATAATTTTCCTTTATTTAAAAATGCTTTAATTTTGCAATCATTTCAAACTTAATAGAAAAGTTGCAAGAATAGTGCAAAGAATCCTTGTGTACTTCACCCCATATGTTCCAGTTGTTAATAATACTTATATTTACTTTGTCATTCTCTCAGTCTCTCAGTATCTGTGTGTTTATATATTTTTCAAACCATTTGAAAGTAAATTACAGAATTTTCTTTACCCCTAAGTATGTTAGTGTGTATTTCTGATAAATACACTTTTTTGGTATATAATCACAGAAAAGTTACCAAAATTAGGAAATTAACATTGATGTAATACTATTATCTAATTAAATGTTGTCAATTGCCCCAATAATATTGAGGATCACCTGCTAGCTTTAGTGATATCTAATCTATGACAATTTCTTAGGAATTATTTGCTTTTATGACTTTGACTTTGTGAATAGAATTGATTGCTTATTTTATAGAATGTCTCTCAATTTGGCTTTCTCTGATGTTTTTGAGGTTATGCATTTTTGCATGAAATGCTTCTTAGCCCTTCCATATAAGTCAGTTTGTCCCATGACTGTTGATAACTATGATCACTTGTTCAATATGGTATCTGCCAGGTTTCTTCACTATGAAACTACCACATTTTTCCTTTTCAATAGTCCTGTGGGGAGATACTTTGTGAGAACATTTACAAAAATATCCTGTTCTCATCAAGCTTTCACCCACAAGTTTTAGCATCCATTGACAATTTGTTGCAATCAATTATTACTCTGATGGTTGCCGCATGTTGATTTTATAACTTCTATTATTCTTTCTAGATTTATTATTTGCATTCTAATGCAAGGTAGATCTTTTCCATTATAACCATTATTATGTCATTATTTATTTTTGCTCAGATTATTCCAGATTTGGCCAGTGATGTGTTCTCAGTCTGAGTCCTGTGTTGTTTTGGCATGTTGCTGTCATTCTTTAAGCATTTTCTTACTTTCTGGTGCAAAAATATATGTAGACTGATTTTGCACTGTTCTATCTCTGGAACCAGCCATTTGCCCAAAGAGCGCTGATTCTTTTCGGTGGAGAAATAATTTAGAAAACAATATGTGAGTACTAGGAGCATTCATTGTCATTGGGATATCATAACTTCTAGTGCCCGCTTATTCCATAGAGCTAGGAAATATATGTATCTGTGTGTGTGTGTGTATACATATATAATTCCATATCATTTTCTATATCTTTCTACCTACCTATATGCAAAGCCATAGTACCTCCAATTCCAGTCCAATGCCACAAGGTTCATTTTGTACTTGTACCTCCTTTTTTGGACAGTGAGAAACCTGGCTTCCTTTATTTGCATTCTACTTATTTATTTACTCAAATTTGCTTTTTCTTTCCTGTAAGTGATATCTTTTGAGCACTGCCACCTAGAATCTCACATATTCTTGATGTGCCTCCCTGTGACCACTGCTCTGATCTTCCAGATGTCTTTCAGGATTGATGCCCTTAGAGTAGATTTTCTCTTTCTGGAGGTGAGTCACATCAGCCCTAGGCTCTCTGCCAGCTCCACTTTTCTGTGCATTTTTTTCTAGTAAGCTCTTGCTCTCTACTAAGGCTTGCAGGAGGTTGAGAGATAATTCCTTGGGATTTGGTATTGCTTTTTCTAAGTATAGGTAATTTGAAGTTTGGGCATTTTCTATCTTTATTTGCTGAAGGTGTGGGTTTTGAATAGTTTTATCGTTTTTTGTTTTTATTTCATATTGCTTTTGGAGGAAATTTAGGAAGATTTGGACTTAGGGGACTATCTTCATCATCAGCTATCTGGAAACTCATCTAAATAAGAATTCTTATTTTGTGAAGATTAAGTGGTATAACCTATGTAGAGTATTAAGTTTGTGTGTCTGTCAGAGTGAGAGAGAGAGAGTGAAAAAATTAAATATGGTTGACTATGCAACAGAAAAAGCCAAGTACCTGGCATGTAGAGTTAGTAATAGCAGCAACACAAATTTAATGAGATTTTTCTAGCAAAATTTCTATACTTATTTTAATTTTACAAAAGTAATATGTATAATATTGTGTGTGTGTGTGTGTGTGTGTGTGTATATATATATATATATATAGTTTTAAAATGACTACAAACCTACAAAAAAAAGCCAGCTCTGGATCTACCATTTCCTTTCTCAAGTCCACTGCTCAGAGGAAACCTCTTTCTACTTCTAGTTATTCTTTCTGTGATTCACCTTTTTATTTATAGGCAATATGCTTATATTTCTTCATTTATCAAGTTTAGATAATATTAATATTTTGTTAAATCAGTAATCAATGTTTACTGTTTTATTGTGTTGAGGGTCCCCAACATCACGTCTAGGTTTGATGATTCATTAGAATTCACAGGACTCAGTATATAGTTGTACTTGTGTATCTTAGTCTGTTTTGTGTTCCTATAACAAAGTATAGGAGACTAGGTAATTAGTAATGAGCAGAAATTTATTGGCTTGTGATTCTGGAGATTGGAAAGTCCAGGATCAAAGGGCTGGCATCTTCTGAGGGCCTTCATGCTGTGTCATCCCATGGCAGAAGGTGGAAGGGCAAGAGAGCTTGTGAGAGAGAGTGAGAGAGCAGGAGAGAGAGTGCATGTAAGAGGGGCTGAAGTCATAATTTACAAAACACTTACTCCTAAGATAACAAACTGACTCTTAAGATAATGGCATTAATACATTTATGAGGGCAGAGTCCTCATGATCTAATTACCTCTTCAAGGTCTCACCTTGAAACACTGTCACACTAGGGATTAAGTTTCTAACACATGAACCTTGGGGGACACATTCAATTGGTATCATCATGGCTAAGTTTTTTTTGTTTTTTTTTTTTCAGAAAAATGATACAGAGTAAGATCAGCAACAGTAAAAGGGATATGGGTGAAGTCCATAGGAGATAGGAGCAAGCTCCCAGAGTCTTCTCTTAGTGGAGTCACACAGTACACATGTAATTCCTCAAGCAAGTTGTGACAAAAAGTGAGATATATTGTCATGCAGGGAAGCTCAGCAGAGAATCAGTGCCCATAGTTTTTATTTATTTTTTAATTGAAGGCTTGTCACCTGGGCAGTCTGTGTTTGGCATATACAAAATTCTAGAGTGCTAAAAGAAAAGCAGGTGCTCAGCACAAGCCATATTGTTTGCACAGACAGTTTAGGCACAGTAAATCACTTATCCTGAAATGATGCCTGGCAAGGAAAGAAGAGTCAACCTTGTAAGCAAAGCTTTTAAAGCATAGCAGTCAGGCCTGCTATGCTGACTTTTTTCCTGCACAGTGGTTTTATAAAGATTTTCATACCTGTGTCAAGCAATCTGATTACATCCAAGTAATATGATTACATCTCCTTTCTTGTGTGATTTTTGTTTCCCCTACATTTAATAATTGCTTTGTTTAGATTATTGTTCTTGTGTGTTTGCTTAGTTTTTTGAATAACTATTACTAATTTTCTAAAACTCCAGCAGTATTATAGAAGAGATAAAATGCTTGAAAGATAAGTTGGCGGTCGTATTATAAAACTCCTGTATGTCATGTGTTACGGACTGAGTGTTTGTGTTCTCTCAAATTCATATGTTAAAATCCTAACCCTTGATGTAATGGGATTAGGAAGTAGGGCCTTTGGGAAGTAAGTGTGTCATGACAGCAGAGCCTTTATGATAGGGATTAGTGTCCTTAAAAGAAGAAACACTTGAAAATTTGCTTCTTTTTTTGATCTCCATCATATGAAGATATTACAAGAAGACAACCATCTGCAAACCAGGGAGAGATCCTTCACAGACACTAGATCTAGTGGCCCCTGGATCTCGGACTTCTAGACTCCAGTGCTGTGAAAAATATTTTTTTGTTGTTTAAGCTATCAGATCTATACCTATATCCAATCTATATCTTGTTACAGCAACCAGAGCTTACTAGGACATCATGCAAAGTAACTTTGAGGTTTTTTTTTTTTTTTTTTTTCTGTAGATTCCAAGAGCCATTAAGAAGGGTTAAGCAAGAAGAGATTTGATTAAATTTAGTTTTTCTTTTTGTCTATTTTGAGACTGGGTCTTATTCTCACCCAGGCTGGAGGGCAGTGGCGTGATCACAGCTCACTGCAGCCTCAACTTCCCAGGCTCAGGTGATTCTTCAACCTCAGCCTCCCGAGTAGCTGGGACTACAGGTACATGCCATCATGCCCAGCTAATTTTTTGTATATTTTTGTAGAGGCAGGGTATCCCCATGTTGCTCAGACTGGTCTCAAACTCCTGGGCTCAAGCAATCTGCCCGCTTTGGCCTTCCAAAGTGTTGGGATTACAGGCGTGAGCCACAGTGCCCAGCCAAATTTAGTTTTTAAAAAGATTGCTTTGCTGGAGGAGAGATAAGAGTAGGTTAAAGTAGGAGGTAGAGAGAGAAGTTAAACCGTTACCATAGTGCAATAAAGATGTAACAAAGATCGGATCTACAACAGAAAAGAAGGAGAAAGCCAAAAAACTTGGTGGCTGACTAGACTTGGGGGACGTGGTGAAGGGGATGTAGCATTTCAGGTAGGTTATAAAATGATAGGGTAAGAACAAACACAAAACTACTCCAAGATTAGATTAATTCCGCATTTATTTAGACAAGTATATTAGTTTCCTAGGGACGCCTTAACAAATTAGCACAGACTGGATGGCTTAAAACAGCAGAAACTTACCCTTTCATAGTTCTGGAAATCAAAAATCTGAAATCTAGGGTTTGGCAGGGTCAGTTCCTTCTGCAGGTTCTGAGAAGAATCTGTTCTATGCCTCTCTCCTAGCCCCTGGTGGTTGCCAGCAATCCTTGGGTTCCTTGGCTGGTAGATACATCACTCTAATCTCTGCCTCCATCTTTTTGGAGCCTTGTCCCCTGTGTGTCTGTGGCTCTTCTCTTCTTATAAGGATACCATTGATATTGAAATTAGGACCAACCCTACTTCCAATATAACCTCACCTTAATTTGATTACATCGATATATACCCTATTTCTAAACAAGATCACATTCTGAGGTTCTGGGTGGGCATGGATTTTTGGGAGACACTGTTCGACACTGCATTAAGAATATGAAATGGAATGCAGACCAAAAACAAGAGCAAATACTTATATCTCAGCAAAAGATCTGTTGTCTCCCTCCCCCATCCCTAACAGGCACCTGACTGTGTAAGGTATGGTCTTGCCAGAACTGGACAGCTCAATTCTTACAGAAGCATCACTCTTTAAATGTAGGGCTTACATCTCTTTTCTGGAAGATTCTTTATATTATCTTATGTGAAGGACTGTTACAAACATCTGGATCTCTTTGTCCTTGAAACTCACAAGGCTTTATCTTTATCTGTAGCAGGGAAGAGAAAGAGAAACAGATCAGTGTCTGGTGTCCCTGGACAGTATTTCTGCCTACAGACTTCCATTGTGTAAATGGGACTTGGATAAATGATATGGCCAAATGATATGTAGCAGGGCTGTAGCTCCAATATGGACTCTTTGGTTTAGGTGATTTCATATCCCAGTCTTCCTGGGACTGTTTATTTTACACTCAACGGCTCCCCCTTTCCCCTTTTACTGTCCAAAATGTTCTGGTATGTATGGTAGATTATATTTCCATACTACTTCTGACTCTTTGTCCTCTTTGTCCTGTGCTGTTTTTTCTTTTTTTTCTTTTTTCTTTTTTTTTTTTAACCATGATGCACAACTTGCCAAGACCAAAGAAAACCAGCAACTTTGAATGTTAAACTTTGGTGAAAGAGCACTAAAATCCAAGACTGGCTTCTGGGACAGAATTTTCGGTATCTGACAGCTTCCCACAGAATAACTGGAACATTGAGGTTTGTAGTCATGATAACTGGCAAATGAAAAGAAGAAAAAACTACATGAAAGGAGTAAAGAATACTTTATGGATAAATGGCTTTCTTAAAACTGCAGAGGTCTGGCCAGGCGCGGTGGCTCACGCCTATAATCTCAGCACTTTGGGAAACCGAAGCGGGTGGATCACGAGGTCAGGAGATCAAGACCATCCTGGTCAACATGGTGAAACCCCATCTCTACTAAAAATACAAAAATTAGCTGGGCGTGGTGGCATGTGCCTGTAATCCCAGCTACTGAGGAGGCTGAGGCAGGAGAATCGCTTGAACCCAGGAGGCAGAGGTTGCAGTGAGCCAAGATAATGCCACTACACTCCAGCCAGGCGACAGAGCGAGATTTAGTCTAAAAAAAAAAAAAAAAAAATAACAAAACCAAAAAACGAAAACAAAAAACCATAGAGCTCTACAGCCAGTTTGTTTTAGGCTGATCATTTCTAGAAACTTCTCATGTAACACAGAAAGACAAGGCTATATACTGCAGTCCCTCGTTATTCATGAGGAATACCTTTCAAGACCCCCAGTGAATGCTGGAAACCATGGATAGTATTGAACCCTATATATACTGTATATACACTATATTTTTTCCTAAACATATGTACATACTTATAATAAAGTTTCATTTATAAAATAGGCAAATAAGAGATCAACAGCAATAACTAATAACAAAATAGAACAGTTATAACAATGTATTGTAATAAAAAGTATGTGAATGTGATCTCTCAAAATATTTTATTGTACTTTACTTACCCTTCTTTAATGATGTGAGATGATGAAATCCTTATGTGATAAGAGGTGAGATGAATGATGTAGGCATTGTGACACAGCATTTAAAACTTATAAATTGTTTATCTCTGGAATTTTCCTTGAACTACAGTTAACCAAGAGTAACTGAAATCATAAATCTCAAAATTGCAGATGAAGGGGGACTACTGTACCATCTACTCTTAGAAGAAACAAAATCTGAACTGTGGCCTGTTTTTTTTTTTTTTTTTTTTTTTTTTTTTTTTTTTTTTTATTTAAAAATTTTTTTTTTTTTT
>NW_016804447.1:3968155-4041571 GCF_001698545.2 Rhinopithecus bieti | reverse complement strand
TTAAATTAACAGACTTTATTTTTTATGATTCTTTTTTCTTTTTTTTTTGAGACAGGGTCTCGCTCTGTCGCCAGGCTAGAGTGCGGTGGCATGATCTCGGTTCACTGCAATCTCCGCCTCTCGGGTTCAAGCGATTCTCCTGCCTCAGCCTCCCGAGTCGCTGGGATTGCAGGCACCCACCACCAGGCCTGGCTAGCTTTTGTATTTTTAGTAGAGATGGGGTTTCACCATGTTGTCCAGGATGGTCTCGGTCTCCTGACCTCATGATCCACCGTCTTGGCCTCCTGAAGTGCTGGGATTAAAGGCGTGAGCCCCTGTGCTCGGCCAAGAATTGTTTTAGGTTTACAAAAAAATTGAACAGAAAGAAAGAGTTCTCATATTACTGCCCCATCCCAGTTTTCCGTGATTAACGTCTTGCATTAGTGTGGTACATTTGATATAATGGATAAACCACTACTGATCCATTCTTATTAACTAAAGTCCATAGTTTATATTAGGGTTGACTCGCTATGTTGTAGGGTTTTAAGGATTTGGAAAAATGCAGACTGCCATGTATGCACCACTGCGGAATAATACAGAACAGTATGTCCGACGCCCTAAAAATCTCCGGTGCTTTACCTGTTCACCCTCTCCTCCTCATCCCCTAAACTTCTGGCAACTGCGAATCCTTTTTACTCTCTCCATAGTTTCACATTTTCCAAAATGGCATATAGTTGAATGTTATGAGTTGATTGTGAACAAGACACCCCCAAAAAGATATGTTGAAATTCTAACCTCTAGTACCCTGAAACAAGATTCTACTGGGGAATTGCAAATGTAATTATTTAAGATGAGGTCATACTGAAGTAGAGTAGGCCCTTAATCTAATATGAGTGGTTCTCTTATAAGAAGAGAAAAATTTGGACACAGATGCAGACACAGGAAGAACACTATGTAATAATGGAGGTAGAGATTGGAGTTACGCAGCTTCAAGCCAAGGAATGCCAAGGTTTGCCGGCAACTCCAGATGCTGAGAGAAAGGCATGGAACAGTTTCTCCCCTGAGCCTTCAAGAGAGCATAATCTGGCCGACATCTTTATTTTTGGACTTTCAGCCTCCAGAGCTGCTAGAGAATACATTTCTATTGTTGTAAGCCCCTTGGTTTGTGGTAATTTGTTGAGGCAGCCCTCAGAAACAAATACATTGGAATAAAACATTATGTAGCCTTTTCAGATGGTTCTTTTACTCTGAACATATATGAAGAGTTCCTCCTTTATTTTGTGGCTTGATAGCTTATTTCTTTTAATGGCTAGAATGGTATTTCATTGTACAGATGTAGCATAGTTTGTTTATTCATTCACCTATTGGTTGTTTCCAGTTTTTCACAATTATGAATAACGTTATTGACAGAGACAGGAGACAGCCAAATGCCGCCCAGGTCATTGTGCACAGGGGGCTGGCCTAAATATGCCCATGGTGAAAAATTCTGTCCCTTCCTTAACACATGCACAGTAAGGGAAATAAATCAATGTGGAGAGGCTCAGATGAAGAGCCTGCTTGCACACTGGGAGAGTGGGGCGGAGCCATTGGGAGTTCACACCTTATGCAGAGGGAAGAGCCCGGCCTCTTCATCTCCTGCGTGGTGGCCTGGTATTCAGTCTGTGAGCTGGGAGCCTGTTGGTAGGACCCCTTTTTTTTCACTGAGCTTTTTCTTTTAATAAATTCCACTCTCCTCACCTTTCAATATGTCCATGTGCCTAATTTTTCCTGGTCGTGTGAGAAGAACCCGGATTTTAGCTGAACTAAGGAGCAATAAATCCTGCATCATTACCATAACCATTTGTGTGCAGGTTTTTGTGTGGACAGAAGTGTTTAGTCTGCTGTATTTTCTCTCAGCTTTTGTCCATCTACTTCCATTAAGGGACAAGACACTTATTTCTTCCCCCGCAGCATGTGAATTGCCCTTAGGTTTTCCTCCTTTCCTTAATTCAATCAAAAAATATTTATTGAGTACCTCCTGTGGGCCAGACACTATGCTAAATATTGGAGCCCTAATAGTAAGTAAAATAGAGGTAGTTCCCACTTTCATGCAGCTTTAGTTGAGGAGCAGAGATCTCAGAATTCAAGTGAGCTTATAAACAGAATAATTAAAAGTCAGAAGTGCTATGTGGGAAACAAATAGTGTGCTGAGATTGGAAATGCTGGGTTGGGGCTGCAGGAGCCTCAGGTAGGTGATGAGAGAGAGGTCTCATGTGGGCCTGGGTCCCATAAGCTGGGAGAGAACTTGGCACGTGCTGGGCTCAGAAAGGAGGCAGAGGAGCTGAAGTGTTTTGAGCCAGGGCGGGGTTGAGGAAGCTGTCATGAGATGAGGCTGCAGAGAGAGGCAGCAGCACTCATTCACGCTGAAGTGCTTTTGTTATGTGTTATTGGAGGGATTGAAAGTGGGAGGTAACACAGTCCTATTTATGGTTTTCTGAGTTTTATGTTAATGACAGATAACGATGCGGCAACCACTGAACAAATATCAGTCTGTGAATTTGGAAACTTTTCAACATCTGTAGTCTTTCTTCATCCTACCCTAGTGAGATTTTCTGGAAGGTCTAGACTGCAGCTAGGGCTTTTTCAAGGTATTCTAGAATATGGCGTGAATGGTGCTCCCCAGAGTTGCACAGTGGGCATGTAGTGACTTCACATCATCTCAGGATTAGGCCCTAACAGCCATTTCATAGCCGGATCAGTTCAGATGGGGGTCAGAGATTACGCTGCCTTGGACTAAAGCTGTTTCTGTATTGTCACATAACAGTTAAATGTGTGGATTTAAATATAAAAATTTAGTTAGATCTTCTTCTATGACTTATTTGGCTTAATTAAATTGGATTTAAATAAGCTAATTTTCCAGCCTACCAGATAATTCCTCTAGATCTTAACAGGCCCCATAGTGATGAGGGAGTTCTTCTTAAATATACACACAAATGTGAAAGTCTGCACCTAAACAAGCATGAAAAGCTGTCTGAACTCAACCATAATACTTCATTTGCTCCAACAAAGAAGTGGACTTTCGATAGCCTATTCCAGAAGTTCCCCACACTTGTGTATATTAATTTTTCAGATTGAAACCGGTTAAGTGAAAATAATTTAGAGAGGAAAAAAAAATCCAAAAATCCAAGACCTTGTTAGTGAGCTTTGACAGGCAGAGCTGACGTTGATGAAATTCACACTTGTGACTGAACAAATTATTGATGGGTTCCTCTGGGTCTTCAGTTCCCAGTCAAGGGCAATTAGTATGCTCATGGTTACATGGATGTGCATAATAATAGCTAACTCTTATGGAGTCCTTATTAGTACTAAATACAGCCCTAAATTCTTTTCATGTGTTGTTTCATTTAATCTTCACAACCCAACGAGATATGTGTTACAGTTACCCTCCTTTTTTAGAAAGAACATTGAGGAATCTGCCCAAAGTCCCACAGCGATGAATGGCAGAGCCAGGATTTGAACCCAAGTGGTCAGATCACAGAGCTTGCCCTCACATTGGTGCCAAGTGATTCTCCATGTGACCTCCCTCAGCTCCATCTTACTGGGAGGGTGGTGATTGCCTGGACTAATGGTGGCCCATGCAGGCAGTCCACAAAGTGGCCTCATAGAAACAGCTATACCAAAACTGCAACAGGGGTCATGAATGAGAGCAATCAGGTTTTCTCTTGTGAATATGTACTGAGGAATACAGACAGAGGAACACAGAGGGAGGGGCAGCCACCAAAACTCACATAGTGAGAACTCGGGTACACTGAGGCTCTAAGATCACAGAGGCCTATAGGGGTGTGAATGAACCAAAGCAATGATCACCCACAAGTGTTAGCAAGCAGAGGTGTCATGTAGGGAAGAGAGACAGAGGAGAGAAGAAAGTGGTTAGTCAGCGGAGGAGAGAGATTAGGATGTGACAGAGATTTAGCGAATTCTCACAACCAAGAAGGCAGAGACCCTGTCCAAATTCATGCTCCTATTCTGTGACAACCAGGGGATGCCCAATAAATGCTGCCACACTGTGAATAGAAGGAACAGGAGGACTGCGGGGTCCTGGGAATGGCAGCACTCCTGAGGGCAATTCAAGAGCATTTGCTGCTGAGGGGCTGATGAGACTGCTCTGCCCCTGGAGCGGAATGACTTTCCAGGGAGTTTGCCTCTCTTCTGTGGCTCCTTCTTTTTCTCATGAGATTTTCTTCTTTATTGGCAAGAGTACCATTTCAACCAAAATGGCAAAACGTTTGTTTTTGGCAAAAACAATGGCAAAGAACACTGTTTATGTGAACAAAGGGAATAATTTCTTCAGATCCTCTTCAAATGTTTAATTCCCCCTCATTAGGGATGGAAATAACAACATTCAATTCTACCTGAATTCTATCTTCTTAAAATCAAAGCATGTAAAGGTAAGGGTCACCTAGGTTTTCAATATCTTAAGTGTTACAAATTTCAAATTACCTTTCAATGGTGAAAGATGTTTTGTTTTCTTTCCCTTGTAAAAATCAAAGATTGATCATGCATGTGCATGAATAATCTAGATAATGACTTTCCATTTATTAGAATAATTTACAAACTCTGCCTCATATATTCTCCTCTGCTGTCAATTACCTGCCTCAAGAATGGAGCTCAAGGTCAGTTTTACAAAAAGGTTTGCATCCGCCGAGTTTTTCCCTGCTCCCCAGTTCTGAAAGTGAATTTAAAGGACCAGCTAACCACCACGTGGGGCATGCTTCATGGAGAGAATGCAAGATTTCAATTAAATAGTTGTGATTTCTCGTCCCAGTTTTACCACCTTTCTGACTGTAATCTCAAAGCAAATCACTTAACTCTCCTGAGCATCAGTTTTCTCATCTGTAACCTAGGAGATGTAATGATACATTTAGTAATAACTATTTAATAGAATTCTTGTGAGATTTTGATGACATCCTATATGCAAAAGTGCCAATGCAATGATTATTTTAGATTTCCCCTTAGCATTGATTACTGGTTAGAAGATGTTAACATTTTGTTTTATTTATATTTTCTATACCCATGTTTATTTAGTGGATAGATTACTGTGAGCAAGTCATTCAATATCCTCATCATTGTTCTTAAGACAAAGACCAAAATCTTTAACATGGCTTGTCTGTCAACCTTAAGGCCAATTCCTTCCCTGGGTCTCCAAGTTCTGGACACACCTGACTTCTTTTGGGTTTAAAGGAAGTCACCTTCCTGTCTACCCTTAGGTCCTTGCACGTGTTTTCTCTGCTTGAAACACACCCCCAACTCCAATCTTGCTCCATTCCCCTCTTCTCTTACCTAGTGCTGATGGAGCTTAGTTCAGATGCCACATGCCTGGGGAAATCCTGCCCACCCTTGGGTTTAGCTCGAGTCTATTTGTTATGGGCTCCCTGTAGTTCATCCTTGTACTTTTCCCAGATAGCAACTGCACTTACTTTTGTGTATATGAGACAAGTGCATCGTTTTCTTGAAAGCAAAGACCATGTGTGTGCTGCTTCCCTTGGAAGCCCAACCCATAGCTCAGTGCGTGGCATATGGTGTATACATGATAAATATGTGTTGTGTGAATAAGAAAATAACTTGAATACAATTAGTAAAACTCATAATGTGAAGTAAACATGTTGAATAGTTAATAAAAACTAATACAACTGTATTAGGTACTAAAGAGAGTGACCAAATGCATGAAGTAATTATTTGTCTATTGGTTACATAGGAATTGAGTTTGTCGGCAAGCATATATAATCTATGAGCTAGTACAGTATAAAACAGTTGAAAATTGGTACCTAGGAATATATAAACGTGAAAAGGTAAGGCCGGGTCAAAAGCTAGAATAAATATTTAGACTAGAGTGCCCTTCGAGGTTAATAAAATTGAGCTGTAAATTTGATTCTATGCTTGCCACAGGCCAAAACAAAAATGAAAATATGATCCGTTATGTGACGGTCATCGACCTGAGGGAAAAATCCCTCCAGTCTTCTAGAGAAAGAAGGCTGTTCATGGTAGTTTTGTTTTGTTTTTTCTTTTCTGAAAGACATTTCTTTGAAGGGACAGCACTTACTTTCTCCATGGCTCCTTGAGCATTTTGGCAGCCTTCCAAAACCTGCAGCATTAGAGGGTCAGAGAGTCAGAGATTCTGTTTCCAGATTCTTTTCCTCTCCTGAAATTTCTGTCTCATTGCAATTAAAAAAAAAAACAAAAAAAAAAAAACAAAGCTTAAAGTGTGATCTTTGCTAGATCACACTGGGGTGGTAGCAGGTAGGGGGTATATCCAGATCTTCCAGGCCCTAAGCCTTTGGTGTGACAATATCCCCACAGACCCTGCTTTAGTACTGACTCTACGCTTACCAGCTTCTGACCTGGAGCGAATCACTTAATCTTCCTCAATTTCTTTGTCTGCATGGGCCTGCTGATAACTCCTTCACAGGGTGGCTGAGAAGTTGGATGTGATAACATCTGTAGCTGCGCCTGGCAGAGCCCCACGCTCCATAAAATGGTTCTGTCTTCATACATTTCTTCTGCCCCCTCAGATTTGACATAAGGTCCCTGGAGAGACTGTGAGCAGTAGGCCCCTGTTATCCAGGGTTTTGCTTTCCAAGCTTTCAATTACCTGCAATCAACCAGAGTCCTAAAATAAGTGAGTATAGAGGAATAAAATATTTTGAGAGGAGAAAGAGAGAGAGACCACATTCACATACCTTTTGTTACAGTATATTGTTCTATCTTATTATTAGTTGTCATCGTTAATCTCTTACTGTGCCTAATTTGTAAATTGACTTTATCACAGGTGTGTGTGTACAGAAAAAAAACCCCCAGTATATATAGAGTTCAGTATGATTTGTAGTTTTAGGCTCCACTGGGGTCTTTATCTGTATCCCCATGGGTAACAGGGGACTACTCTTTTGAAAACTCTTGTAGATGTATGAGCATGTGTATATTCTAAAGACTCAGACAGAAGGGAGGCCCAATCTACTATTTTATCAAGCAAAAGAGGGAAGAAATAATTGAATTTATTTCTGTTTATTAATAATTTTCTTCCTGGATTTTACTTTTATATATTTTATTTATTTTGATCTAAAGCAATCAAACCGGGAATAGTTTTATAGCCTCTAATCTTTTCACCTAATATATAATGTGTATATAGAATTTAAAAGTATAGAGTATGTCACTTAAAAAAAAATCCTTATTTTTGCAAA
Organism: Rhinopithecus bieti; assembly: GCF_001698545.2. NCBI lineage: Eukaryota > Metazoa > Chordata > Mammalia > Primates > Cercopithecidae > Rhinopithecus > Rhinopithecus bieti. The sequence goes on along the minus strand of NW_016804447.1, from coordinate 4,034,378 downwards.
TTAATGAGGCATTGCACCAGTGGTTCATGCAAGTAAAAACAAAAGAGTGAGTTGTGGGATTCATGGTCAAGAGTCAGGAATGACTTAGCCATTGAACATATATTGGGGTTTCTCACCTTTGCTACCTTTATACTGAGAAACTGGGCTTCCACTTAGCTGAACGTGATCACTGCTAGAGATTTTTCTTTCTATAACTTTCTCTAAATGCTTATTTGGTCTCTTGTGCCAAATTTCTGAATTAGAAAGCATAATAACTTCACTTATAATGTCTATGATTTCTGAGCAAATTATTCTTGCCTTTCTAACTCATTCAATCCAGAGTTGTCCATCTGAGAAGGTCATGAGAAATGCATACCTTCTTTAGAAGTCACCTTAGATATAGTGGTTTCTGTGACAAAGTCTCAGAGGGACAAATTATATTGCCCAGTGGTTACCAGAACTGTCAACAGGGGGACATGTTTATTTGTACAGTAATTTTCTTTATATATACTTTTTTTTCCCTGAAAGAAAGCATTCTGTTAGCACACCAGATCTAAATGTGGATACCCTGTATATGTCTCATTATGGTTTTGTGGACAAAGAAATTAAAAACAATGGTAGTTTAATAACAAATTTGCTTTGTTTCCTCTGGCAGTGTCAGAAATTTAGACTCTTTCTCCCTGAAAAAAAGGGTACTAATTGTGTGGTTGTAATGGAGTAGATTTATACCCAGAAATCCAGGGTGCTTAACGCTATAAAAATATTTAGATTTAATAACCCATATATATTAAGTTAAAAAGGTCTTTTAAATGACCAATATCCATAGAAGAGAGATAGTAGTCTACTACTTGCATAGTAGACTACTCTGTTTTGAACATGTGGTATTTCCCTGGATTTTGCAGATTTCTATGTTTAGGTGTTCTAGATTGGAGTAGTAACCTCAAAGGTGGCCATGGTAGGATTGGAGTAGTAACCTCAAAGGTGGCCATGGTAGGCAGTCCTTTGTGGCCTGTGAAATTCTCTTGCACAATCCTGCACTGGGACTGGCAAATCAAAATTTCTAGCATTGTGACCATAACATAGCTTTTACAATAGTATCTACCTAGTGTCTGTAGCATGAGTAATGAAGATGAGCATGCCATCTTCTTTTCATTGAATACTTACTCTGGTAGGTATGACTCAAAGGGCTTCAGCCATGTTATCTCATTTAACTCTCCGAGTCTGTATGATTGTTACTCCCATTTTACAGACGAGAAACTGAGGTCCAGAAAGTTGAAGTGACAGCTGGTGTGTGTTGTGGAGGACAATCTAATCAGGGGGTCTCTGGCTGTGGGTCTCTTTTCTAAACTGCCACACATATTGTTCCTCAAAGATCTAATTGTTACCTAAGTTACCTAATTATTAGCAGTACAGAAGGATGACAGCTGGTGTTTCAGCCCTAGCTCTCCAGCCTATTTCCTAGGTGACTTGGGCATTTATTCATTCTTTGGCCTTGGTTTCCTTATCAGTCAAATGTGGACAGTTTAACTAGATGGTTTTTAAGATTCCCCTTGTCATCATATTGGGTGAGTGTGATTAATATGACTCATTAATGTGGGTGGTCTCGATAATTTGTGAATAGCAGTGACTGTTGTGATCCCCTTTACAGACCTACATTTTATAAAGGAGAGTTGCTTGACAATAGCACAGGGTAACACAGTATAGAAGCAAGGACCGTGCACTAGTCATCTGGTGACTTTCTGGAAGGAGGTCAGAATATCTAGGTAGTACCAGTTCATCTGGGCTGCTATTAATATAACAAAATGCCATAGACTGGGTGGCTTATAAAAAATAAAAGTTTATATATCACAGTTCTGGAGGCTGGGAAGTCCAAGATCAAAGTGCTGGCAGATTTGAGGTCTAGTGAGGGCCCATTTCATGATTCATAAACAGCACCTTCTTGCTGAATCCACATGTGGTGGAAGAGGAGAACTCTGGTCTCTTTAGACTCTGATAAAAGCACTAATCTCATTCATGAGGTCTCCACCCTCATAACTTTAGCACCTCCCAAAGGCCCTACCTCCTAATACTATCACACGGGGAATTGGGTTTCAACATAGGAATTTTGAAGGGACACAAACATTCAGACTATAGCGGGTTTAATCACATCCAAGCTACATAAGCTTTATCAGACTACATGATAGCTCTGAGCTTTGGTTTTTTCCAGTTGAAACTTAACAGAGTGTATCTCATACTCAATGTCTTTGGATTGAAAGAAATAAAGTACAGCATATGAAAGCCTTAACATAATTATGAGCAGAATTATTGAAAGACTATTGATAAGCAGCAACCAAGAGAAGAGTACAAAATGGACAGCAAACATATTGGTCATAGAACAAATGATCACTGAAGCACATATTATTTGCCGTCACTGTGATGGCAGAGGAGCATTCAATAGTATCTCTCTCCTGTGCAGGTTTTAAGATCCTTCTTGATGTCTCCCCCGATTCTACTCTTGTGACCCTTCCCCATAAAAGAGAAATAGTTGGGTTATGGCTGAAGACTCTAGACACACCTCGGTTGTCTCATTTGCCACACTAGATGGGGGTTGATCTGCTCATGCGTGTGCCTCGTCCATTAGAATGTGAGTGACTCAGGGGCTTGGTCTTGTTTGCCTTCACATCACTACCATCTCGTCCTCTGCCTGGCACAAAGTCAGTGCTTGATGGATGTTTGTTGGTAGACTGCAAGTCCTTGCAATCTATTTAGACCAATCTATTTAGACATATGACACAATTAGAATACATTTAGATATTAACATCAGTAGTTATAACAAAACCAACAGCAATAAGAATCATAACAGCTACTGCTTATTGAAAACAAGACACTCAGCTAATAGAGTCATTGCTTGCACACAAACCACAACTATACTGTTATATATTTGACCTCCTTAATTGTCTTTGCCAGGTTGAATTTAGGCCTTTGGACCTGAAATAACAAATTCACTCTTTTTTTTTTAGCCTGGTAGAGTTGCCTCTCAGCTGACAGTTCAATTCTGGCAGCATTCTCCATTTTAATCTTTATAGCAATGGTTTATTCAATAATTTGAATTTTTTCACACTTTTGCACTTATTTTATAATATGTATGAAATAGAAAAATGAAAGTATAAGAGTACTGATTTTAATAATGAGTAATTTGGTCGCATGTACTTAATTCAATTTAAAAAAAGTTGGAAAGCATCAGGGTGCCAAAAATTGGGACAATTTATCCTTAATTGGACATTTATTGATCTTAAGCCAATCGACTATGGTTTAATTGTCAAAGCAAAGAACAAAATTATAGAACATGTGCAAAACTCTAAAAATCAATGGTCAAAGATTATAGTTAGAACTGGATGAAATGAGGAATTTTTTTGTAGCACACTGAACATGGAGTCCCATTTACTGCATACATAATTGTGATGTTCAAGTTTAACCAATTTGAAAATTTTCAGCAATGCATTATGTAGGAAAATTGAGAACTTCATATGTTTTGCTTAATTCTCCAAATTCTTCAAAGTAGACATAATTTTCGCCATTACAGAGAAGTCCGTGCTTAGGAAGTGGCAAAGCTGCATCATTAGTTTGTTAGGACCCCTATAACAAAGCACGACAGACTGAGTGGCTTAAACAACAATTTACTTTTTCATAATTATGGAAGGTGGAAGTTCAAGAAGTGTCATTAAGTTTGGCTTCTTTTAAGCTTTCTCCCCTTGGTTTGCAAATGACTGCCTTCTCCCTGTGTCTTTAAATGGTCTTCCCTTTGTGTGCCCACATATCTGTTATAATCTCCTTCTTCAATAGGGATACCACCATTTGGATTAGGGCCCAACTATAGGAGCCCATGTTACTTTAATTACCTCTTTAAAGGTTATATTTCCCAATGCAGTCACATTCTGGGGTCCTAAGGGATAGGATTCAACTTACAAAATTTAGGAGAGAAGGACACAATTTAGCCCATAACATTATGACATGATTCAAAGTTGGTGACTGTAAACTCATTTTTTTTTTTTTCAAGAAGGGAAGAACTTATCTTGAGGAATTAGGACAGAGGGAAGATGGCAAAAAAGAAACTCATAATTGGAGGACCCATGTAGGAAAGAGTGATTGATTCAGAATGCCAAAGATACAAATTAGCCCTGAGAGGTAAATTTTTTTTCCCTAAATCAATGTTTTACTTTTCTATTGATACAATAAAACAAAACAAAACAAAACAAAACAACAAAAAGTCTTTTGGCTTTAAGCAGCTTGACCCCAGTGTAAAGTTTGAAGAATTAGGTCATGCATTTATTACTGCTCTGAGTCATGAAACAGCTGCTTCACTGCAAAATGACTAAGGTGTTCAGAGAACTTTAATCAGCCTAATCAGGTCATCCGTGGGACTTAAAGGGGTCTGGTTACAAATCTTCAAAGCTCTGAACTACTTTCTGCATCCACAGGCTAAAAGGGTTATTAAGTTAGTTGCACAGAGAGATGGAATTAATACTACTTGATTGAGCTAAGATCATCATATTCTAAAAAGCAATTAAAAGAATTCTGACCTTTGAAAAGTAAATCAGTGAATTTTGATGTTACATTTGAATCTGGGAAAAGGCAAATAGTGAATTTAATAAGTATAAATGAGTCTTTTAACTGAAGAATTTTTAGGGGATTTTAGTATATACTTTTCTTTGAAAAGTAATTTAGTGATCATAAAATCTAGATTTTTGCATTCCATTTTATGTACACAAAGACTTGCTTTCTGTGTGTGAAGTACATCACAATACATACTTTATACAATATATATATATACCGATATATATATTCATATATAGTAGCCAAAATTTCATTAATAGCCCATTTTCCCAAGCTTTCAGAAATCGTTTGCTTTGCTACTTTGATTGCCTGCACAGTAAAATGTGAAAGTTGGCAGAGTGACTTCTGAGGAGCAAAAATGTACATTGAGAACTGTTTGAGTACTCAAACATTGTGATTTGAGTTACAGGAAAATCCCTTAGTTGTCAATCAAAGGCAACAGATTAATTTCTAAGGAGCTTAATAAGCCTGAGTTTGAACATGCAAATTAGAAAAGGACTTGACCAAAATAACTACAAAGAAAGCAGTGAGGAGCGGTAGAGAGAAATGACTGCAGACACAAAATGTGCTGGAGGAATAGCCAATTTTAAAAGCTTTGAGAGGTAGTGAAGGCTTTGCAGTGACTTAGGTTATATCAATGATCCAGAATCATAAAGAGTTAAATAGCACCCATAGCTTCTATTTAAGCGGGCAGATTACTGGGAAATGCACATGATATCTCTGGAAAACTAAATTCTATGAACTATACTATTCATTCATTTATTCACTAATTAATAGATGATATATCAAACACCTACTATTTATTATCCAACAAATATCCATTGAGTGCCTTCTCTTTCAGGCATTGTCGTAGACTCTAGGAATATATCAATGAACACAACAGATACAAATATCTGCCCTGTAGCACCTCTGCTTACATTTTATTTGGAGGAAACAGACAATAAAATGGTAAATAAGTAAATGTCTCAGTCCACCTTGTGTTCCTATAACAGAATACCACAGACTGGATAATTTATAATAAAATTTATTTGGCTCATGGTTTGGTGGGACTGAGAAATCCAAGATCAAGGAGTTGCATCTGCTGAGGGCCTCCTTGCTGTGTCACCCACGGCAGAAGGGAAAAGAGAGGGCAAGAGATCAGACTTGCAGTCTCAAGCCCTTTTAGAGTCAGCATTAATCTATTCATGAGGATGGAACCCCCATGACCTAAACACCTCCCATCAGGTCCCACCTCTCGACACTGTTGCACTGGATATTAAGTTTCCAGCACATGTTTTTTGGAGGACATATTCAGACCATAGCAGTAACATATAGAATGTCTACACAGAATAGACTGTTGTGTGCTCCGAAGGAAAATAAGACAGGAAGTAATTTACCCAAATGAGAAATATATTGCCTCCAAAATCCTCTTGAGAAGATACAGCAGGGCTTGGCAGTTAGAGCAGCAGACTGAAAACAGAAATTGGCATGATGACACTAATTTTGCTACCAAGTGCATTGGGTAATAAGGTGTTTCATCTTTGTTTACCATAGTTTCCCTACTCTAAAAAGAAGACATTTACGGAATTTAGTTTTGACAGTTAAATAATAAAATTATAGTTTTACAATATAAAAATTACAAAAATCAAATCATTCAAGATATGTATTCACAGCTATGATATACACAGTACCATATATGTTGATGAATTTCTTTTGCATGCAAATAAGATGGCTGGTGGCTGAGAACTTCTGGATAGCTTTGGAATGAGCACTGCTTGCTAGAAAGACCAAGGCATGATTAGAGGTTTGAAAGAAAGAGATTCCAGATTGAGATAATCACTAAAGACTGAGTTAATCACCAAAGGCCAGTGATTTAGTCAGTCATGTCTGCATAAACAGAGCACCATAAAACCCCCTAATCTATAAAGTTCAGAGAATTTCAGGGTTGGTTAACACATGGGGTTCTGGGAGGTGCAAAAAGGGCATGAAACTCCACGCACCCTTTGTTGAAGGCTGAAAGAATGAGGATTGTGATCAATTCAGTATACCACTGGAAGCTATATGAGTAAACAGCAAACTGTTTCTCACGAAAGCAGGATGTTGGCAAACTGACAAACTGCGTCTGCCACCCAGAAGGAATGCTAAGAGTAGTCATGACCCAGGTACAAGTGTTTCTTGTAATTAGGCACATCTGAAGCCTGTTAGCAATAATGTGACCCTGTAATCAATTAAGCAGCTGACCAATTGTTACCTCCTGTTCCCTGCTCTTTCTACCCAATATATACGAAGGGCTGTAGAGGCTCAGCTGGCTCCTGCCTTTGCTTACTAGAAGCAGGAAGCTCTCTTCTTCTTCCCCTGGTTCCTTTCTTTAAAATTGTTTCTTTTGTCTTAAGTTTTCATTTCTGTGTTCATCCTCCTTTGTTCAGTCTCGCAGTGATGGTTTCAAGTAGTAACTGTGCCAGTCTGCCACAAGTGGCACCCAAACAGGGACTATCAGGGACAGAGACCTGAAGGGAGCTGAAGAGGCCTGCAGGGACAAATAGAGATAAGTAGGGATAAATAGAGACAAATAGAGATAGGAAGGCAAAGACAGGGACTTACAGGAACTTGCAGGAACTAACAGGGACCATAGAGACAGACAGAGACAGAGAAGGATAGATAAAGACTAACAGAGACTAGCAGAAGCTAGCAGAAACTTGCAGGGACAGACAGGGAAAGATAGGGTCTTCTGGGGACTTGAATGAGGAAGGTCTGCTGGAGCAGAAAAAACTAAAGCCCAGAAAAAAATTAAAACCAACCAGATGAATGAGAAACTCCGTTACAAGTGTGCTGGCAGCAATATAAGGTCAGTGCTCTAAAAAGGTACTGGTCAGTGCCCTAGAGGTACAAAAACCAGGAAGTTTTAGAATCAGGGTAACATGGAAAAGAATTTGGTTATTTATCTTCTTTTTTGTTTGGAGTTTGGATTGTACTGTCTTGTTTCAGGGTTTGAGAGAATTTTTTGCCCCACCTACACCACCTTTCAAAAGTGGTGAACAGGAGAGGCAGGGTGAAAATTGGTGTGTACTATCTTTTGTGGCTGCAGAAATGCTAGCTTTGGCTTTGGCTTTTGGGAATACAAACACATATTGTAAACGTGCACTGGCACTTGTGAGATGTACAAGAGGCTTAGGAACACCTGGAAGCACAGGATTAGACCTCCCAGTCAGAGAATGGGTTATATTAATTGGAGGAAACAAACTCACTAAGATTCCCACTGGTATTTGGGGACCTTTGCCAACAGGATACATGGGATTGATTCTGGGTAAAAGCCATCTTAACTTACAGCGCATTACTGTAGGCCCAGCAGTCGTTGATTCTGATTGTGAAGGAGAAATTCAGTGGTAATGTTATAAGATCTTTGGGTTTTTGAACCAGGGAGAATATAGTGCTCAACTGTTGCTTATTTCCTGTAAATTGCACCTTTCTCCACAAAAGGAGAAACGAGGGAATCGGGTTTGGACGTACAACTAGGAGGGAAATTTATCTGTCACAACCCATAGCATCTAATAGACCCACTTGTGCAGTGTAAATTGAAGAAAGTAAGTTTTGTGGGCTTATGGACACGGGAACAGGAGACTGGAGGGACTCATGGATCCCAACCATGGACCTGGTTCCCTCGGCACCAGCTGAATGTGAAGACAGAATGAACCACCAACCGGCAATTGAAGGCTGCACATTTTGCAATTGCCTTTCTCAATTAATTCAAAAACAGAAAGGGGGAGATGTTGAACGCTGAAAGAATGAGGGTCGTGATCAACTCTGCATACCACTAAAAGCTATATGAGTAAACAGCAAACTGTTTCTCACGAAAGCAGGATGTTGGCAAACTGACAAACTGCATCTGCCACCCAGAAGGAATGCTAAGAGCAGTCACGATCCAGGCACAAGTGTTTCTTGTAATTAGGCACATCTGAAGCCTGTTAGCAATGTGAACCTGTGATCAATTAAGCAGCTGACCAATCGTTACCTCCTGCCCCCTGCTCTTTCTTCCCAATAAATATGAAGGGCTGCAGAGGCTCAGCTGGCTGCTTCCTTTGCTCACTAGAAGCAGGGAGCCCTCTTCTTCCCCTGGCCCCTCCTTTAAAATAGTTTCTTTTGTCTTGAGTTTTCATTTCTGTGTTTGTCCTCCTTCATGCAGTCTTGTAGTGACAGTCTCAAGTAGTAACCATGGCAGTCTGCCACAGCCCTTCACCCTATACCTTGCCCTATGCATCTCTTTTATCTGGCTGTTCCTGTGTTGTATCCTTAATAACAATCCAATGATAGTGAGTAAAAGGGCTTCCTGAGTTCTGTGAGCCATTCTAGCAAATTATCATACCAGAGGAGTGAGTCTTGGGACCCCCTCCCCCATTTATAGCCAGCTAATTACAAGTATGGGAGAGCAAGGACTTGTGATTGGTGTCTAAAGTGGGGGCAGTCTTATGGAACTGAGCCTTTTAACTTGTGGAATCTAACACTAACTCCAAGTAGATAGTGTCAGAATTGAATTGAATTATTTGAACACTCAGCTGGTTGGAGAATTATTTGGAGTGGGAGAATCTCCACACACATTTGGTGTCAGAAGTGTTGTGAGTAAAAATGGTTCATATTTCCTTTGGAGCAAAGACCTCTGGGCCAGCAGAGGATAAGGTTGCAGGAATAAGAAGCAAAAATTTGCTAGTGGTTCATTAAGGGTAGCAGTAAGTGGTGCCACTCCCATTTCCACCCTTTTATTCCTTGACCCGTGAATTTAGGCTGTGAGATCCAATATATAGGCTATGGGAGCACGATATGTTTGACATTGACTCACAGCATATGCAGCCTCCTGGAGAACCTTGTGCCAGCCCTGCAAGGTATTGCCACCTAGCTGGTTCTATGAGTATTTAAAAGGCAATTCCACTGTTCTAGGAAGACAGCTGCTTCAGGATGGTGGGCAGTGTGGTAAGATGTGAATTCCATGAACACGGGCTTGTTGCTGCACTTCTTTTGCAGTAAAGTGAATTCCCAGATTAGAAGCAATGCTGTGTGGAATACCATTACCATGATAAGGCATTCTGTAAGTCTTCAAATGGTAGTTTTGGCAGAAACATCGTGTGCAGGGAGGGTAAATCCATGTCCAAAGTATGTGTCTATTCCAGTAAGAGCAAAATAATGTTCCTTTCATGGTAGAAGTAGTTCAATATAATCAGTCTACCCGTAGGAACTGGCTGATCGCCGTGGAGAATCGTCCCATATTGGGAGCTCAGTGTTGGTCTCTGCTGCAGCCAACTGGGCACTCAGCAGTGGTTGCAGCCAGGTCAGCCTTGGTAAGTGGAAGTTCATATTGCTGAGCCCATGTGTAACCTCCATCCCTGCCACCATGGCCAGTTAGGTGGTGACAGGGGTGGCTGGGGAAAGAGGTTGACTTGTATCCATAGAGCAGTCATCCTATCAACTTAGTTATTAAAATTCTCTTCTGCTGAGTTTACGATTTGGTGAGCATTCAGATGAAACAAATATCTTATATTTTACCCAGAGAGGTTTAGCCACATATGTCTTCCTCAAATGTCCTTGTCACCAGTTTTCTAATCATGTTCCTTCCAAATCCCTGACCATCCAGCCAAACTATTGGCTAAAGTCCATGAATCAGTATATAATTACATATCTGGCCATTTCTCCTTCCAAGCCAAATGAACAGTCAGGTGCATTGTCTGGTGTTCTATGCACTGGGAGGATTTCCCTTCATCACTGTCCTTCAGGGATGTTCCAGAAAGGGGAAGTAGAGCTATAGCTGTTAACTTTTGGGCGGTGGTATAAGATATTGAGAGCCTGGTTTGGGGACACAGCAATGGGAAGAGGACAGACCGTTGTAAAGGCTAGTTAGTGGAAGAACTAGCAGAGTAAAAATCTAGCAGAGTAAAACTGCGTATTATGCAGAATCATCTGTAAACCAGGCCTGAGTCTTTCTCTGTCAACTGATTATAGGACACTCCCTCTGAGGCCATAGGTGCAGGCTGGGAGAGAGAAGGCAATGTAGCAGAAGCGGGCGGGGTCCAAGGGCATTTGAGCCACTTCTTATAACTTGTGCCTTCAGGTCCTGCTTGGGCCCAATCACATATATGCCACTTCCACTTGATGATGAAGTGCTGCTGTACATACCCATCTTTATGATGCAGTGGGTCAGACAAACCCCAGTTCATGATGGGAAGCTCAGGCGACAGGGTAACTCAGCCCCAGGTCAAGTGTTCAGTGTCAACTGAGGCCTAGTAACGGGCCAAAAGCTGTTTCTTGAAAGAAAAGTAATTAGCTGTGGATGGTGTTGGGGCCTTGTTCCAAAATTCTAACAGTCTACGCTGCAATTCACCTATGGGGGCCTGAAGAGGCTCCAAACAGCATCCCCAGCTTCCACGGACACTTCAAGCACCATTAGATCTGCTAGATCCCATGGCCCAAGTGGAGGGGTAGCTTGCATAGCAGCCTGGACCTGTTGCAGAATCTTCTTTTATTCTAGTCCCCACCCAAAACTAACAGCTTTTTGGGTCATTTGGTAAGTGAGCTGAAGTCACGTACCATTCTTTTTCTTTCTTTCTTTTTTTTTTTTTTGAGACAGAGTCTTGCTCTGTCTCCCAGGCTGGAGTACAGTGGCGCAGTCTCGGCTCACTGCAACCTCCACCTCCTGTGTTTAAGCGATTCTCCTGCCTCAGCCTCCCAAGTAGCTGGGACTACAGACACATGCCACCACACCCAGCTAATTTTTTTGTATTTTTACTAGAGACAGGATTTCACCATGTTAGCCAGGATGGTCTTGATCTGACCCCATGATCCGCCTGCCTCAGCCTTCCAAAGTGCTGGGATTACAGGTGTGATCCACCATGCTCGGTCTTCTCATTTCTTAAATGAGAAATATATTGTCTCCAACATTCTCTTGAAGAGAGATGGAAGGGCTTGGCAGTTAGAACAGCAGACTAGAAAGCAGAAATGGACTTTATGATACTAACTTTGTTACAAAATGCATTGGTTTAATCAGACATTTCACTTTTCTTCACCACAGTTTCCCTACTGTACAAAGAAAAAGGCATTTGTGGAACTTAATTTTGTCAGTGAAAGTCTAAAATTATAGTTTTACAGTATAAAAATAATGGAAATCCATTCACTCAAGATGTGCATTGGACAGCCATGATAGGCACAGTACCACATTTGTTGTCATTAAATGCCCCAAATGTATAATCTATCCCTATTTTTTTAGGCACCTCAAGCAGGGCCCTGCGCACAGCAGGTACTTAATAAGTGTTACTTGAAGGTCCCACTTTTTCACAAAGCTTAAAATCTATTTGAGGAAACTAAAAGACAACTTGACAGACTCAATAGTGTTGTGGCAGTCCTGCAGTCATTTGTTGCAGTTGATTTTCTTTTTTTTTTTGTATTTTAATTTTTATTTATTTATTTATTTTATTATACTTTAAGTTCTAGGGTACATGTGCACAACATGCAGGTTTGTTACATATGTATACATGTGCCATGTTGGTGTGCTGCACCCATTAACTGGTCATTTACGTTAGGTATATCTCCTAATGCTATCCCTCCCCACTCCCCCCTCCCCACAACAGGTCCTGGTGTGTGATGTTCCCCTTTCTGTGTCCAAGTGTTCTCATTGTTCAATTCCCGCCTATGAGTGAGAACATGCGGTGTTTGGTTTTCTGTTCTTGCGATAGTTTGCTGAGAATGATGGTTTCCAGCTGCATCCATGTCCCTACAAAGGACATGAACTCATCCTTTTTTATGACTGTTGCAGTTGATTTTCAACAAACACCCAATAGGTTGCTCAAGCAGAGAGAACCTCTTGGGCAATGGTGGCTTCAGGAAGCTTAATGGGACTTACAGGGAATATATGGAAAGAAAAGAAGGTGCTTCAGGCAGGGCAAATAGCCACTGGATCTCCCACAGTTTGTGAAAGTGGAACCATCCACCTGGAGAAAAGGGCTTGTGTTGAGAAATAATGGAAGGTACACCTACAAGAAGTCTGGGGCATCTACTTTGGTCCCGAGCTATGACATGGGAACTTTATTCTTTGTCTTATCAATAGTGGCTGTCTTTGTGGTTGTGCAGAGGAGTGACAAGTTTAAAGCAGCACTTAAGAAAGATCTACTTGGTGTCGACAAAAGCAATGAATTGGAGAGGACCCAAATTGGAAGCAGGATACTATGAAGATATCTTCAGCATTGTCAAGGTGTGAGATATTGAGAGCCTGGTTTGAGGAAGTATCGGTGAAGATAGGACAGACCGTTGTAAGGGTCAGTTAGTGGAGGAAATAGTAGAGAGCTAATAGAGCTTGGTTATTGGAGAAAGGAAGGTGGGGAAGAGGAAGAATGAAAGACAAGTACATTTGAAGCTTGTGTGGCTGAAAGAATAAAGTAACTTTGCTAATATAACAGAAAGATAAGTAACAAAATAGAAGAATAAAGAAAGAGAAGCCAGATAAAAAGGAAAAATCAATTATTTTAATTTTATACTAACATAAGACATTATTATTAATGGCACAGCACCTAATTCTGTATTTACATAATACCTTATAGTTCACTGGGCACATTCCCAGGTATGATACGTCATTTGTGATGAAGCTAGAATAGCACACTAGAAAGTCATAGGTCATTAGAAGAATGCAAATATAGTTGGAAAGAGAGGGGGAGGGATGTAGCAACAATAGCTTAGAAAGTCCTCTGCATGGAATATATTGAGCAAATAGCACATAATAACTCATTTCACATTCTTGTTTAATTCTTATTCGTGTTAAAGTAGTATATCTATAATTGAATCCATTAAATCTTTAATGTTCATTTCTTTTCCTCAATAACTAGTGAGCTGTATTTTGAAATAACCAGTGTTTTGAAATAATTCTTCAAATAATGTTTTTTATCTCAAGTCTTACCATACTTTTTTCTTGTATATATTATATATCTATAAAATTTCAAGTATAATATATATGTGTCTGTGTGTGTATATATATTTCCATTTGCAGATTTAGCAGTATACTGGAACGAAACCAAAACAGGATCTGCTATTGAATGTTTTTATCAGCTAGTGCTGGGGAGAATGATTGGCAAACTGAATTGCAGTAGTATTATTAAAATTCATGAACCGGAGAATTACCAATGTGTAATATTCAAAAATGCAGTGGGTGCTAAGTATCTTTGACACATTCCTTAAAGCTTTAACCATCTTGGGGAAAAAATGTTAGAAGTCTGTCAGGAACATATTGGATTTTCCTAAAGCATATGGTGATGAAATAATATATCATTTTATGAGAAAATATTGTCATACTGGCTTCCTGGCCCAACATGTCATAGTCATTTTATATTTCTATTTTGTAGTGATCTTTCTTTTGTGCTCTTTATTTAAAATGAATTTCTTTCCTGGTCTTGGAAGAATGTCATTGTTTCACCCCTCTCTTTCTTTTGTTCATTCCTTTGTTTTTATTCTTCCTCCAAGAGCCTTTGGTTCTCTAAGATTAGTTTTTCTACTGTGTTTCAAGACTGAGAGGTGTGTGCTTTGATCAAATTTCTGTTTTGAGGACACTAAGAGTGTTTATCTTCCCTTTCTCCACCCCATGGTTTGTTTGCTGCTGCTGTTTCATCCTCTTTCTGAAGTACTTGCTTTCGTCCCAGACCTGGCTGGACTGCACTAATGGAAATGGTTATTCTCTAGCTTGCATTTGAAAGAAAAAAAATCCATTTTTATTTCAAGAGGATGATGGACACACACAAAAAATGTATGCCACTGGGGCCTTTTACCACATGTTCTGTTTGGTCCCCTTGGGCTCTTTCAAAACAATGAGCATGTTCCCAGAATTGGTCAAACTACATTGCCCAGTTGCAGGCAAAGCTGTGGCTTGGCATCCTCTGCGAGTGGCTGGTTGGTAGGCTTAATTTCCAAATTCCTGGAACTGTCATATTAATCTGTATTTTAAGGCAATGAAGGAGCCATACCTCCTTCTCTGAGGGCTTTTGTTGTCTTAGAGTTTGAGGTCATGTGGGCGTTTCTAGTTGGCTGTGAATTTTAACAGCCAACTATGTATACTCTCTTAAGACCTGGTGAGCTTGGATAAATTGTCCCTCAACAGAGCTCCTTACTTGAGGCAGCTATGATGCATCATCTCCCTCTGTAGCACACTTCACCTGGTCTACATCCTTCCTGGTTGTTGGAGAAAGACAAGATGAAAGCATGAAGTTTCCATCTGTGCAGGGCAGTTAGAAACAGTGTGTCAGACAAACATTCCCTACAAGCCAATAAATTTCCAGAGGAATTGTTTACATATGAGCCATCTAAAAATACTATTTAAAAAATCTATAAACATTATTTTAAAAATATTAAGTGAGCACATTTTGGAGGAGACATTTGACAATGAAGAGACAAAATAAAATGGTATTCATTCAAACCCACTCATGACTCACATTGGAAATGTTATTGTTTTTTTTTATTTTAAAGAGATTTCTATAGATGATAGAAACTTGCTATAATGTCACAACTTCTCTTTGTAAACCAAGTTAGCAGCAATGAAAATATTCTCTGAAACTACCCTCTAGTGCAGAACAGCCACCAATCAAAATCCAGGATGAGAGTCAATTACAGATGGTATCATTGAAGTAGGATGGGCAAGAATGGGAAACATGGGTTTCTTAAAAATGTATACATAAAGTAAAAGGGTACTAAGCAGAACTGTGACAAGGACCCTAGCTTTCTTCTGTCTGCTCACCTTCCTCATTTATTTCCTTTTGCCTTTTCTTCCTCAGCTTCCTTGCTTTTTGCATTCAATCTGTTCTCTATGATAGTAACGAATGCATCTTTTCCTTTGCGGTTTATTCATTTGGCAGCTGAATCACTCTAAAAGTACTTCGATTGACTCATCAGTGTCATTGAAATATGTAAAGTATAGTACTGTTGGGGCAAAAATTATTTTATTTCATAAAATTTAAAAATAGTTAAATTCCACCATATTTTTTCATCTTCCATCTTACAGCCAATTTGTTACCTCAGTTATACCCTGCTTAGAGGCCTTTGTGTTTCTGCTAGTGTTGATTCCTCCTTCTAGAATATTCTTTATCCCATTTCTCACCTATTGAAATCCTTCCTATTGGTTGAAGACTAACTCAAATGTCACTTCTTCTGGAAGGCCTTCTTTCAACAGATATTAATGGAGGGCCGTCTTCATGCCAACTAGTATTCTAAGGGTTGGGGACATGCAGTGAACAAGGCTCACATAGAATTTACATGCTGAGAGTTGGAGATAGCCATTGTTCAAAAACCAAAAAAAGTAGATAATACAACATGTCAGGTGTTATAAGTACGATAAGGTAAAATACAGGAGATAAGGTAAAATACATGGGCTAAAAAGTGGTAGGGGAAGACCAGAGAGAAGAATATAATTCTTCCTTTTATACTTCTATAGCATATAACCCTATGTAAAAATGACATGCTTTTTCATACAGGAGGAAATGACATAAATGTCTTGTAAGCTACGTGTAGACAGGAAGTTACGTAGCTTTGCATTCACCAGTGCGTTGTATACAATAGGCATATAATCAATGGGAATGACATGACATCAGCACACAGGAAGCTGACGGTTTATCCACAGCACCATCAATACATGTTAGTGTCATATGATGCAAGTCATGTCAAGAAGTGGAAAAAGGGTATCTTGTCAACAAACTGGGAAGCAAGAAATGACTATGAAGGACAGAAATCAGTCTTTCAAGGCTGGAAGTGTGTCAGTGGCAGAGGTTAGAGGAACTGATCCAAAGAGGTAGGCATACAGCTGAAGGGTGTGCTGGGAAGGATAGAGGAGAAAAAGGAGAGCCTAGTGGCCACATCAGTGGACCATAATAGGCATCGTTGTTGATGCTAAACTAATAAAGGTCCCTCCTTCTCAGTCCCCTTGAGTGAGTCTGAGGACTCTCAAAGTCTGTGGTTTTGAATGGCACATTGAGTTTTTAGCTTTTATTTGGTACCCTTTATTTTACTGCATTAATTATCTTACATGATATTTAAAGTTAAACACCATTTCCCATTAATTAAGCATCTTTTTCTGATAAACTTTTGGTAAGAGTGCTAGCAAGACCAAAGGGCTAGGAAGACCAGAAGATCAGTATTTCAGCTGTTTCCAGAAGTATTAGGGTGAGATAGTAAGGCAGTGAGAGGTAGGCCAACAATGGGAGTATCCTGTGTAACTAGTTACTAAGAAATTTGTGATAGGCTGTAGCACCACAGATCTTAGAAATGGTTTTTCACATGAATAGGACATATGTAGAATTTACAATGTACCATGCACTATTCTAAGTGTCTTATGTTAACCCAGCCTATCAGCTAGGTTTTCCATTATGTCTATTTTACAAATGGGGAGAAAAGGAATGGAGAGATTAGGAACTTGGCCAAGATCAGTTGGTTGTACATGGGGGTGCCCAGATTAAAATCCCAGCCCTTGACCATGCTCTTAACCACCACATGATGCAGAGGTGTATTTGGTGGTGATGAAGAGAGTACTTAGGTACTATCTCCTGCTTTTTGGTTTAGGGGATTGCAATACTGATTCCTCTATTGTGCTCATCCTATTGGAATTGTACCTACACTATCAAACAATCACATGATGTCTTGCCTGAGTCTTGCACTTTACAGTGTACAGATGCTTCCATCAACGGTCCCTGACCTTGATCTTCATAACTACCTTGGGACACAGTTTTTATTATCTCTGGCCTTCAGATAAGGCAAGGGAGGCCCTGTGTGGTCATTTCCAGTAACTGGGGCAGAGCCAGGCACCTTCAGAGGGCTGTAGACTCCAATTTCCTGTGCTCTTGTCTCATTTGAGCAACTTCATGAATTTGTAAATTTGCCAGTTATGGGCCGAGGCAATGTTACCTTCTAACTTCAAAACAAGCCAGACTCTCCCACCATATCCGTTGATAAGTTATATAGTAGGGTACTGGTATATTCATTTTGGAGCTATGTTTAGGGATCTTCTGAAACCTGTAGTAATCCTATCTTCCACTAGTAGCCTCCCGGTCTTTCAAATTGAAAGTTATGCTGGAGAATAATCATCTATTTATCAAACTTTTAAAGTTTTTTTATTTTATTTTTTATTTTAAGGCAATTAGTGCCTGACCCACCCGCCTCCCCCCCATTTTCCCCAGTATCAATGTTTGGTAGTTTTGACTACCTTTAAATATGAATTTTAAAAAGCTAAACTAAAATTATGATATTTTAAGTGAATAAGTAGGGCCTTAATTTTAAAAATTTATATCTACTACTAGCAAACCTGAAAAGGCTTTCAAAATGACTCAAAGCTATTTATTTCTCTCTCTCTCGCGCGCGGCTTCCTCTCATCTCTCCTCTCTCTCTGTCTCTCATTTGGGTGAAATGGCTCATGAGGAAGTGGGGGATGAGGCATAGGAAATCTACAGTGATTTATCAGGTTTTACCGACTTGGTCTGAAAAATCTGAGTTTGGAGAACTAGGCTGGGGAAAAAGTCAACACACTTTCTCTGCTTTTTTTTTCATTTCCCTTATTCTTTTTTTTTCTTTCTTTCTTTCTTTTTTTTTTTTTTTACTTCATATGAATTCTCTACTGGCTCATAAAGTTGCTAGCGTAGCTCTTACAAAGTCTCACTTGTGAAATGAGGTAGTGAGTCTTTGGTGTTTCTTTTCTCCTCCTGACTCAAATTTCCTTTTACTTCCACAGTTGGAAAAGGAAGAAATGAACTTCTGGAATCAAATACTTAAATGATGTAGAAAAGAAAAGACTGCAAACCAAGAAAGCTGATGTATACCAGCTTTAACTGTGACCTGATTATTATATGATATTAATTTTCAGGGAAAAAAGCTAGTCTCCTTGTATTCTAAAAACCACTACATTAAATATGATTGACGACAAAGGATATATGTTTTTTCCAAGTCAAAATGACTCATGGCCTTTAAGTAGATAGTATAATAAACTTAAATGCTTATGTAGGCTGCTGAGTTAGGGAAGAGCATGAAGTGGGTCAGGTCTAAGAGATCATGGGGATTTCCCTGGAACTGGAGACTTGGAGAGCACATGCCCCACCCAAAGGCTATCTGGCTATATTGCTCTAGCTGATTTCTACCAAGTGAGAATTTGGTACCTGGGTGACCGCATTTCCTGATTTTTCAACCTGGCCACCTAGATTTGCATGTGAAAGCCCCTCATTATAGGTTCATATTCACTTCAAGAGTTGGTGTCTGGCCAGCAGAGCACACATAGTGAGTGACCTCAGCTTGGGAAGGGCTGGGTTTTGCCTGTAAGATAGAGACCCCTGCACATTTTTGTCATTTAGTTTTATTTCAAAACCAGAAAGGACAACGATGAAGGCCTGAGAACATGGGAACAATCAATGAGACATAATTCTTCCAAAGGAGTTGTCTGTACTCAAAGACTAAAAGGAACACTGTTTTAGATGGAAGTTATAGGAAGGCACTTTATTCTTTATGCGCTAACAGTGGTGTTTGGGAAGGACAGAAAAGAGTAGACTAGACAAGCCAGTGGAAATGGGTAAAATCCTGCTCATCTTTCAAGGCCACTCTTGAACACCACGTACTCCACAACCCATTTGCTTTAAAATCATATGACGTCTATGCTGTCCACCACAGGTTCAGAGAGTACTGAAACAAATATTCATATTTGGAGTGATAACTAGAAATTTAACGGTAGGTTTGTCATGGATAATGGCCAATCAGAATAGATACAGGCTTTAAAACAATAGTAAAGATATGCTGTTGTACAACAGCAAAATAAAAGATCTGTTTCTATCATTCTTTTAATGTCATAGAATTTTGTTACTCAGAGGATGGACCTCAGACCAGCAGCATCAGCATCACCTGGGTGCTTATGAAAAATGCAGAATCCCAGGTCCCACTGCACACTTATGGAATAAAAATCGGCACCTTACCAGTCTCCAAGTGATTAATACGCACATTACAGGTTAAGAAGCGCTGTCTTGGAATACTTTGTAGCTCACTTTGTCATCATCTACCATAATCTTGCATTAAAATTAGTAATTATTTGTCATTCCTAGTAGACTATTAGTTTCTTGAGGGCAGAGGCTACATCAAAAATCCTGCTAAAGTGCTTAGCATCTTGGCTATAGTAAGGATTAAAAAATTTGTATTGAATTGAATTAAAGATGATTTTAGGGCCAGGTGTGGTGGCTCACGCCTGTAATCCCAGCACTTTGGGAGGTGGAGGTGGGCAGATCACCTGAGGTCAGGAGTTCAAGATCGGCCTAGTCAACATAGTGAAACCCCGTCTCTAATGAAAAAAATACATAAAAATTAGCTGGGTGTGGTAGCACATGCCTGTAATTCCAGCTACTTGGTAGGCTGAGGCATGAGAATCACTTGAACTCAGGAGGCAGAGGCTGCCATGAGCTGAGATCACACCACTGCACTCCAGCCTGGGTGATGAAGTGAGACTCTGTCTCAAAAAAAAAATAAAAAATAAAAAAAATAGTGACCATAGTTATAATCAGAGTGGCTAACTTTTATTGGGTGCTTTCTATGTATTTTACAAATTGTAAACCATTATTATATTTACATTACAGATGAGGGGTTGGGGGTAAAAAAGGTTAAGTAACTTGTGCCAGACATGAAGGGGCAGAGAGGAGTCTCAGCTTTGATGCCATACCAGGCTTGAAATATTATCAGGCTTGGATTGGCAGGTGTGAATGAAGGAAATAAGAGAGAAAGACTGGAAGAAAATTATTTCAGTCTTGTAAGCCTTGGAGACTAGAAGACGGATGTTTTCTTCTTGATGATATTGGAGGACTCATCAATAGTTGTCTTTGGGATCTTGTCCCAGAGATAAAATGCTTCCTTTTACAATAGGGAATAGCTGCTGGTTAACATGCATCCTTGACCAGAAGATGGAGCACTTCAGTCTCCATGGTTTATTGATTCATCTGCCTGGAGATGAAAGGGCAAGAAAGAACATTTTTTTTTTTTTTTTTGCCTGTGACAGTCATTTTGCCTTTTTTCCTAAAGAGGGGAAAGGAATTAAGAACTCAGATAAATGTAAGAAAGATGATTGAGAGTGGGGAGAGGAAAAAGAGAGGGAGATGTCGCTTGGTTTTTCAGACCCTTCCAGCGGAAGCAGAGAACTCGATATAGTCCGTGACACAGGAAGCCTTACTAACAATTTAATGGGACCAGCAGACAGTACTATTATGGAGGGGATAGGCAGTATACAATTATTTTTAATGTGCGTGTATGCTTAGGGCTTGAAATGTACCATAGTGCTGTCAAATACTAAAGAAGGATAGATAAAATGAACAATTCCCCCTGTGGAGTGGGACAGAAACCAGCCTACGTGTCTCACTGGGGGACAAAAATGTGAAATGAAGAGCTTAATAAAATTAGGGCTATGCAAGGGAAAGTGGAAGTCTCTCTTAATAAGCAAACTTTGAAATATTTTAAATTGCTGTTAGAAAATCTATGAGATTATTCACAAAACATTCACATGGAAAGAATTGTCTCAAGCTACATTTCCATCCTAGTTTTAAGAACTAGATGGTGAATACTGCAGAATTTTTTGCCATCTTCTAACAGTTAGCTTCAGGAGATATTTATTTAATGAAATGTATGTTAAGTAAAACAAACTAAACATATAAATGCTCATTCTATCACCATATACACCATTGCCTCTACAATATAGGAAATCCTTCTGACAACATCCTAGAAGAATATTTTTCTGCACAATCTGAGAATCTGTTAGTGTTAGGTTAATCGGAAAAAAAAATACTTTTATACATATGATGTCAAAAGTAGATGAATGGGTCTCTTGAGTAATTTCTTAGATTTCAGGATTAATTAATGTCTTACAATAATTTATTAAAAACCCATATGGAATTGCACATCTAAACTTCCATAATTCTCTCTTCTTGGATAATAATACATTTTCTCCATTTAAGTCTTTGCTTTGGTTGATTGGTCTTGCATCCTCTTATTGGATACTCAGGTAACTTAAATGAATGCTTCAAATACAAGAACTTAGCCTAACTGTACACTAAATTCTGTTTCAGCATGAAATTCTGAAATTTGTAATTTGGGATTTAGAACAATTTAAATCATAGAATTTCTTTTTGACTTTGGGTTTTATATTGTATTATATGAAAGCTAAATAAAACTTAGCATGCTGTCAAGTATTTAACTATCAAAGTGTTTACATATATGAAATACTAAAGGCTACTAGAACCCTCTTTCCACTAAAGAGACCTCTAAAATAGCTTTACACTTTTCTACTTGGGACATGAGTTGAAAGAAAGACTCTAGCTGTCTAGCCTTGAATTGAGGCTGACTCCAGTTGTGGAGGAAATATCAATCAGCCTCAAAATCCAGAAAGCCTTCATGCTTAAAAGAGCTTTTTATTCCCAGCGAGAATGCCTGTCTCATGGGAGAGACTGCCACCCTGGTAGTTAGGAGTTTAAACTCTGGAGACTGGCTTCAGATTACAGTTTTGTGACCTGCAGTTATATGACCTAAGGCAAATTACAGAAACTTTCTGTGCCTTGATTTTACTGTTTGTAAAGGAAGGATAACTAATAACATCTACATTGTAAGAAAACTCTATGGGTTAAATAAGATAATGTGGGTACAGAACTTGGGAAAATGGTCTTCCCCAAACAAATGCCCCAAACAGTTGGCTATTTTATTATTAAAAGCAGTAGAATAAAACCCACTGTCTTCACTTAGCCATTAAATAAGTCAACTTGAATTTATTATTACCATTTGATTTTATTCTTAAAATTTCTTGTGACATAAGCAAAACAGAATCATTCTAAATTATAAATACACATAAACGAGAAGAAAATATCATTCAAAGTCTTATCCAGAGAAGATCTATAATGACATTGATACACATGCCTATATATATATCTCTAGGATGCAAAAATAATCACATTGAAGCCAAAATAGTATAAAAACTCATCCATGTTTTGTATAATTCCTTAATTACTGACCTTGCCACTCAGTAAACTACATGACCTCAAGAAAATTACTGACCTCTTTCATGTGTTAATTTGTTTGCAAAGAGCTCCACCAGAGTGTTGTGAGAAATAAGACTTTATGTAAAATGTAGTGTACTTTATTACAGAAATCACTGTGTAGGACATATCTTTTTAAAAATTTTTTTAAAATTTTACTTTAAGTTGCGGGATACATGGACATATCTTTTAAGGATTCCATTTTAAGGACCTTTTCCCTGGTAACAAGTCAGGATCTGGTAAGAAGATCAGATCTATTACTATTACCACTCCTCTCTCTGCCACCTCCATTTGCCAGGCCTTTAATTCTTCACATGTCCAGTGTGGGCTCTGAATTGTAGGTGATTTATTATTGGAGAAGTCCGGCTTCAGCTGAGACAAAATGCATCCACAGGAAGATTATTTTCCATGATAGGATGTAATCAGATTGGGAGTAAGACCTGTATTTTATGCTTGTTCATATTCCCTATATATCCACATACTATGCTTTGAATGTTAAAATTTGATGAATTTTGAAAGGATACTAGAATAATCCATAAAACAAGATTTGCCAACTCAGAAAAAACATGCCTCATGTCCTAGCTGAGTAACTCACGTACTTGTACTTTAGAAGAGATCATTGAATCAGCTAACAAAAATTTTTATGTGATATTGCCTGAAGTATATTAGAAATAGTTTTTGGGTTTGCTTTTATGCCCTAATAGGATTAAGTATCTTTTCATCAGGGTAGCATTTGCTGTTTGCTGCTTGTCTGAACAAAGTATGTTAAGACGAAAGATGAAAGTAACCCTAAAACAGCAGACCCCAACCTTTGAGGCACTAGGGACCGGTTTAGTGGAAGACAATTTTTCCACAGACCAGGAGAGCAGGCGATGGTTTTGGGATGATTCAAGCCATTACATTTATTGTGTACTTTATTTCTATTATTATTACATTTCATGAAATAATTATACAACTCACCATAATGTAGAATCAGTGGGAGCCCTGAGCTCATTTTCCTGCAACCAGATGCTCCCATCTGGCAGTAATGGGAAACAGTGACAGATCATCAGGCATTAGATTCTCATAAAGAGTGTGCAACCTAGATCCTTTGCATGTGGGCAGTTCACAATGGGGTATGCGCTCCTATGAGAATCTAATGCCACTGCTGATTGTCGTTGCTGATCTAACAGGAGACAAAGCTCAGGCAGTAACACAAGCGATGAGGAGCAAATATAAATACAGATGAAGCTTCACTTGCTCACCAGCTGCTCACCTCCTGCTGTGCAGCCCAGTTCCTAACAGGCCATAGACTGGTACTGGTCTGTGGCTCAGGAGTTCGGGATCTCTGCCCTAAAACACTGAAATCTCTCCAGTGATGATTATGACAAAAATCACCCATTACAATTTTATAATTAAAGCCCTTGATGAAATACACATTAAATGTGTTTTTGGGAGAAGTCCTGCTTTCTGCATTTCCTCCTTTTGAAAGATTAATTCATTTAACTGAAACTGATGGTGGGAAGGAAATGTACACAGGCTTGAAATTTTGTTTGGAAGCAATTACGTTCTGTCCTTCCCCAAATATAGATTGTGCAATGAATGGGGAACTTGGCTAGAGCAAGATTGTTGACAAAATGTAGCTAGACGATTTGAGCTATTTTTAGTTATTATTCTGGTTATACTTAACATTTATTTACTTTGATGAAAGTGATTCTTTTAGGATATAATGAAGAAATGTTTGGCATTGGTTTTGGAAAATATCTAAAAGTTTTTACAAAAAAACCCAACCCCCAAAACCAAAAAACAAAACAACCTTATATTGAGAGGAGATAAATATCCTCGTTGACTTTAAGGGTGGGGTGTGTGTGTGAAATTGTGTTAGGATATGTAACACTTTACTTAAAAAAAATCAATGCGTGTAAAACTTATTCTGAAGAGGTAAAATCTCATTTGTAAAACATTTTAACATTTTTTTCTTCTTTCAAGCATATCTTGTCACTGAAAGTAGCCTAATACAATTTTATCTGGTAGAGAAAATTAGGGGAATTGCTTTAATAAATAAGAATGATTTTTAATTAACATTGTTGATAAAATGAGCCCTTCTAAAGTTCTTGAAGGTGCTTGAAAACAGTTTCCTCTTCTCAGTAGGTTGTTTCAATTATTATCTATCATCATTTCTTCCTTTATAGGTAGTAAAAGACAGTTTGTGTTCTGTCCATGTCAAGCATCACACATCTCAGATGAGTGGGTATGCAGCGATGAGGTAGGAAACACGTAAAGATCTTTGCTGTAACATTTCAGTGTCTGGTGACTCAGATGCTGAATCTACTTCCCATAAGTAAATGTTTCACTCAAATCAAAGAGAGTAGGCGCTCCATGTCTGGCTCATGCTTCACTGTACTCAGAGTTTAAGCTTCCATGCTGTCCTAGCCTGCTTTGAAGAACCTGAGTGCCCTGAACTTCCAGTGAATCAGCTCCTCTTGGGCCCTGATGTGTCCTCAGGATCTCATTAAATGGAGCCAACTCAGAATCTAAGCAGGTACCTATGAGTTGTCCCTAGTACTGAAAATCCAAATGTTGCTTGGCAGTCCAGTTCATGAAACCTCTAGAAATGGAAGATCAGAGGCGGCTGTTTTCCTGTGGGGACACGACTGGTTCAGCAATGGGGGCAGGTCTGTACAGGATAGTGAGACGGATCAATAGAACCATCCACGAGAAGGCCAGTAGGGGGTGCCATGGCTGCCTCCCACTGTTCCTTAGTTTAGATTTGCAGGGTGTGTGAGTGTGTGAGCCCATGCATGCACATGCGTTCAATTTATGCTTCTGTCAAAACCCCACATATTCAAGGCTTATATAGCAAAATTAGCAAAATAATACATATATACAAATTGTAATAAAACAAAAACAATCCCTAGCCTCAACCTACTCCATTCCACCTCCCTTTGCTCATTGACTCAGAAGTAACTGTTTGCACATCTTTCAATTTTTATTCAAATATGTAATTTTATTTCTCAATAATGTTTCTACAAAATTTGAGTTTTAATTTTAGATACTATCTATTACTGTCTACAAATCATTCAAATATAGCATATTTAATTAAATCCTTTTTAGTGTTTACCATGGCTCATAGCCGAGCCACCTAGTGTACCCATTACATCATTTTCTACAATTTTTTTTCCCCTGATGTCAATATTGTCTCAGTTTTTTTCCACTGCTTTGCATTCTTTGATAGACATCTAATAATATGAAACATATATTTAGCAAATGCTACATGCCAAGTATCTTAAGTAATTTATAGGTAAAAGGTTAGGGAACAGAAGGTGGGACATGTTATGCCCCAGCTTAAAAGGGCAAAGTCCAAATTCCTGACTATGCTACACAAAATCTAGCCCTTAGCTATTCCCACAACCTGACTCCTTATTTTTTCCTTCTCCATATTTTGCATTCCAGCTTCTCGGACTTCTAGAATTTATAAGCCCTTTCTTATTCCTTGGTCCTTCACCAGCCTCCTGTTATCTGAATCACTTTTCTACCCCCTTTATTTGCGTCTTACCCATACTCTGGTGCCAAGCTTCCTCAACCCCTAAAATATGTTCAATTGTCCTGCAATGGGCTCCTGTCACACTGTGTTCTTCTCACTCACCACTCTTTAAGTTTATTATTTACTTACATAAATTCAGTGAAGATGAGGTCTAGTTGGTCTTGTTCCCTGAGAGAACCCCAGTGTTTACCACATAATAGGCTGTTTATATATTTTAGTTGTTATATGATTGGGTCTGTAAGGAGAATGACAGTGATGCAAATGTCCATGAAAACATTCCAATGACTCAGGCTAAGAAAATCCTATGTAAGGCGATAAATTGTTTTCTCACATGAAGTAATTCTCATTTCTTCTTTATAAATTGCCTAACCTTAAACCAGCTAAGACTTGTAACTATAGAACAATAGACAATGTGGCTTTATGGATTGGGCAACCTGAGTCAAAGAGTCAGTTTTTAGATTTTGCAAATGACCCAGGGCAGCTTTGAAACAGTTGACTAACATCTTGGAGTGTTGACATGGTGGGCCCTGGTTTCTCTAACCTTCCATCTGCAGTACACACGGGGACATAATGTGACAAAAGCAGTGGTCCTCTGACCAGAGAAATCAGAGATATCCATGAAGATTCTGCCCTCAGGGAGCTTCTAGTCTAGTAAGGAAAACAGACCATCGGTAGGTAAACACATACATAAGTATGTACTTGTAGATTGAAAAAAATGGTGTCAACTAGAGACCATATGATGATGGATAATAAAGAGGAAGCCCTACATAAATGGTCAGGGAAGGAGGGTGATATATTTAGCTCTGTGTCCCCACTCAAATTTTATCTCAAATTGCAATCCCCATGCATCAAGAGAGGGACCTGGTGGTGAAGTCGCTATGCTGTCTGGGGTATAAACCTGGGGTTCATCATCATGTGCCAGAAAAATTCAGGACACGGACACACACACGAGGAGTTGAGGAGTGAAGGTTTAATAGATAGAAGAGAAGAGAAAGAGAAACATCTTCCCCTACAGAGGAAGTGGTCTCTGAGCAAAGAGGACCAGCTGGTGGCAAATGCACCAAGTTTTATAGTCCAGTTTGAGGACGTGGTGTCTGATTTACGTGGCTCACAGATTGGTAAAATCCGGTATTTCATTTACCTAGTGTGTGGGGAAGGCTGGCCACCTCACCCTAATCTTCTTATGCAAATGGGCTTTCTAGTTGATCAGCACCATCTTGTTGAGAGGTGACAATATGCCAACAGCCCTCGCTCGCTCTCAGCGCCTCCTGGGCCTCAGCTTAGGCTCTGGCCGTGCTTGAGGAGCCCTTCAGCCTGCCGCTGCGCTGTGGGGTCCCCTCTCTGGGGCCTGCCGAGGGCGGAGCCGGCTCCCGCTGCTGGCTGGGAGCTGTAGAGGGAGAAGCTCAGGCGGGAACATGGGCTGTGTGCGGCCCTAGTGGGCCGGCGGGGGTTCCGGGTGGCTGCAGGCTCAGCAGGCCCTGCACTCCGTGCGGCCAGCCGGCGCCTGCTGGGCTTGATTGGGTGATGAGCTCCCTCTGGGCTGCCGGAATCCCAGGCTGGGTGCTGTAGAGTCCCACTGTCAGTGACCCTCAGAGGTGAAGCCAGCTGGGCTTCTGGGATGGGTGGGGACTTGGAGAACTTCTCTGTCTAGCTAAAGGATTGTGAAAGGACCAATCAGCACTCTGTCTAGCTAAAGGTTTGTAAATGCACCAATCAGCACTCTGTGTCTAGCTAATGGGGTGGGGAGTTGGATGACTTTTGTGTCTAGCTAAAGGATTGTAAACACACCAATCAGCACTCTGTGTCTAGCTAAAGGATTGTAAACACACCAATCAGCACTCCGTGTCTCGCTAAAGCTTTGTAAATGCACAAATCAGTACTCTGCGTCTAGCTAAAGCTTTGTAAATGCACCAATCAGCACCCTGTCAAAACGGACCAATCAGTTCTCTGTAAAATGGACCAATCAGTAGGATCTGGGTGGGATCAGATAAGGGAATACAAGCAGGCTGCCTGAGCCAGCAGTGGCAACCAGTTTGGGTCCCTTTCAAGGCTGTGAAAGCCTTGTTCTTTCGCTCTTCATGATAAATCTTGCTGCTGCTCACTCTTTGGGTCTGTACCGCCTTTATGAGCTGTAACACTCACCGTGAAGGTCTGTAGCTTCACTCCTGAGGCCAGCGAGACCACGAACCCACCAGAAGGAACGAACAACTCCAGACGCGCCACCTTTAAGAACTGTAACACTTAGCACAAGGGTCTGCAGCTTCATTCTTCAAGTCAATGAGACCAAGAACCCACCAATTCCGGACACATTGTCTGCTTATTATAATACATGTGGCCGACAGAGAAGGGAAGATAGAGCCATCATTTTGAAAATGTCTAGGCTGGCACGGTGGCTCACGCCTGTAATCCCAGCACTTTGGGAGGCCAAGGCAGGTGGATCACGAGGTCAGGAGATCTAGACCATCCTGGCTAACACTGTGAAACCCTGTTTCTACTAAAAATACAAAAAATTAGCCAGGCATGGTGGCGGACGCCTGTAGTCCCAGCTACTTGAGAGGCTGAGGCAGGAGAATGGCGTGAACCTGGGAGGGGGAGCTTGCAGTGAGACAGGATCATGACACTGCAGTCCAGCCTGGGTGACAGAGTGAGACTCTGTCTCAAAAAAAAAAAAGAAAGAAAATGTCTAGTCCTTAAGTTTCTGCTGGCATTCACCCATGCAAACTCCCAGCTTGCAGGCTGCTCTTTGTTAGAAAATGATTTGGGGCTGCTTTTCATTTAAAAAAAAAAATCATTACCAAGGACTCCCATGCCCTTGCTATCTGCCTAATTCCTTCTTAACTCCTATATCAGTGGTAGGTGATTAAATCACGTGGGCAGTTTGCCCCATGCTGTTCTCATGATGTTAAGTGAGCTCTCATGCGATCTGATGGTCTTAAAGTGTTGCACTTCTCCTCTTGCTCTCTTTTTTCTCTCCTGCCACCATGAAAGACATGCCTTGCTTCCCCTTTGTCTTCTGACATGATTGTAAGTTTCCTGAGGTCTGCCAAGCCTACTGAACTGTGAGTCAAGAAAAGAGGTTTAAACCTCTTTATAAATTACCAAGTCTTAGGTAGTTCTTTACAGCAGTGTGAAAATGGACTAATGCAGAAAATTGGTACTGGGAGTGGGGCACTGCTCTAAAGATACCTGAAAATGTGGAAGTGACTTTGGAACTGGGTAATGGACAAAGGATGAAACAGTTTGGAGGGCTCAGAAGAAGACAGAAAGATGTGGGAAAGTTTGAAACTTCCTAGAGACTTGTTGAATGGATTTGGCCAAAATGCTGATTGTGATATGGACAATGAAGTTCATGCTGAGGTGGTCTTAGATGGAGATGAAGAACTTATTGGAAACTGAATTAAAGGTCACTCTTGCTATGCTTTAGCAAAGAGGCTGATGGCATTTTGCCTGTACCCTTGGGATCTGTGGAACTTTGAACTTGAGAGAGATAATTTAGGATAACTGGAAAAAGAAATTTTTAAGCAGCAAAGCATTCAAGATGTAACCTGGCTGTTTCTGAAAGCATATAGGCATATGTGTTCACAAAGTGGTCTGAAATTGGAACTTATTTTAAAAGGGAAGCAGAGCGTTCAAGTTTGGAAAATGTGCAGCTAGACCATGTGGTAGAAAAGCAAAAAATTTTTCTGGGGAAAAGTTCAAGCTGGCTGTAGAAATTTACATAAGTAAAGAGAAATTGAATGTTAATAGCCAAGACAATGGAGAAAATGTTTCCAGGGAATTTCAGAGATCTTCACAGCAGCCCTTCCCATCACAGGCCTGGAGGCCTAGGAAGAAATGACTTTGTGGGCTGGGCCAGGACCCCAGTGCTCTGTGCAGCATCAGGACATGGCAACCTGCATCCCAGCTGCTCCAACTCCAGCTATGGCTAAAAAGGTACAGCTTGGGTCATTGCTTCAAAACGTGCAAGCCCCAAGCCTTGGTGGGTTCCATGTAGTGTTGGGCCTGTGGGTGCACAGAGGTTAGGAGTTGAAGCTTGGTAGCCTCCGCCTAGATTTCAGAGGAGGTATGGAAATGCCTGAATGTCTAGGCAGAAGTCCACTGCAGGGGTGGAGCCCTTATGGCAATGGAGAGGGGAAATGTGGGGTTGGGGCCCCCAAACAGAGTCCCCACTGGGGCACTGCCTAGTGGAGCTTTGAGAAGAGGGCCACTGTTCTCCAGGCCACAGAATGGTAGATCTACTGACAGCTTGCACCATGCATCTGGAAAAGCCACAGGCACTCAATGCCAGCCTGTAAAAGCAGCTTTGGGGGCTGTACTCTCCAGAGCCACAGAGATGGAACTTCCCAGGGCCTTGGGAGCCCATCTCTTGTGTCGCATGGCCTGGCTGTGAGACATAGAGTCAAGGAGATATTGGAGCTTTAAGATTAAATAGTTTGGTTTCAGACTTCGTTTTGGCCAATTTCTCCCATTTAAAATTGGAGCATTTACCCAATGCCTGTAGCCCCATTGTATCTAGGAACAAAAGTATCAAAAGTAACTAACTGCTTTTGATTTTATAAGCTGCTGGATGGAAGGAACTTCACTTGTCTCAGATGAGACTTTGGAATTGGACTTTTGGGTTAATGCTGGAGTGAGTGAAGACTTTGGGGGATTGGTGGGAAAGCATGATTATGTTTTGAAATGTGAGAAGGACATGAGATTTTGAAGAGAACAGAGGTAGAATGATATGGTTTATCACTGTGTTCCCACCCAAATCTCATCTCAAATTGTAATACCCCCATGTTGAAGGAGGGACCTGGTGGTAGGTGATTGGATCATGGGGCAGTTTCCCCTCACTGTTCTCATGATAATTAGTAAGTTCTCAGGAAATCTGATGGTTTTAAAGTGTGGCACTTCCCCCATTGCTCTCTCTGTCTCCTGCCACCATGTAAGATGTGCCTTGCTTCCCCCTTGCCTTTTGCCATGATTGTAAGTTTCCTGAGGCTGCCCCATCATGTGGAACTGTGAGTCAATTAAACCTATTTTCTTTATAAATTACCCAGTCTTGGGTAGTTCTTTATAGTAGTGTGAAAATGGACTAATACAGAGGGTATTATAAAGTGTCATTTATAAGTAAAAAGTCAGAGACAGAGTATTCCCAGCTAAGGGAAGAGCAAGTCACTCTTTAGGACAGGTGAGGTTAAGGTAATTGTGTCTCTAAAATAGCATGGTTATGTCTAAGATCCAAAAGGAGCCCACTGTGGTTGGAACAGAGGAAGCAAAGGCAGGTAGCCTCCAAATGAAGTTTGAGAAGTAGGCAAAGGCCTCATTATTTGGGGTTGTGAAGCCAGAGTTGCCTAACCTGTGGTGTGCACATGGGCTGGTCTGCAACCTGTGGCTTTCTGTCTGTGGTGAAAAGGAGCTTATGCAGACATAAATCAACTATATCACCTAGAACACTTTAGCTGAGCTTATGAACAGACACACACACAAATATTTCATCCTCTCAATGAAAGAAGGAGTGCATTGATTTACATGTGTATTCTCATGTAAGCACCTTACCTTGTTTGTAGACTCTCACTTTGTGCATACAATGGAAAAAACAGAGTGGAATGGGAAGCAGACAGGAGAAAAGATCAGTCAGGAACAATAGTGTGGGAAAGATACGACAAATGGCTGGATCAAGATGGCAAAAATGGAAGTGGAAGATTAGTGTACAGATTGTGGTATATTTTCAAGGTAGAATCTGTATAATTTTTTCAGAGTAAGGTATAGGGAGTTCAGAGAGCAATTCAAGTTTGACCCCCAGGTTTATGCTCTAAAAAACTTTGTAAATGTTCACATCATTGATTGAGATGATAACGGTGAAGACAATGAATGAATTAAGGATTAGGGCTGTGTTATGCATGGATATCAGTAGTAGTAGTTATTATAGTGGAGTTTTAAATAACAAGAACCTTTATGAAGAGATCTGTTAGGACAGATTTTTTAACTCTCCAAATTTATAAGTACTAGTCTATAATGTATAGTCTGTATTTTTGTTTTAATCATAAGTTTAAAAAAAAAAACCAGAAAGAAAATCCCCCGTATTGTATTTCAGACATCAATGTGGGGAAGAGTTAGAGTCGTTCATCAGCTGAGGGATCTTTTCATCATGAGTGACTCAGCTATGTGACTAAGCCAAGTTGTATAGCTATCATGATCTTGATGGGCATTTCTGAATGGTTGAAATTATAAATGTTAAATCCATGACTACGTAGTGTACATTCAGGGTGGAGAATAAGTTTCATCTTAGTGTCAACTCAGATGAATTTTTTTTTGCAGATGCTCTACAAACTGTTTTGAGGCTGCATCTGGATTTAGTGAAGAGTGTTGTCATCAATTTTCAGTGTCTACCTTAGGTGTAGGAGGGAACTGAGGCAGCAAGCAATTATTTGCTCACTGTCTGCATATTTCCAGTATAGAGAATGCATCAGAGAAATGTCTCAACATGTGTGGCACTGCGTATATAATTTCCAACACTGCAAAATGGAACAAGCACCAAACTTTGAAGGGACGGTCTATGTGATTAAAAGTTGGAACGGCTTCCGAGAGCTGAAATACAATGTTGTCAGTGTTTCTCCCTCACCATGATATTTGAACCAAAGCTGTCTGATAACAAATGAAAAGCTTTCTGGGATGTCAGTGTGATTTCGTTCTTAGATCCATTAGGCATAGAAAAGCAGCCCAATTAAGACTGGGCAAATTCTACAGGTCTGCCCGGGCCAATTGCCATGGAATCAGATCATATGGCTGTATTCAGCGATATGGTGGACCATTCTCAATTTCCCTTATCTTATTCTATGCACAAAGATGGCTTGCTTTCTATTTACTCACTTCAATTTAATGTAGCTGTATCATCCCTCCCCTACCTCAGAGCCTTTTCCAGCAAATGTAGGCCTTTTGTTTTTTACCCTACAGAAGATTCAGGTGACTTTGCAGCATCACGAGATTGCAGACTAGTTGGGATTCATCAGAGTGGCAGCATTTTGATGAAACACTGGGAAGAATGCTGCCAACCTCTGCTCAGGTGGTAGAGACAGGAAGGCTTATGTGTGATATTAGAGTTGATTATGCAAGGACTCTGCCATGAATAATAACAATAATAATTATTATCATGATAAGGCAGAAGGAGAATAATGATTTTGAGCAATTAGTAAAACAAGTCACATTAATTTTCTGGCTGAAAGCCGGTCTTATTTTCTGGTGAAGAGAGATCATTGGTGATTTTAATAAGTTAGACTATTTTGTCAAGGAGTTGGAGGATCTACTGCTGGACAAAGAAAAAAGTGGACAACTTCAAAAGACTTACTTTTAATTTACTCCGAGATATTTGCTGGGAGTGTGAAAATGAATTGGGAAGGCAAGCATATGCCTGCTTATTTATTAATGATTTCGTGGACTCATAGCAAAAGTTGGGAGATGTTTGAGATAATCTAATCTACTTGGCTTCAAAATCTTTATTCTTTATAATAGCATACCTTTTTTGAAATACACTCTCTTGTTGAACTCCAGTACAAAACAGGTAAAAGTAGAGATGACAGTGGAAGAGATGGAATGGAGGGTCAAGAGCATGATTACTTGTTTGTGCCTCTCTCCGCCCACTTGGTTTTTCCATGAGACACTTCTGTTCTAAGGATTCAGTTTGAAAATTACTGATTGAATCCAACCTCCTCATTTTATAAACAGGAGATTGGGTGACTTGCTCAGAATCATATAATTGGTTACCCCACTGGAGCAGCTCTCTGCAGAATAATCTCTGCACTAAGCCAAACTTGGAGTATGAATTGTGACCCTCCTGCCTCCTTAGCCCCTCTAGCCCTTTCCACCTCTCCTGTCAACAGTGTTCCACTCATTACCTTATCCCCACATAACTCAATAACCTGTGTCCCTATTGCTGCGATTTTCATGGCAGTTTAAATAAAAACACATCTGTCTCCATATACCAGTGAGGGCTCAGTAGGGAACACTGGTTACATCCTCCACAATGAGGGCTCCAGGGGCTGCTGCTCCCAAACGTGCCCTGGGTTCAAGGGTTCTAGTCTGTAACCAACATGGAGAAAATCTCTCTTTACACATTTTATTGCATTCACTGGCCACGGGACAGGACGGGGTAATAAGAAATTCTGTACAGGCCTCAGGTTGTTTTGAATTCTGCTTCTATTTTTCAGATCTGACCCTTGATAAGTGATAAATTCTCATATCCTGTTTTGTGAGATTTTTAATCATGTGCAGTTAATAGACAGGCTGTTACAAAGCGTGAGAGTATCTATCACCTGAATAAAAGAAATTGTAGTTTTACACGGACTTGTATTCCTAAATTTCACCAATTTTTAGAGCTAGATACAATCTTGAGAGAATTTCTCATTTAATTTTTTCTCTATTAGGAAACTCATGCCCAGAGTAATGAAGGGCTGGGTCTACCATGAATCAGCTGGTTCAAGGTGTGAACTAAGTCTCTCTCACTCAAGGTACATTCCTTAGTTGGGTTGGTTTGATTGAAGAACTATGCATTGAGTGTCCTCTGGGGCAAAATACCCATGAGACACAGACAGACAGAGATTTTTCTATTTCCTTGATGGGGTAGGGCAGACAATAAAGACCCTCCACTAAATATGAGCAGCCATCGTGCACATATGGTACTGAGAATGGCAATGAATCTACACAAATCCATCTCTTTTGGAGAGATGATGTGACTGTAAATGATAATGATAAGGAAGAGGAACTTTTATAGTATTAGCTTCATCCAATAAAAGAGGAAATTATTATTGTTATTTTTCTATCTTTGAAGGGAGTCTGTTAGAGATGGCAGCAACATGGATGGAGCTGGAGGCCACCATCTTAAGTGAACTAATGCAGGAACAAGAAGCCAACCACCTCATGTTGTTACTTATAACTGGAAGCTGAGCATTGAGTATGCATGGACACAGAGAAGGGAACAATAAACACCGGGGCTTACTGGAGGGTAGAGGGTAGAAGGAGGGTGAGAATAAAAAAACTAACTCTTGGGTACTATTGTAATTACCTGGGTGATGAAATAATATGTACACCAAACCCCCTTGACATGCAGTGTATTTATACAGCAAACCTGCACATGTACCCATGAAACTAAAAGTTAAAAAATAAATTTTAAAAAATTGGCTGAGTGTGGCGGCTTACACCTGTAATCCCAGCATTTTGGGAGACTGAGGCAGGCAGATCATGAGGTCAGGAGATCGAGACCATCCTGGCCAACATGGTGAAGCCCCATCTCTACTAAAAATACAAAAACTTAGCCGGGCATGGTTGTGGACACCTGTAGTTCCAACTACTCGGGAGGCTGAGGGAGGAGAATTGCTTGAACCCGGGAGGCGGAGGTTGCAGTGAACTGAGATTGCGCCACCGCACTCCAGGCTGGGTGACAAGAATGAAACGCCATCTCAAAAAACAACAACAACAACAACAACAACAACAACAAACAAAACAGCAACAACAACAAAAAAAAAAAAAAGAAAAAAAAAGAAAAAAAATTATCCACACCTGCAAAAAGAGAGTTTGGGTTCTGGAGCTGGACTACCTGGGTCTCAATCCCTGTCCTGCCTGTTACTGGCTGTGTGGTCCTCATTGGATCAGTTAACCCCACTGTGCCTCAGTTTCCTCATTTGTAAAGTAGGTTAGTATGAGTAAACAGCTCAGGGTTTTGTTCTGAAGATTAAATGAATGCATTCTAGTACAGGTGCTAGAATAGACTGGTATACAAGGAGCATTTAATAAATGTTACCTATTATTATCCTTGTATAGATTAAAGGCATCCTCTAAACGCTTGTTGAACATCGAACTTCTAATTGTTTAAGTGGATTCCAGCAGCTGTCTTAAATGCTCAGGAAGCTCTAAAACATCACGATTCACTGATAGCTTCTTCTGGGCAGGTATTATTGCTATTGAAGGTCAGAATTAGTGGGAGGTCTATTTTCTGCAATTTTATTCATGCAGCATGCATTCTTGGGTGTTACTAACGTGGCACACCCTTGGCCAGGTGAACTGGGGTTGGGGGAAGAGCAGGGTGAGGATGCAAAGATGAACATGGTATCAGTTCTTCAAGGGCTTGGGGGTGTGAGGTGGAGTAGAGTGAGATGCAAAGAAGCATAAAATAGCTTTTGCCTTCAAAGAGTTCACTGTCCTGAGAGAGAGATGATCAGTAAAGAAATAGTGACAAAGCAGGGAGACATGTACAACGTGCTAAGGGAGCACAGAAGAGGAAGTGACTAAGACAGCCCAAGGAGACCAAGAAAGGCTTCACACAGGAAATGACATGTAAACTGGGTCACACAGGATGAATAACTGTCGGGTAGAAGAGAGGGGGTGAGTTTCTAGGCAGGGGCACTACATGTGCAAAGGCACAGAGGCAAGACACATGAAAGCCACAATATTTGGCAACGTTAGCAGTTCAGAAGGATGTTTACACAACACCCTGGTTCAAGGACATGTCATTGCCCAAGCTCCTTACTGTAGCTGGTGGAGCCTGGTAGGGGGTGGTCCCTGCCCACCATCCCAAGCCCATCTCTTTCTTCCCAACCCTGGCCACACTTGCTCCTTTTCGTCCCTGGATTACCACGGCAGGGTTCCACTTCAGGGCTGCTGCACACTCTGCTGCTTATTTCTAGAACATTCTTCCCAATCTATTTTCATGGCCAGTCCCTTCTCTATCCTCAGGTCTTACTTCCTCAGGAAGATCATCCATGGCCACTTTCCCTGATGCAAGTCCCCTGTTACTCCCCACACAGCATCTATTGTGAGAAATGTATCATGACCTGTAATTATTTTACCTGTCACCATGTTTTTTACCTGCTTCTCTGGAAGATAGCATGAGACATGAGGGTCGGGACACTGACAGTCTTGTTCCTGGTGTATCTCTAGTACCCTAGTCAGTCCCTGACACTGCACTCAATCAAAGTTGTTGAATGAAGAAATAAAAGTATCAGTGAATGAATGAATGAATGAATGAAAAATTTGGAAAGGGATTGGTTTGAATATCTTCTGTTGGTTTCTCCAGGTCCACTACCCTTCTCTATCCAATTCTGTGTCATGGAAGGCTTACTTGTGTGGGCCACCTCAATATCTTCCCTCTGTGTTGGATTCAGTCAATAGGGGGCAGATAAGGGTGAGAAGAAAGGGGTCAGGGTGGCCTTGAGCTGACTGCATCCCTTCCCTGAAAGTCTCAGCAAGGGCCTGCTCCATATAGCATCTCTGTTTCCTCCTTTCCACCACTTTAGGCCTGAGTTTGGGAGGCAGGCACCTCCTCCTGTCTTTCCACATCACTATCCCTTGAAGTTTCTCTAGGCTCCACCTACATCTTTGTAGTCCTTCTATTAATCTCTCTTCAAACTACCTATGCCAGTCTGTTTCTTACCAGGACTGGGGCCAGTTTAGGAAGTACCTTATGTGCATGTAAGTAGCTCACACCATATTCGTTTGACAACAGAGAACTGTTAAGGGTAGATCCTTTTGCAGGTGCTGTGGACTGAATATTCACATGTTGAAATCCTAACCCCCAATGTCATGATATTGGGATGTAGGGCTTCTGAGAGGTATTTAGGTCTTAAGAGTAGAACCCCCATGAACGGAATTAGTGTTCTTATAAAAGGGACCCCAGAAAGCTAGCTAGCTCTTTTTCCACCTGCAGAGGACACAGAGAGAAGACAGCCATCTATGGACCGGGAAGTAGGCCCTCACAGGACACTGAATCTGCTGGTGTCTTGATGTTGACCTTCCCAGTCTCTGGAACTCTGAGAATTAAGTGTTTGTTGTTTAAGCTGCCCGGTCGCTGGTAGTCTGTGATAGTAGTGTAAGCTGACCAAGACAGCAGAGGTATGGCATAACCCAAAGGCAAGGCTAACACACAGCATCAGTGTAGAGAATACCCTCCAAGCTTTCGGTAAGGTGTCCCATCATGTTGGAGCATGTTCCACTCATGTATCCATATCTCTTTATGTGTAAATTAGTTTTTGTTTTGAGGCAGAGTCTCACTCTGTCACCCAGGCTGGAGTGCAGTGGTGCGATCTCGGCTCACTGCAATCTCTGCCTCCCAGGGTCAAGTGATTCTCCTGCCTCAGCCTTCTGAATAGCTGGAATTACGGGTGCACACCACCACACCTGGCTAATTTTTGTATTTTTGGTACAGACGGGGTTTCACCATGTTGGCCAGGCTGGTCTCAAACTCCTGACCTCAAGTGATCTGCCCTCCTTGACCTCCCAAAGTGCTGGAATTACAGGCGTGAGCCACCGTGCCAGGCTCTGTTTATGTGTATATTATATACATGCATGCTTATACTGATAACTTTTGTACAGTATAAAGTACATATGTGGATATTAAAAAGGATAAGAGAGAGGTAAAATTTGATTTTCAATTTTTATCTCACTAAAAGCCATTGATATGGTTTGGCTCTTTGTCCCCACCAAATCTGATGTTGAATTGTGATCTTCAGTGTTGGAGGAGGGGCCTAGTGGGAGGTGATTGGATCATGGGAGCGGATTTTCTACTTGCCGTTCTCCTGATAGTGAGCTCTCGTGAGATCTGGTTGTTTAAAAGTGTATAACACTTCCCTCTTCATTCTCTCGCCTGTTCCACCATGGTAGGACATGCTTGCTTCCCCTTCAACTTCTGAGATGATTATAAGTTTTCTGAGGCCTCCCAGCCATTCTTCCTTTACAGCTTGTGGAGCTGTGAGTCAATTAAACCTCTGGTCTTCATAAATTACCCAGTATCAGCTAGTTCTTTATAGCAGTGTGAAAATGGACTAATACAGCCATACTGTTAGTGTTCTGATTGCTTAGTTTTAAAGTCTTACTAAACATTATAACCAATATTTTATTATCTACCTAGGGTGACATTGTTAAGGAGTGTATATGTAAATCCATATTCGAAATCATCTTCTTGAGGTGAACTAATCTCTTGTCAGATCTAATTATAATTATTATGTATATAGTATATTATACCATATATTGTAATATGGTGACAAAGTACGTCTACTAAGGGGAGGAAAATCAACTTTTCTACTCACGTGGCTTGCTTTGTTGTGTTATCTTTGATCCATGACTTATTTTCAGGAGTCTTTTTAAGTTTCTCACTTATTTAATGATTTTTCAGCAAGTTAGAATTAGACAATAGTTCCACTTATTCACTCAACTGGGCATGCATCATAAATTATTAAACAAATGAAAATGTTAGGGAACCACTGTCCACTCCTCTGATTTATAGACTCCCATTTTCCCTCAAGACTTCCCACATATCCTATGTGAGGGGTGATCACTAACATAGAGACTGAGAGTGCCATGCCATATTAAATATCAGAAAAGCTTAATCTCTTATTTGATAAAAGTGGGTATATACAGTAGTTCTAATGCTCTCTTCCATCTCCCCCATTGATTGTTTTGCACACCTGCTTGAGTGCACGTACTATATTTTGGAGACTACTGGCATAGACCATAGGCAGGATCTAGAAATAGAGGACCAGTTAAAAGACGATGTTCCAGTAGTTCTTATATTGGTAGGAGTCCTTTTAGTTATGAGATGTGTGTTAGTTTACAGTCAAAGCCCTGTTACCCCCATGGCTTCTTCCCTTGCTTATTTTCTTATTCTTTTCCATACCTCTTGCGAGGAAAATAGAGAAATAATACTAACCCCTTATTAAACACATGATTTGACCCATGTTATTAAACATAGATCAAGAACCAGGAGTTTTATGTTAAGCTTAAGAAAGGACTAGGGGCTTAAGAAAGGACTTAAGAAAGGACTAGGGGCTTTTGATATATTATCTAAATAAAATTTCAGAACACATCTATAACATCAGCATGATTTTCACTTTTTTACAATGAGAAAAGTTCCTTGGAAAGATCAAGGAACTTGCCCAGCACCTGGTAAGTGACAGAGAAGGCTTGAATTTAATTCAGGCCTACCTGTGCCCAAAGAACTTGTCCCTAGTCACCTATAAAATACTGATAAGGAGAAGAAAAATTTGAGAAGCTCTTGTGATTTTTCTCAATAAAATAGAAGGAGAGGATCGATGGACTTGCACGGCTATATTCAGTTAAAATGGGATGAAATGTGCTGATTAGCCTGCTTGAAGGCAGAGCACCTTTGAAGCTATCCTTTTTATTTTTCTCCCCATTCAAACCAAGAATCTGACATTCTCTCCATATAGTAAATTCACTCTTATTTCATCCTGGTTTCCCTGTGCTTTCTTCCTCTCCAGCTGGAGGTATGTTGTCTTTCACCAGTGAATGCTCTAAGTGAGTAAGTGTTTGGATGGGGAAAAAATAAAGAATGCATGTTTCCTTTACTTGTTATTTTGGTTTATTGTTCCTGGACCTAAGTTGCAAGATGCTGAAGTGAATGTCAAATAATGTTAAGACTTCTTGGGGAGAAAATGGCAGGAGATCATTCAAAAACACACCTCAAGGAGAAGCTCACCATTGCAGGATGGGAAAAGTGATTTTTCACTTTCATGTATAAACTGATGAGAAAGTCTGTTTTGCTAGCTGGGCTGATGATGATAATCATAGTTCCTATGGAGCTGTGGGCACCATCACATTCATAAAATCTCCTGAAAGTCTTGAGTCTGACCAGTCTCTGTCTTCTTTCACAGAGACGCAGCACTCCAAAGGGTTATGACGCTTAAATGCAGGGGTGGCGAGAGGAGTGGGAGTATTTTAGCACAGGCAATAGGAGGATAGTCTAGAGAGTCAGTGGGGTGGAGACTGAGGTGGGAACTGTGATGAAAATTAGAAGAGAGCAATGACGGGGGTGGGAAATCGACCAGGGGGTGCAACCAGACTTTAAGCATAGGCTTTCCTACATGCTGTTGAGTGCTCCTCAAGAGGAGGCTGGGGGAGAAACAAGTGCCTGCATCTTTTGATAAATACACTTTCAAAGATTAGAGTGTACAGTAGGAGAGAAAATAAACAGAGAATTTTGTGCCTACAAAGCAATTCACAGTAGTCCACTGGGATGCATTGGAAATACAAAACATTATGTTAAGAGTATGAAAAGGTAGTGCTTTTAATATATTTTCTATTATTTCTGACTGAATAGGTCAAACAGTTCACATTGTTGAATACTGGGCATCTATAAGGGTTTGGGCAATTTTAGAAGGCATTAGGATTCTTTAATAAGCCCATAGAGTAGAATGTTTCTATTGGGACATACCCTTGAGGATCTGCACTCACAAAGGCATGCATATGCTTGGAGCTGGAGACAAAGAGCCACTGCTGTCTTCCCTGCAAGGAGCTTCTCAGGCTCCCCACCCCACAACCCCCCACAGCAATCGGTAGTGCAATCACTCTGGACTCTGCATTTGGGGGTGTATGGGGCAAGGGCTGATGTAGGAAAACCCTGAGTTGTTAAACATTGTTGGAAAAACTCACTAACCCTTGAGACCTGTCCACTTTTTCCTGTACCCGGCCCTCACCACAGTTCAATATTCCTTCTATTTAACTCCCGTTGATTCCCTCTTTTATTTCCTTTTTGACTACTGTGAATACTTTTAACTTGACTTTTCAACTCAACAATGCACTTTTTCCCATTTTTCTGACTCTCTTATAATAATAAAAAAGAGTATTATTATGATTTTTTTGAGACGGAGTCTCGCTCTGTCACCTAGGCTGGAGTGCTGTGGCATTATCTCTGCTCACTGCAACCTCGTCTCCCAGGGTCAAGCGATTCTCCTGCCTCAGTCTCCTGAGTCGCTGGAATTACAGGCATGTGCCACCACGTCCAGCTAAGTTTTGTGTTTTTAGTAGAGATGGGATTTCACTATATTGGTCAGGCTGGTCTCGAACTCCTGACCTCGTGATCCGCCACCTCAACCTCCCAAAGTGTTGGGATTACAGGCATGAACCACCGCGCCCGGGCTTTTTTTTTTTTTTTTTGAAACAGAGTCTCACTCTGTCGCCAGGCTGGAGTGCAGTGGTGTGATCCTGACTCACTGACACCTCCGCCTCCTGGATTCAAGGGATTCCCTGACCTCAGCCTCCTGAGTAGCTGGGACTACAGGCATGTGCCACTATGCCCAGTTACTTTTGGTAATTTTAGTAGAGATGGGGTTTCACCATGTTGGCCTGGATGGCCTTGATCTCTTGACCTCGTAATGCATCCATCTTGGCCTCCCAAAGTACTGGGATTACAGGCGTGAGCCACTGCACCCGGCCTGGCCTATTTTTATATATGCACACACACACATAAAATAACATGAATTTGAAACATGGCTTTGTTTATGATAATCACAAAAATCTCAGCATACAGAAGCACGCATCTAGTCTATGAGCTCATTTAATGCTTTCTTCGATTCTACAACAATCTAATGGAAGTTTGAATACCTCCAGTAATAGGAAGTTTGCTGTTACCCACAGCAACCCACTTTATCCCTGGATAATTCTAGTGGACATGAAATTCTTTCTAATACTGTATTGAAATTTGCCTCACTGTAGCTTTTACTTGCTAATTCTCATTTTCCATTTTAGGCTTATAAGACACGTGATCATTCTACCACCTGACAGCCTGTCAATATTTTAACACCTTGAGTGACAAACTTGAGCCTTCTCTTCTTCAAACGAAACATCCTTCTGTCCTTCAACCATTCCACATGTGGTGCTTTAAGAATGGAAGGAACTGAAAAAGAGTCAATGAATGATGAAGTGGAGTAGATTGAGTATAAAATATGTGCTTTCTGAAAACATTAGCAGTAAAAGTTGGTGGAGGAGTTGACATGGTACCTTGAGAAATAGAGCCAAAATTTCAAGATGAAACATATTTTGAGTGAAGGGGAGAACTGAGAATTGTCCACACAGAGACAAGGATTTCAGTGGGAATGGAGATGGGATTAAACAATGAATATGACCAAGTCCCCAGGCAGAGGAAACACAAACCAAACAGAGGTGTGAGAAAACAGAGGGATGTGAGGGG
Source organism: Rhinopithecus bieti (assembly GCF_001698545.2). Taxonomy (NCBI): domain Eukaryota; kingdom Metazoa; phylum Chordata; class Mammalia; order Primates; family Cercopithecidae; genus Rhinopithecus; species Rhinopithecus bieti. The sequence continues at coordinate 3,991,309 of NW_016804447.1, read as the reverse complement.
AAATAAATAAGCTAAATGGGAACAAATCTTCCCAGGAAAATAGGTGAGCAGTACAATTTTCATGTGTCATTAAATATTATTCTTCAGTTTTTTTTTTTTTTTTTTGAGACCGTGTCTTGCTCTGTTGCCCAGGCTGGAGTGCAATGGTGTGGCCTCAGCTCACTGCAACCTCCACCCCTCAGGTTCAAGCAATTCTCTGCCTCAGCCTCCCGAGTAGCTGGGACTACAGGCATGCACCACCATGCCCAGCTAATTTTTGTATTTTTAGTAGAGACAGGGTTTTACCATGTTGGCCAGGCTGGTCTCAAACTCCTGACCTCAAGTGATCCACCCTCCTCGGCCTCCCAAAGTGCTGGGATTATAGGTGTGAGCCACTGCGCCTGGCCAGGGTTTTTTTCAATCATTTAAAAATACAAACATCATTTTTAGCTTGGGGAGTGCTCAAAAACATGCAGCAGGCAGGATTCAGTTCATGAGCTATCATTTGTTGATCCTTGATATAAATTGTTAGGAAGGATTATTAATCGTCCACATCCTATGTGGAGTGAGCTTCATTAGAATAACCACCTGCCTCTTCCCTCAGATCCTCACTGAATACATACTAGGAGAGGTAGAGTGACCTGATGTGATCGGGGAGGTTAGAGGGGAAAGTGGGCCTGCCCCTTTCCTTGGAAAACAGCTACCTGCAGGCAGCATGCACTTTTGTCTCTGCCATGAGGATTCCTTTCCAGACTAGCACTGCAGGATGGTTTGTCTAATTCTGAGTTAGTATGTGAAAGTCTATTTGTCCTTATTTAGGCATAAGCCACTTTCTCTAATATCAACTTCATCAATAATAAAAGTAATATTTTGGCCTTTAATCTATCTCATTTACCTTATATCTCAGCTAGTTTAGAATCTCACTCTGTCACTCAGGCTGAAGTGCAGTGACACCACCTTGGCTCATTGCAACCTCTGTCTCTGAGCTCAAGCGGTCCTGCCTCCTCAGCGTCCTGACTAGCTGGGACTGCATGCACACGCCATCACTCCTGGCTAATTTTTATATGTTTTGTAGAGATGGGGTCTTGCTATGTTGCCTAGGCTGGTCTGAAAATCCTGGGCTCAAGTGATGCACCAGCCTTGGCCTACCAAATTCCAGGATTACAGAGGTGACACTGTGCCCAGCCAACAACTTACTATTTCCTACACAAGTTGTTTTTACCTGCATTTTGTTTTTTATCGAGCCATTTTTAAGCCAACATCTTTGCCGACTGAAGTCCTATTTGACCTCCCAAGCCTGCCTGAAGAGCCTGTTTCTCTATGAGTGATGGTCTTACACTTTCAGAAACCTTAATCCAGTACATTACCTCAACAAATGGTGAGTTCTTACTCAGCACTGTAGGAAGTCCCTGGGACCCTTAAGATCACAATTATGTCTGGGATTCAAAGGAGGAACTGGGGTTCAGGAAGTAGGTATGTGGGAGGAAGAGATTTCAGATTGAGGAAACAGCACTTAAATATAACGTGGCATACAGAGTCAGGAATTGCAAGTTACTTATTGTGGCCAAAGTGGGAGGTACAGGGAAGTGGTAAGGCATGAGGCAGGAGAGGTAAACAGGAATGATGAGATCAGAAGTGTCTTGTATGTTATTTTAGGGAGATTGGACTCATGAGGATGTGGGGGGCATTTAATAATTTTTTAGGAGGGAAGCCACATGGCAGTTGTGGGATTGTATGGAGATGAATATAGGAGGGAGAGTGAGGAGAGGGGAGACAAACTTGAAAGAAAGAAGACCACTTAGCTGATGACTACAAAATCTCAGAAGGGAAATACCGAAGGCCTAAATGGAATCATCGGCATTGTGATCTCAATGTCTATACTCATCAAATATTCTTCAAAGGAGGGTATGATTCTGCTCGCTCTCATATTCTTGCTAGATCTGCCTCTTGGAATCTGGGTTTTCAGGTGGGTTCCATACAAAGATGGGTCTCTGGGATTAATGAAGTTTGGATTTTCCTGAAGCAGGCCTCAGCAAAAAGTTGCTTGTGACATGTTTGATAACATCCATTTAGTCAGAGAAAGTAACATGGCTGGGGTGGGAGTCAGAACCTGGATACACTTCTGATCTCATCATTCCTGTTTACCTCTCCTGCCTCATGCCTTACCACTTCCCTGTACCTCCCACTTTGGCCACAATAAGTAACTTGCAATTCCTGACTCTGTATGCCATGTTATATTTAAGTGCTATTTCCTCAATCTGAAAAAAAGCAGTTCATGCGAAAGGTGAGCCCAAAAAATGTTATTAGAGGAGTGAAGAAGTAAAACAGTGAAGCGTGGGCTTGTATATTCAGAGACAGCCTTCAAGAAGGGGAAAGTCAGTGCCATTTCTCTGGGTTTCAACCTGGAGCTGTGATCTGGAGTAAATGGAATCTTCGCAATAACCTGGGAAATTTCAAGCACGTTGCAGGATTTTTCCAGGTATCACAACAGTCTTTCTGTTTAGTGTTGGCGATGTACCCCATGTATGCTACCACAGTGCTCCAAACAGCGCACAACTATGAATCATGGGGTGTCTGGTGAATGGAAACTAATAGTGAGGACATTAAGAAGGCGTTTCTTCTAATGAGAGAGATCTGAAGGAAGAATGTGAGGCACAGAAGGAACTCTCATTGATTACATGCTAGTTATGTGCCAGCGATTGTGCTAAATTATTTCATATACCTTATTTAATTTAATGAATTTAATTATGATATCAACCTTAAGAAGTTAATGTACACTCATTTTGCATATGATAATATTAAAGAAAACTAAAGCTTGTGGGGTAAAGGGATTCATCCAGTATCATGTAGTATGTAAGTTATCTTTTGCCACAATAATGCTTCATAATAAATAACCACAAGACCTGGTGGCTTGAAACAGTAAGTGTTTATTCAGCTCACAAGTCTGCAGGTTAATGATTTAGACTGAGCTTAGCTGGGCAGTTCTTCTGGTCTGAGCTGGGCTCACTGCCATGCCTGGAAGTCAGCTGCCTGTCAGCAGATTAGGATTGTTTAGGATGAGACGATCAGGTGATCTCACCTATGTTCCAGTTGTCTGTCATCATTCAGTAGACTAGCTCTGGCATATTTTTATGGCAGTGGTTGAGGGCAAAGACACAAATGGAAACTCACAGTTTTTAATCTCTTTGCTTGTGACATGTTTGATAACATCCGTTTGGTCAGAGAAAGTAACATGGCTGGGATGGGAGTCAGAACCTGGATACAGGAAGGAGTGAGGAACTGGGGAATTAATGCAATCATTCTACCACACTTGGCGAGGAGATGTCAGCTGAGATTTAAACCCAAAGGCCCGTCAGGCCATTCATTGTGTAGCATGCTGCTTTGCAAAAGGAAGCTCTGCATCATCTGAATTGGGCCTAGAAAATGTCATCATTTGTTTCAAAGAAGGTGCATGTATTTAATCCTCTGCCTTTTTGTATTTTCCAATTTACCTTCTGGTCCAAGATGGATTTAATACAATTTATTTATTTTTATTTTTTGTTTTGAAGAGAGAGCTGGTAAGAAGGGAACTCCAAGGCCATTTTTACAGATAGGAAACTTACTTTGTGATCATTGCATTCTACAAATCTCCATATAAAACATCAATATATACAGTTTTGTCTTTTCATAGTCATTTTGATATTTCCAAGAGGAAATTGATAAAATGAGAAGCCTGTGGCTAATCTGCATTTTAAAGAACTTTCTTAGAGTGGCAGCTCAAGCCCAAGAAGATTGCAAGTTCAGCTTAAAAGATCAGCAGCATTTGTCCACTAACAGAGATGGTGTAGCTGAGGAGTGCTGTGATTGTTCTCCCTGCCCCAGGAAGCCTTGATTTAGGAATGCATTCTTCTTCTTTTTTTTTTTAAAGAAAAGTTGTGACCAACTCCTTCTGTCCCAGCAGGAGAAAAGAATAAAACTTGACCTCCTTTTGTTCCAACAATAGTCTGCAACTGCCTCATTCCATTGACTCAACGTGTATCATCCGTCAGTCGTCAACCCTCCTTCTAGGACAGAGCTGCATTCTCCTTGTGTTATCACTTGGCTTCGTAGTGCTCTTTCTCATCTGCCCTCGGAATTTAAAAGAAAAAAAAGACCATGAAAAATGTGTAAGTTGGATGCTATTCATTCACTTATTTATAAATAAATGGAAACTGACAGGCACCTCTTCAGAAAATGTTTACCCTATGGACAAGTGTTGATGACATGGGCTGAAAGTCACAGTCTGGTGCCACCAGGACCAGCTGCTCCTTCAGTAGTTACCATTGTGCAGCCTTGCTTTCGTTTTGGCTTGGCACATGCATTTCCAGCCTGCCTTACATTGAGTCTCCAGGATACTTTATCTCTAGCACTGTCTGCCAGAGACAATAGATGAGTCTTTTTAACCAGCCCTGAAAGCTTGGGCTTTGTGCGCTCTTGATCTCTGATGCTACGGCTGCTAACACAATGAGTTTCGCCTGATGCCAAGGGATGCATCTGCTGTTGGCCCAGTAACTTTGCTTCATGGAAATGGCATTCGATATTTTGTTCTTCATGCTGCCAGGCTGACATTTACTAAACTGGACAAATGTTTTTGTTTTCAGTGGAGAAGAAACACTGCTCATTGCTTAGCTAGGGGAGCAGTGGATTAAGCTGTTGAATTTATAGTAGATCTCAGAGTGGTTCAAATCATAGATCCTGAGTGACTCCTCCTCAACTACTCCAAGTGGTACCATTTGGGAGCTGTTGGGGAATTAGCAGTTGAATTCCTTGAGAAAGTCCTGCTCCCCTGTATGAACTCCAGATAATGCAAGACTGTCACACAGTTATAACAAAGGAGTTAAGCCCTTGTCCATCTATCAACCAACTAATCCACCAACAAGCATATCTTTAAGACCACTTGAATGCAAGTCACCGTGTTGAGTTCCAAAAACACAAAGGGGCATTGGTTACAATCCTTGTTTTAGAGGTGGACAAATTGATTAAGGAAAATCTCTTTCTCTCTCTTTCTCTCTCAAAGGTGAGGTTTTGCTTAATGCATTCAGAGGTCAGGGGAGGATTTAAGAAAGGGAGATATCATTGTAAGCTGAAGTGCCTGGAGAAGACTTTCTTGGGGGAAAATAAAATTTAAACCTAATGTGACAGACTAACTGATACATCGCGGGTTGTGTGAACCCAGATGGATAAAATCACAGTCATAAACAGAGCTATTCTTAGATGTACAATGGTTGTTTTAGAAACTAAAACACCCTATGCCTTAAAAAAAATCACATTTTTAGCCCACAGAATTCACCATGCCATTTGTGTTTATTTGCTGTATCCTCCAGAGACTTCAGTAAGTTGAGGGGAAAGGGGGAGGGACTGACATGCTGTAGCCACCTACTGTTTGCCATGCATTGTGCTATCTGCTTTACACACATGATCTCATTTAGTTCTTACACAGTCCTGTGAGCCATGCATTATTGTTGCTATTTATAAATGAGGAAATTGAGGCTCAGAGAAGTTAAATCTGTGGCCAAATCTCATAGTTGTGCAATGGCTGAGCCCTCTGTGTTACTTACATACTGTCTGTAACTCACTTGGTTTTTAAAGTTCTTGAGAGTAGAAAATTCAACATCAACGTTGTTTACCAAAAACAAATATTTTAAATACTGCTTGTTAGATAAGAACATTGTCAGTAACTACAAAAATTGATTAAAATGACACAAAGATAAAAACAGTAAAGAGAAATAAAATGAGATAATTGATGGTGTATCCTTTTGGGACATATCTGTGATAAGATTTGTCACATGGCACAGGACGAACAAGATCTGTGTGCATGTGTGGTACTAGGGGTTATAATCTTCTCAATTTTGTGCACGCTGCACATTTTAGATACTTATCAACAGGGTCAGTGTCTGATACATTAGGATTCAGTTACAAAATGATGAAGAACATTGAGAGTCCTCTCGGGCTATCAAGGTGACAGATGTTCTATTGCTAAAATATTGCTTTGGGGAAACCAAAATAGACCCACTGCACCTAAAATAATGTGCCAAAAATATAAGGAAAAAAATAGAAAATGGAGACTCACAGCAAGAGAGAACATTATATTTGAGTGATGGTTTTCAAATTTTCCTCTGTGGGTCATACTCTTGCCTGACCCATCTATGCTTCCATGGTCCTCATCTTGGAGAGTCCAGGTGTCTTAATGCTCTTGGCCACCCAACCTCTGCTGTCCTGCATGAAGGGAGTCATGAAGGTTCCTGCACACCATCGTCTGTAGGTGTGTAGTGGCCACCATTGGGCAGTGGCCTGGAGAGGCAGCGGGTTAGAGTGTGATGCTGCCATTCAGATAGGCAGTTTTTTGCATACTGTAACTTTGCCTTGTGTCCTTTAGCTATTCTTGGAGATTTTCCGGAAGAATAAACAATCCCATAAAGTCCCATTCCCTCCATGACTCCTGGCTGGGAACATCACCTAGACCTAAATGACTTGCCTTTGCATTTTGGGTTTGTACATGGACCAGTTAAAATGAACATCCCTGGGACCTGCCACCAGGGCTAGAAGGCTTTCCCTGATCCACCTGACAAGGTTAAGACAACTGATTGTATAGTCAAACGCTGCCTGCTTGGTTTATAGAGGATGGATTACAATTTTATTTATGGATTTATTCCTATAATCATTAAATTAAGCAACTGATAAAGAATAATGGAAATTACATAATTAATAGAAACTAAATGATTTCTCTTTTATTAAATTGTAAGATTCTTGAGGGAAATGTTAGTATCTTTTTTCCCTTACAGCCGTATCCTCAGTGTCTATAAACACAGTGCTGACCTTGTAGCAGACCTCAATAAATATTTATTGAATGGTTTCGTATATATATGTCTGTGTGTGTGTGTGTGTGTGTGTGTGTGTGTGTGTGTGTGTATGCAGGGAAAGTCATTGTAGGAAGAGGGACAAATAAACAGAATGAACAAGTGAACAGAATCATAGGTGTTGGCCGGGTGCAGTGGCTCATGACTATAATCCCAGCACTTTGGGAGGCTGAGGCAGACGGATCACCAGGTCAGGAGACCAAGACCATCCTGGCTAACATGATGAAACCCTGTCTCTACTAAAAATACAAAAAATTAGCCAGGTGTGGTGGCACACACCTGTATTCCCAGCTACTTGGGAGGCTGAGGCAGGAGAATCACTTGAACCCAGAAAGCAGAGGTTGCAGTGAGCCGAGATTGTGCCACTGTACTCCAGCCTGGGCAACAGAGCAAGACTCCATCTCAAAAAAAAAGGAATCATAGGTGTGATTTATTTAATCTGAAATTCATCTTAGTAATGTATAAAATAATGCTCCCTTTTAGATAATGTGCATATCAGCTATAATTTCACATATGCCCTGCTCTTAACCAGAAAGAAAATCTCAGTGGAGATTTCAAAGGACATAGATACAGGGCAAAGAATGTGGGGCAGGCTGGGGGAGCCGTTTGGGAATAAGCAAGTCCGATGGGTCCCTGTAAATCCTACTTTTCCTGAGCATGGCCCAGACAAAGGCCCATTGGTGGTTTGGGAATGAAAACATTCAAGACACGTTGGGGAAACACTGTGTCTAAATGACTAGGGACCCTGGACTGGCAGTCAGGTCCTCTGCTCTAAACCAGTCTGAATTTATGTAATAGTTCCTTATATATTTTGGATATTAACCCTTTTTTAATATATATAGTTTGCAAATATTTTCTCCATATGTGTACTTTTATCGTAATGTTTCCTTTTTCCTAATGACAATAAAGCTATTGCTAAATTGAATACAAGTTATAGAATCAAAGTGTCTTAGAAATGAGGAAACACAGGTACTATTTTTAAAATTTCTTCAGAAAAATGTTTTGTATAGAATCGAGTCTTAATTTGGGATCAAAAAAAGAAATGTTTAAAGTTGCTACTTTAAATGTTTTAAGGCATATATAAAAGGAGACTGTTTTGGGGAAGCTTTCCAGAAACTAGTAGGTTATGAGACTGGGAAGTTTTGTGTGTCTCCTATTTAGTCTCTTGTACAATAATTTTTTAAGAAACTTGAGATGCCTTAAGCTGTACAATGGCTGGAAACAAAAGAAAAAAGAAAAAAAAAAACCATGATAAACGTACTTAACTAGCCCAGGAACCCATAGGCTGAAATTCTTTTTATAAAGTACCCCTCTTCAAGGAGTTCAAAGTGCTTGGTAGATAGTTTCTAAGAAACTTACAAAACTCTGGTGCAATATTAGGTCAAGGATGCAGGAGAGTAGAAATGCAGGGGTCATTTCTATTTCTGTTTTATGGCACACTTAAGTAACTCCTCAAAGGCCAGCAAATCAGTGACAAAGCTGGGAACAAACTCTAAATTTCCTAACGCCAAAGTTATTTGTCAGCTTACTGAATGCAATTATCATTTCATATATTAGTTTTAGATTTTTCTTTCCTTCCATTCTGTTTGCTTGGGCAAATTTTCAATTTTTGATTAATAATTTCTGATTTGTTAACTAGTGGGTGAGCAGCAAATATGATTGACCGTCTGTTTATCTCATGAGCTAGGTTAAAACCTAAGCATCAGACAGTCATACACACACACACACACACACACACACACACACACGCACACACACACACGTATATTTTAAGATGGAGTCTCACTCTGTTGCCCAGGCTGGAGTGCAGTGGTGCCATCTCGGCTCGCTGCAACCTTCACCTCCCGGATTCAAGCAATTCTCTGCCTCAGCCTCCTGAGTAGCTGGGATTACAGGCGCCTGCCACTACATCCAGCTATTTTTTTTGTATTTTTAGTAGAGATAGGGTTTCACCATCTTGGCCAGGCTGGTCTTAAACTCTTGACCTCGTGATCCACCCACCTTCGCCTCTCAAAGTGTTGGGATTACAGGTGTGAGCCACCTTGCCCGGCCCCAGACAGTCATATTAATATCAACTTTTATTATTAAAAACCTATTTTATAAATCTAAAATTGGACACTAATTTTAATGTATTCTCAGACATAGTTTTTAGGCCAGTATTTTCAAAGTGTCTATGTTAACCAATGTTATAAACACAGAAAACTTTAGTTAGCAATTAGCAGAATTGTGTGGGTCATTTAAACCTTGAGTGTTTCCTTTGAAATATTTAAAAATAACACCATGCATCATTTCCACTATTAAAGGTTACAGTTACACAGTGTTGGCCAAAAGAAGAGTCATTCTTATCCTCATATAGAAGCTGGAAACATAGAAATGCTTATAATCATTCTGGAAGGTAATGTGGCAATGTGCATATTGTTGCAAATGTTAAAACTATTTGATCTAGTGATACCATTTTTAGGAATCTATCCTAGGTAAGTAATCATGAATGTATTTTAAGTTTTAGCTAAGGATGTTCCTTGCAACATTGTTTACAACAGCAACACAATGAGAAACAGCCTATATGTGCCAATGCATGTAGAGGGAAGTCTTCCCTTGGCCAGTGGGATACTCCGGGTCTCAGCCAATGCCTGGCTGAACTGGGAGTACCAAAGGCCAGTCGCCTTATCTCCAGGTGGGGCTAACTCCAGGGTAATTTATGCTTCAGAGTTTCCTTGCCTGACCTTTTTTTTTTCCCTCCGCTAACCGGCTCTCCCCATTCCTCTTCTCCCAGGAGCACCCCCCCAGTAATTCATTTGAACGAAAAAATCTCCATCTCAGGCTCTGCTCCTGGGAAGCCTGACCTAAAACACCTCTTATTTTACAAATAAAGAATTTGGAGCTGAGAGTGATTGTGCAAATCGTACAGCAGAGGAGGAACAAAAAGTTCAGTATAACTGAACTCTGTCCATTTATTACCCTATAGTTCCTCCCAATGCTAATTTTGATTGAGTTTGCCCCTTCCGAAGGAGTGTGGAATTCTGTCAAGATGGGCAGGTAGCTGGGTTCAAGTCCAGAGTGCAGAGTAGGAAGGAGTGACTCAGCCAAGGAGGAGCCCAGGGTAAATGGGAGCAGCCTTTATAAAGCAGGGCTTCTCCACTGGGGATCTTCCTCCCATGACCACAGAACAGTCTTAACCTTTAATGAGCAAGGCCAGAGATGTTAAAAGGTCCTGCAACACATAGGACAGTTCAGCTTAACAAAGAATTGTTCTGCACCAACGCCCCTGTTGAGAAACACTGCAAAGCGCCCAGGGTCAAAAAGTAAGTGAGCCAAATGCAGTCAGCAAGTCCAAAGGGCAAGAGGGTGATGGGAAGAAGACAAAGCCAAAGAACAGGGAAGCCAGGCAGCTCTGGGGCTCTGGCCAGGCAATCAGACTGGAGGAAGGGGTTCGAGTGTGGCTGGTGTGACCACAGCATGCTGTTCTCAGCATCCACTCTGTGGGGCAGAGCAAGCCTGAGTCCGGGTGCTTTAAAAGTTGAGGACAACACAGAGAATCAAAGTGGATGTCATAGGACCCAGAGGAAAAGAAACTCGGTGACATTAGATTCATTGTTCTTTTTTAAATTCTAATTCCAACAAACAGACATTGAACACTGTAATTTTAGCGGCTGTAGTGAGCACTAAGAAAACCAAACATCACACAGTTTGGACTCCAGTCAATGCTCAGAAGTAGGTGCAGTAACGATCGGCCGTGTTATAATTCTGGCTGCCCAGCATTTGAACCCTGTCGCATGGAGAAACTCTTTACCTTGTAAGTCTTCTTGGGCAAGAGGCCATCTCCTGGTAGAAGCTGATAGTGTTAGATATCCACATTTCCATTTTCCCCTTGCAGGGAGGCCTGGACACATGCCCTGGAGTTTTAATTGGGAGGTAGGTAGTACACAGCAGAGCGGGAAGAGAGAAGGCTGTTTCTTAGCAGCAGCACAGCTGGCTCCTGAGGACAGTCAAGGCAGCTGAGGAGGTGGCATTGGTTTTGGTGGTGCCAGGGCAGCATCTGTTCTGCAGGGGTGACCCTGTTGGTGTTATTTGGGGCCTTGTTTTTGGCCACACAGATCTAGCTTCCTGGAGACTCTGGGAATCACCCAACATCCTTTGAATAAATTCCTCTCTGATAAATTAGCCACAAATAGTCCCTTTTGTGGGCAGATATAAGCAAGCATCTTCTATGTTCCAATTTCTGGGAAAGCGAAGATAAATCTGACCATGGGTTTGTGTTCCCATGGTCAGGAAGACCAACAGGTACCCGGGTCAGACTCAGGGTATGCTGCCACATGGGTATAACTGAGAACTGCAGATGCTCTGAACTGGGAGCAATGGATGATTACCTGTACTGTGCTCAATTTGAGGGGGAGGCTAAGGGCTGGGGAAGTGGGTGTGAGGTCTCTGGGATCATGTAGACATTGAAAAAGAAAAAAGAAAATGATGAAAGGTGGGACTTGTGGACATTTTATTACAAAGTGGTCCAGATTTGTGTCACAGGATGAACCTGGTACCAACCTGATCTTAGAATGTAAATGCTGGAAACAGCCACTATGTGGTAGGCTAGTGACTATAGTTGGCTGATTTCCCTGCCAGACTTCCAGAGAAGCACTATGGGTGAGGTCAGACTTCTCCCTGCTTTTCGGTGGAAGGAGAGGACAAAGTGCTGTATGTAATGGGTAAATTTCTGGCCCAGTTTATCCATGACCCTAAATATCTCAAAGATGATCTCATTTCTTCCATAATAGGTTTGAAATCTTATGATTTACAGTACACAACCCATCTTGCGGTGGTTTGTACTATTCTGTGTGGACTAAATAGAATTTTATTTGGGGGAAGTAATGGTGGGCAGTGAGTTCAATGCTCAAATCCCCCTTGGTTATGCAGGTATCATTGACTGAACACCTCTTCCGTGTGCCAGGCTGTCTTCCACACACTCTCTTCCATCTTCAAAAAACCTTCCTAGCAGGTTTTATGAGCCTAGTTTCACCTGCAAGGCCTAATGATTTGGCCAAGACCACAGAGCTGAGGTGACAAAAAATATGAGCCCAGGTGAGCCTGGCTCCAATGCCGTGACTCACACCTAACGCTTCCTTCCCAGACATCCTACGTCAGAGAATCACATGGTTTACCTCAGGGATAATACGCCCATTGTTCTATCTTAGTTTGTAACTCTCTCCTGGCAGGTTGTGGGGCCTACGATAAATATCCCATGTTATTAGGGGATTGATTTAGATCACTTACACAATGAGGAAAGATATCAGTGGTTAATAAATCTTTCTGACTTAAAAAGTATTCTATGAAACACTGGATTGTAAGACCTCTTCCAGGCCTGATTTCCTGAATACAGAGTAAAGTCCAGATATTCATGCCTATTTAGCTAAATTGGTAGGAGAATACTGTTATTAGTTGGGAGAACGCTCTTCTGAGGTCAAAAGTATGGAAATGGGACTATTATTTCAGATCTGTCAAATTCCCGCCACTGGGACCAGAGGGGATGTGGGCAAGTCAGTGTGAGTAGACTATTAATATGAAAGGTAATGATAATAATAATAATTAGCATTTATTGAACAGCTACTAGGTGTTAGTACTGTAAAAGTATTTAGGCATGTCCTCTGCACAAATCTGAGGGCCATTTTTTTAAGATGAGGAGACAAATTCTGGGAGGATCAGCAACTTACTCAGACAGTAAGTAGGCTATTTAAGATTCTAACCCAGACCTTCCCACCTCCAATCCCCAAATCTAAGGGTTCATGTGATATTAACCACAGATGAATAGCTCCAGCTATGCCTATGAAGAGCTACTTTAAAGTTATTTACCATTCATTTAGCAATTATTTACCAATGCCTCCTTTATTATAGGCAATGTGCTGCTGAACAACAGAGACATGGCCTCTGATCTCATGGTGGAGGAGAAAAACAATCAAATAGTTATGCAAATAAACATATAATTACAAACTGTGCTATGTGCTATGATGAAAAGGTACAGAAAAGTGGTAGATCATATCACAAGGGGCCTAACCTAATCTAGCAGATCAGAAAAGACTTCCTGGAGGCAGTGGCAATTGAGTCAATACCAGAGGGGTGAGTGTAGTTAACTAGGAGGAAGGCAGGGGAAATGAGAGGAGAAAATTCCTGGGAGAATGATGAGCATGTACAAAGGCCCTGAGGCAGAAGGAAAGAACTTTGAGTCTGTGGTAGTTGCACACTGCTAGCCCATGGCATAAGTTTAATTTGTAAATATTTTTCTGTTTTTTTTGGCTCACAGACTCTTTTGTAAAGATTTGAGCCCCAAAGAGTAAATATTCTGATTTCAAGCTCCTCTTGAATCATCAAATGGTGTGGCAACTCTGGGTCCTCTGGGCTTCATGGCTGCAATACAAGTGCTAAGTATCTGGCCAGTCTTTTTTTTTCGTTCGTTTGTTTGTTTTGGTTTTGAGATGGAGTCTCGCTCTGTCACCCAGGCTGGCGTGCAGTGGCGTGATCTCGGCTCACCGCAACCTCTCCCTCTCAGGTTCAAGCGATTCTCCTGCCTCAGTCTCTCGAGTAGCTGAGACTACAGGCATGTGCCACCACACCCAGCTAATTTTTTGTATTTTTAGTAGAGATGAGGTTTCACCGTGTTAGTCAGGATGGTCTTGATGCTGGGATTACGGACGCGAGCCACCACATCCAGCGGTGTCTGGCCAGTTTAAGTGGGGTACACACTGTCCATTTCATCAGTCTTCCTACTCCTAATTGTCTCCCTAACATCAAAGTGAGGCTTCAGTTATTGTTTATCATCATATTTGCACTGTTGCTTTTCTTCTAGTGGAGAATTGTTTCTTGATATTGTTGTCTCCACCAAAAATTAAAGATAGACCAAGAGGATCATGTGCTTTTCCTCAAACTCAGTGTGTGCCATTCATGTACTTTATTGGTTGGTGACTGTGGGCATTTAAATTTCCCCCGCTCTTACTTTGGAGGAAACAATAAAGGCCCATAGGGTGTCTCGCTATGTAACTGTCTAAAATCTGTTGACTGTTTTCTCTACTACCAATGCTTAGTGAGAATGGGAAGTGAACTGCACCCCCTGGGTAGGCAGGGAGAGCTGAATATCTAATGGATTTTTAGTCAAAGATATAAAAAAACCTAGCTCTACTCTTCTAAAATGTAAGACTGCACCTGTTTTTAATTGCTACTCAATTTATTAAGAATTTATACTACATTAAGCAAAACAGATCTCCAGATCCCCTGCCCTGGACAACATATGTTACTCATTTTTTTCTTTGTCGGAGAAATTAATCTTGCCATCTCCAAACCCTTGTTTCTTACATATTAGCAAGACATTAAAAATTAATCGTGAATGTTTCCTAAACATTTATAAACACATCACGTAAGTGCAAGTATCTCTGGTATCATGAAGAGTCCTGGTCTGTGACCTAAGAAACAGTTTGCAGTTAGTTTTGCACAGTTAATATGTTACGCAAAGATATGCCACATATTCAGAGCACTAGAGGAACTCCCTGGGGGAGCTTGTGAAGCATTTTGTAAAGCAAAGACCTTGAAGGTGATATGCAAAGTCACTCAATATATTCTTTTTGTAAGAACGGAGTATTCTATTAGGAATTAATACAGTGCCTTTGCAGTATATATGGGCTATGATGCCTAAAATGTCAGTTTCCTTATATGTAACCAAAATGACTAATGGATATCTATTCGTGTTTACCTTATGCATCCTGGTCTACAGTTTCTCTCTTGCTTGCTTTTCTTCTTTTTGCCATGTGTCACTAAGCCCTGCTACACATCAACGCTTCAGCTTAAACTCAACCAGCAGAGGGTACTGTTCGAGCACTTTAAATGAACTCCTTATCTTTGTCTTTCTTTTCCAAAGAGAACAATATTGGAATAATAGGCTGGGATGATATTCAATAGGCAAGATGCTGGCAAGAAAGTATGCATCAGTGATCAGGTTTCAGTATCACTTTGCAGAAAAATCCCTTTGTTCTCTGCTGTACAAAAGGATATTCCTTGCAAAATGCACATACAGTTTCTGGTGATAAATGCATGTTTTTAAAGGTAGATGAAGGGCGTGCTGGTGGTAGAGTGGAATCTGCTTCTAAATTTACTAAGTACTTGTATCCCTTTTAGGCTTGGGGTTCTGAATCAAGATATCAGCCCCACGTGTTCTCAGCTTACTGGTAAATGATCATGAATAATTCCGGTAGTAGCAAATGACATAATAAAATAATCAGGCATTCCCTGCCCTTTGTAGATCAATGAGCACAGATGTCTCCAAATGGAAGAGGGTACTGGAGAACACTTTATATCTTGTTGGGTTTGAACATTAGAGAATTAAAGGCTGTTTATCAAAATAAAGTGAGCATCTCCCTGTTCTGAAATCATGTTCAGCATTAAACATATTGTAGAAGAATACTTTGTCACTTAAATTTTACATAAATTCGATCAACTGTATCTAATAGTGGATTGCACATATCTTAGGAACATTTGTATACTTGAGTTTTTATATTAACCATTTAAACACTTTATCAAAATGAGAAAATTCCATATGATAGCAACAATAACAAAAGGCAAAAGCACTCCAGCTGAAGAGTAATCGTTCCTGTCCAACTCTTCTTATCCTCAATGTCTCTCCACATATGTCACTTTTAATTTTTATAGCATGTTTTGGTTAGCAACCTCTCTGTCGCTGAATAATATGCTTACATTGATAACTCTTGAGTTATTCATTTTATATATATTTGTTTTCCTACGCTGACAGATGAGAATGTAACTTAAGTCACTCAATATCTCCTGTTAGTCATATTTCTATTTTTATCTTTATTGATTATCTGAGGAAAACATTTGTTCCTTTAACAGTAAGCAATTTATCATGAGTCCTCATTTTTTCATTCCGTATCTTCCACTTCCATCTCCCAATAAAAGGGCATTCTTCCTTTTTCTTGAGCATCTAGTATTGCCGATGTGAAATGTAATGCCAGCTTGATCCTCATTCTTTGGCAGATGGTCTGCTTTTCCTTTCTGCTTTTTTCTTGCAGCCATGATCCTAGATGGAGGTCTTCTTACAGCCACTGGCAAGCTCTTCTGATCTGAAATCTTGGCTTTCAGCTATACAAACTCTCCTGTATCATTCAAATTAACAATTTGCTTCCCTCCGTTTTTGCTTTTCCTGTACAATGTTGAGATAATAAGATTTGCCTTCTGCTCTCTAATTGAAATTTCACCATCTTTGTCTGTAACTTTGTAAATCAATGAATAGTGTTTACATGGGGACTCAAAACAGTATTGTTTATCACAGTGTCAAGAAGTGTACTGACATATTTCCTGTCTTGTACAGCTTTTAATTTTTCTGAAGTTGCTAACTAGCTTTTAAAAAGTACTATTTGCTTTTGTTACATGCTCAACTTTTTGTCCATTGAGTCAGAGATTTGGTTAAAAATTTTCCAGAAACTTCCTTCTTCTGAAGCTACTTCAGGAAGAGTGCTTCATCCTGTTATTCTTGTCTGTACTTGTTTCTAGGCCTCCTATACAACTGTCTCTGCTTTGTTGGGTTGCTTTCCTCATTTGTGGAACTCCAGCCTTTTGTTGGAACTCCAGGAATTGTGTTGAGTGTAAACATATCTTCTACAATATGTTTACACTCAACACAATTCCTAAGAAACTCTATGTGAGATGCAACCTTTCTGATTCTTTGTGTGAAAATCAATACATGCAAGTGTGATCTATGTTGACACCTGTATAGTAATTTAATTGGGTATAGAGAATGTAGTTTAAAAATATGTTTTCCTCAGAATCTTAAAGGCATTATTCCTTTTTCCTGAGCACTTAGTATTGCTGATGTGAGATTTAATGACAGCTTGATTCTCATTCTTTTTCAGATGACATGATCTGCTTTTCCTTTCTGCTTTTTGCTTTGAGCCATGATCATAGGTGGAAGTCGTTTTACAGTCACTGGTGGGCTCTTCCAATCTGAAATCTTAAGGCTTTCAAATGAACAGTATCTCTTGTATCATTCAGATTAGCAATTTGCTTCCCTCCAGTTTTGTTACTTATTTTGCATAATTCCTATTAATTATCTGTTAGTCTTCCTGGTTTGATCTTTTTTTTTTTTTTTTTTTAACAGTAAAATAGTAACCAGTATTATCTATTTTTTTAAAAATACTTTAAGTTCTAGGATACATGGGCAGAACGTGCAGGCAGGTTTGTTACATAGGTATACACGTGCCACGGTGGTTTGCTGCACCCACCAACTTGTCCTCTGCATTAGGTATTTCTCTTAATGCTATCCCTCCCCCAGGTCCCCACCCGCTGACAGGCTCTGGTGTGTGATGTTCCCCGCCCTGTGTCCATGTGTTCTCATTGTTCATCTCCCACTTATGAATGAGAACATGTGGTATTTGGTTTTCTGTTCCTGTGTTAGTTTGCTGAGAATGATGGTTTCCAGCTTCATCCATGTCCCTGCACAGGACATGAACTCATCGTTTTTTATTGTTGCATAGTATTCCATGATGTATATGTGAAACATTTTCTTTATCCAGTCTATCATTGGTGGGCATTTGGGTTGGTTCCAAGTCTTTGCTATTGTGAACAGTGCCTCAACAAAATAAGTGTGCATGTGTCTTAATAGTAGAATAATTTATAATCCTTTGGGCATATACCCAGTAATGGGATTGCTGGGTCAAATGGTATTTCTAGTTCTAGATCCTTGAGGAATCGCCAGACTGTCTTCCACAATGGTTGAACTAATTTACACTCTCACCAACAGTGTAAAAGCGTTCCTATTTCTCCTCATCCTTTCTAGCATCTGTTGTTTCCTGACTTTTAATGATCACCATTCTAACTGGTGTGAGATGGTGTTTCATTGTGGTTTTGATCTGCATGTCTCTAATGACCAGTGATGATGAGCTTTTTTTCATGTGTTTATTGGCCACCTTAATGTCCTTTTGAGAAGTGTCTGTTCATATCCTTCACCCACTTTTCGATGTTTTTTGTTGTTGTTGTTGTTTTGTTTTGTTTGTAAATTTGNTTTCCAGCTTCATCCATGTCCCTGCACAGGACATGAACTCATCGTTTTTTATTGTTGCATAGTATTCCATGATGTATATGTGAAACATTTTCTTTATCCAGTCTATCATTGGTGGGCATTTGGGTTGGTTCCAAGTCTTTGCTATTGTGAACAGTGCCTCAACAAAAATAAGTGTGCATGTGTCTTAATAGTAGAATAATTTATAATCCTTTGGGCATATACCCAGTAATGGGATTGCTGGGTCAAATGGTATTTCTAGTTCTAGATCCTTGAGGAATCGCCAGACTGTCTTCCACAATGGTTGAACTAATTTACACTCTCACCAACAGTGTAAAAGCGTTCCTATTTCTCCTCATCCTTTCTAGCATCTGTTGTTTCCTGACTTTTTAATGATCACCATTCTAACTGGTGTGAGATGGTGTTTCATTGTGGTTTTGATCTGCATGTCTCTAATGACCAGTGATGATGAGCTTTTTTTCATGTGTTTATTGGCCACCTTAATGTCCTTTTGAGAAGTGTCTGTTCATATCCTTCACCCACTTTTCGATGTTTTTTGTTGTTGTTGTTGTTTTGTTTTGTTTGTAAATTTGTTTACGTTCTTTGTACATTCTGGATATTAGCCCTTTGTCAGATGGATAGATTGCAAAAGTTTTCTCCCATTCTGTAGGTTGCTTTTTCACTCTGATGACAATTTCTTTTGCTATGCAGAAGCTTTTTAATTAGATCCCATTTGTCAGTTTTGGCTTTTGTTGCCACTGCTTTTCATTCAGGACATAGGCATGGGCAAAGACTTCATGACTGGTTTGATCTTTTTGTCTATTTTTTATTTCGTCTTCTGGGAGACTTTTCTGAATTTTTCAAATGTATTTCTCTTTTTTATGTTGGCAATCATGTTTTTAAAAACAAACCTTTTAAAACTCAGTTTGTTCATTTTTCATAGTATCCAGTTCTTGTCTAATGAAAGCATCGTATTCTTGAATCTTTCTAAGGATGTTGGAATTTCTGCAAAAATGTCGTTTGTTTTTTTTGTAATATGGCTTTCTGGTTTATAATCAGCTTTTCTTGTTTGTCTTGATTACAGTGTCTCATATTCAGAAGTTTTTCCAAGTATACGGGAATATTTGGTTTTCTGTTGACATTTTAGGGCAAAGCGAATGCCATGACTGGGGTTGTAACTTACATTGTGGTGAAATCAGCCATTTCATAAGTAGACTTTTGATGGACTTCCTCTGCATTTTAGCCTTATATCTCACTCCCACTCCTGTGGTATTTCAGTTTTCACATTTCTGAGCATCTCAATTGCTCTTCTAGGCAACCTGTCTCCGTAAGTGTCACTAACCATCCACCCCCTTTATTTTGCTCTAAGCTAACCCCTTTGGATGCTTTTCACCTGTTAGCATGTCTCCACTTTGCATCTGGGGTTGTTGAAAAAAATTGTTGAAATATTTTATCAGTTTATATCCATTTCTTATTCTTATTTTACCTTATGGATTTGTACCTATTTGTATTCCTTTACAAACATTTTAATAGGCTTTTGGATGGAAGAGAATATAAATACATTTTCATAATCTGCCATCTTTATCTGGAAGTCCCTGTTAATTTTTGAATATACATTTGTCTGACCTGAAATTTGTAGACACATATTTAGTATTTATTTATAGTCTACATCATTTGTAAACATGTGTTTTTAGTGCATATGTGTAAGGTACCTTTTGGCATGTACCATTTCTCTGATAATTTTCTCAATATTTTAAGGTATAAAGAGGTCAAATGTTTAAAAAAATCATTTTCAAGGTTGTAACTTACTTCAATTATTATATTTTTTCTAAAAACAACTCTGTAAAATAGGTATTGGCACCATCTCATTTTACAGATGAGAAATTGAGATTCCAAGAGAGTTGAATGATAAGCTTAAGATAATAAAGCTGGTAAATATTGACCTGGTTAGATCCAAACTTAGGTTCAGCGAGACATGTGCAAATTTGTTATATAGGTAAATTGCATACGTCATGGGGGTTTGGTGTATAGATTCTTTCATCACCCAGGTAATAGGCATAGTGCCTAATAGGTAGTTTTCAATCTTTATCCTCTTCCCACCTTCCACCCTCAAGTAGCCCCAGTGTCCATTGTTCCCTTCTTTGTATCTATGTGTACTCGATGTTTAGCTCCCACTTACAAGGGAAAATGTATGGTATTTAGTTTTCTGTTCCTGTGTTAGTTCACTTAGGATAACAGCCTCCATCAATGTTGCTGCAAAGGACGTGATCTTGTTCTTTTTTATGGCTACATAGTATTCCATGGTATACTATGTATATACATGGTATAGGTACCATATTCTCTTTATCCAGTCTACCATTGATGAGCATCTAGGTTGATTCCATGTCTTTGCTATTGTGAACAGTGCTGCGATAAACATTTGTGCATGTGTCTTTATGGCAGAACGATTTATATTCCTTTAGGTATGTACCCAATAATGGGATTGCTGAGTTGCATGGTAGTTCTGTTTCAAGTTCTTTGAGAAATCACTAAATTACTTTCTACAGTGGCTTAAGTAATTTACATTCCCACCAGCACTGTATACATGTTCCCTTTTCTCTGCAGCCTCACCAGCATCTGTTATTTTTTGAATTTTTAATAATAGCCATTCTGACTAGTGTGAGACAATATGTCTTTTTTTTTTTTTTTTTTTTTTTTTTGAGGCGGAGTCTCGCTCTGTCACACAGGCTGGAGTGCAGTGGTACCATCTGGGCTCACTGCAAGCTCCGCCTCCCAGGTTCATGCCAATCTCCTGCCTCAGCCTCCTGAGTAGCTGGGACTACAGGCGCCTGCCACCACACCCAGCTAATTTTTTGTATTTTTAGTAGAGATGGGGTTTCACCGTGTTAGCCAGGATGGTCTCGATCTCCTGACTTTGTGATCCGCCTGCCTTGGCCTCCCAAAGTGCTGGGATTACAGGCGTGAGCCACCACACCTGGCCCTCATTGTGGTTTCAATTTGAATTTATCTAATGATCAGTGATGTTGAATATTTTTTCATATGCTTGTTGGCCATATGTGTGTCTTCTTTTGCAAAGTGTCTGTTTACCTTCTTTGCCTACTTTTTAATGGGGTTGTTTGTTTTTTGCTTGTAAACTTGTTTATCTCTCATGCTACACTATGTCTCTTAGACAACACTTAATAAAACCAAATAAATACAACAGCAGAAATAAATAATTTAATCTGTTTATAGAATAAATTTCTACTTCCACAGGGCATCATGTACACTGCTTTAGTTTTCAGCTTGGTTGTACTTTTTAATAATATTTAAAACTAGTCCTGAATATTTGATAAGGATATGGGAGTCCTAATTTCTCTCTTTGAACTCTATGGATAACTTATACTGATAAAATAAATCATGTTTCATAAAAGAAAAGCTGTTGTTTCAAAAGTAATGGAGACAGGGCCAAGGTACAATCAGACAATTTTAATTGTCTTCAACTATTATGTATCTTACTATATTTTAGGTCAGATAATTTGGCTCATAATATTCAAAACTGTATTAATTATGGGATTTTACAACAAGGTTATGTGGTGTATGTTTGCCAATTGGGAAAGAAAGATAATTATGCTTGAATGTAGGTCACATTTAAGAAACCCTCTTAGGCCTATGGGAACCATGTTTCCTTAAAAATCAAGAGTTAATGATATTAAAGAGAATGGTGCCACCTCTCATCCTGTGACCCAGTTCTTTTGGTCAGAGATGGCTTTTACTTTTTTTGGTGGGTGTGCTTAGGAAGAGAAACTTGCATAATTTCCCATAGGGCACTTGGATCAGTTGTGGTAGCTACTGAATTGGATCATGTTGGTTATAAGAAACTGGTGGATGAAGCATTACTAATGTGGATATTTACAGGCACATTTCCAGGGCTGGCTGACGTCATAAGCAGTTAGTTCTCTTAACGCCCCCCAAAGCTGGATACAAATATTGATTTTTATCTGGGCAGATTTTTGTCTACTATGCAGTTGTTTTATTCTTTGTCCATGAAAAAATGATGATACGTTCAAACTCACAGCATTCTGTTTTGTTTTCCTGAAGTTTTTTTTTTTTTTTTTTGGTTTAAGCATTACCAAATGGCAAGTCTAAAGAATTTAGATTTAAAACAAGAGTGAACTAGGAATTCATATAAGGATCTGATATAATTTTGTAGCATCTGAGAACTCTATTGTAACTACTTAACCATTTTAATTGAGCTCTTACAAAATGCTCTGCTCACAAATTTCCCAACCTCTGTTCTACCTCACTCAATCCCACCGCTCACCACCAGTAAAAAAGGCTGCAATGGGACAACATACTGTTTAAAATTCATTGCATGATACAAAAAGAAACATAAGGTTTTCTAATGCTGTAGCTGGATGTCCTGAAATTGGGGATAATTTTACAAGATATGTAGCAAAATAGATCTCAGCTCCCAGTGTTCAGAGCAAAGCTTTGATTTTGTCACTGCAATTTAAGTGGTTCAACTGATGTTGGGGTTGAGGCAAATTGCTTTTTAAAATACAGAGAGATAGTGAGATATAAAATTTTAATTTATAATTTTAATTGGGCTGAGATTTTTTTGTCTGAAATGTGTGTGTTTTCAGTTATTATTTTCATCTTTGCCTTATCTTATTACTAATGAAATATTGTAGTTAACTAGTGAACTGATGAAACATTCTGAGGATGAAATTTGTAGCCTATATTTCTCTCTGTCTCTTTTCCAGATTTAAAGAATCAAGGCACTTGAATAAGTTGCTTTAAGGAACCACCAATACTAGAAGACATACTGTGCTTTAAGATGACTGGGCATTTTGCAGACACCAATCCTTGGAAGGACATATAACACACTAAGGTTATTTGGGGCCATGGAAAAATCTAGCTCCTGAAGTAACTGATGGGGGTCCCCCTTTTCCCAGCAAATACTTGGCCTGTAGGACTAATGCTTAACTAGCCATGCAGTTTAATATTTATTTCCGTATCCCCTTCCTTCCCTTGAGTTTTGTCAAGCTAGCTTTCTCGGACTAGTTTGATTATAAACCTCTTAAAGGGAAGGAAGCCTTGTATCTTTCTCTCCATTGGCATCTCCATGAAATTTGCATGCTGGTTACTGAAGACAGCAAAGGCTCACAGCAAGCTATAGATGGCCTGGATGAATGTCTTTGCTGGGTCTTACAAATTTAGACCAAAAACAGAGTCCTGGAATCTAGAATTTTATATATATATGAATTAAAATATATT
>NW_016804447.1:3946240-3964874 GCF_001698545.2 Rhinopithecus bieti | reverse complement strand
TATTTTAATAATATGTATTTTAATAAAATACATATTTTACATATATACATACATATATATATATATATATATATATATATATTTAGTCCTATACAGGCCCATTTAGCTGTTGATTTCCACTTTAGAATTCTCTTGTGATGATGTCTGAGTGGTATATGAGTTCCTTTGGGCTTTGAGGTTTATATTAGCAAGAACTCTAAGATCAACATTTACCGACAGGTGAGCTGTAGGACGGTAATCCAGTTGCTGCTTGTGTTTTGGGTGTAGTACATTTAGCTAATCCTATTGACTATAATTCTAACTGGGTGGCTCTTGCTAGAACTTTGGGGAAAAGATGTAATCTTTAGGTCAAGGGTGCGTGAGTACTCCAGCTATTCTTGAAATGACCCAGATCTCAAAGCAAGAAGTTGATTTATTTTTTTAAAACAAGATTTATAAGTTGCCCAGACTGTTCTCTACTCAAAGGGTATGGTTGTAACCCAACCAAGATAGTAGAAACACTGCCTTCATCAAGCCAGACATTGCTCAAGTTTATAATGCAAATAAAGAAGAAGTAATACATGTCATGTTTTAAAGACATGTCTAATTGCTAGGAGATCACTCAGGTAGCAACACAATAGATCTGCCCCAGTGGTCTATGCAAAGGCATTCTCATATGTTGGAGAAGAGTAAGACTTAGAATAGGGAAAGGATTGTGTTTGGCTCAGCCTGCTTTAAGACTTTTTAAAGACCTAGGATGACTTTTAGGGTGTGTACATGATAGGATAAATGCAACTGTTTCTGAGACTTGAAGACTCTGTAAATAAGGGGATTGAGGGTAGATCTAAGAGAGTTTGAGGTAGCAGAAATATTGGGAATTGGATAAAGCATATCACAGAATGAAAGTCTAATTCTGATTAAATTAAGTTAAGAATTCTACCTTTTCCTGTTTGAATAACATTCACTGGTTTTAAATGATAATTATGGAACATCTTAGAGAAAACCTCAGGATCTTGAGCAAGGTGTCTGTTTTAATAACCAACATAGCAATTTATTTCTGTGAGGAGGTGAGTAAATTTTGGATGATTCTTGATTTTTAGAGCACTGCATTTGGTAACCCTATTATACAATTTTGGGTATATATTGCACCCCATAAAATAGCTACAACAGTTTATATTTTTTAAATGGCCAGAGCCATTATGTGCTGCAGCACTTGGATTTGGTCCATAATGCTTTGCAATCCAACAGCAATCTCTAAAGCCCAGAGCCCTGGGACTGTTTCCAACAAAACAGTAGGTCAGCACTGACACAGAAAGAAGTGGTTGCCCACATTGCCACAAATGGAAATGAGAGAAGAGATGTGCTTATCAAGGTAAATAAACTCTGTATTATTATTAGAAAAGAGGTGGCAAGTGGGTGGAGGGAAAATAGGCACAGCACTGACATTTACTAAGCACCTACTCATTGTCTCACACATTATTAGACACCTTAATTCATTACTTTGCTTAGTCCTTGCAAAATCCTAAAGGTTTGATTACTGTCATTATTACAGATAAAGAAACTGAAGAGAGAGTGTATTAGGCCATTCTTGTATTTCTATAAGGAAATATCTGAGACTGGGTAATTTATAAAGAAAAGATATTTAACCGGCTCTCGACTCTACAGGCTTTACAGAAAGCATAGTGCTGGCATCTGTTTGGCTTCTGGAGAGGCCTCAGGAAGCTTACAATGATGGTGGAAGGTGAAGGAGAACAGGTAAGTCATACTGCCAGAGCAGGAGCAAGAGAGAGAGAGTGGGGGGTAGTAAAAGTAAAACATACTTTTAAATGACCAGATCTCCTGTGAACTTAGAGCGTGAGCTCACTTAACACCAAAGAGATAGCCCAACCCATTCACGAAGGACCATGAAGGACTGGTTCCTATGATTAAAACATCTCCCACCAGGCCCCACCATCAGCATTGGGGATTACAATTCAACATGAGATTTGGGCAGGAACAAATATTCAAACTATACCAGAGAGGTTAAGAAAATTGACCAAGGTCATACAGCAAGCATGTGGTGAATATGTTTTATTAACTCAGGTAACTGACTCTAGAATTTATGCTTTTTTTTTTTTTTTTTTTTTTGACCGAGTCTCTCTCTGTCACCCAGGCTGGAGTGCAGTGGCGCGATTTTGGCTCACTGCAAGCTCCGCCTCCCAGGTTCACGCCATTCTCCTGCCTCAACCTCTCGAGTAGCTGGGACTACAGGCGCCCATCACCACGCCTGACTAATTTTTTGTATTTTTAGTAGAGACGGGGTTTCACCATGTTAGCCAGGATGGTCTCGATTTCCTGACCTCGTGATCTGCCCACCTCGGCCTCCCAGAGTGCTGGGATTACAGGTGTGAGCCACCATGCCCGGCCGAATTTATGCTCTTTTTAATCTGTCCCAGTTGAGTTTTACTTTGATGACTTGTTATTAGTAGCTGCTATAAATCTGTAACTGTTTAGGTCATCTCTACTGTACAATGGTCATGGGTGATTGAACCACTAATTAATCATGTGTCTTTGGGTTTATTCACTGATTAAACCATGACTTGTTGAGTCCCAATTATGAGACAGCTACTGAGTAAGGTAATCGCTCTGCAGCAGGGAATAAGAGAGATGCAATTCCTGTCTTTATGAGCTTACACTATGGGAACAGTAAGCAAGTAAACAGATTAACATGTTGAAGTCTGTGAAGGGATTACTTCAGTGAGTAGAACCTTAATGCAATCCAGTACTCCAGATTGCTACAGGAATAAGATGTACTGGTAAACTGAATAGTCTGGTTTTTTAGGTAGACTTTATCCAGAAGTGCATCTGGACTCATTTCATGGCAAATCTCCAGGTGACAATGCCCGTATTGTTTCACCTACAAATTAGTTTCCATAAAACAGTGCCCCTCATTCTTCTGTATATAGGCCACTCAAACTGTTACTCCTTTAATTTTTTTTTTCTAGTTTTTTCCTTTGGAGGGCTTCGCTAGGTTTCATTGGCACTAAAAGGGAAGTAGTAGACCACTTCAATAGGGTTATGCCATCTCTATTCTGGAGTGAGGGTGCTTTTAAAAAGTGGGACTGGGGTTTTCTTCTTTTAAAGGTCACACAGTTCTGATTTAGAATGCTCTCAAAGACATAGAGACAAATTTAAAACATGAAATTTGAACATGATCGCTATAATAACTTTTATTTTTAAAAAAATCTATCACACTTGGCTAAAGAAAATGTGGTACCTATACACCATGGAATACTATGCAGCCATAAAAATGAGATCATGTCCTTTTCAGGAACCTGGGTGGAGCTGGAGGCCGTTATCCTTAGCTAAGTAACTCAGGGACAGAAAACCAAATGCCACATGCTCTCACTTATAAGTGGGAGCTAAATGATGAGAACACACGGACACATAGAGGGGAACAACACACACTGAGGCCTTTCAGAGAACAGAGGCTGAGAGGAAGGAGAGGATCAGGAAAAATAACTTCATAATGGATATGAAGCTTAATATTTGGGTGATGAAATAATCTGTACAACAAACCTCCATGACACGAGTTTCCCCATATAACAAACTTGCACATGTACCCCTGAACTTAAAATAAAAGTTTAAAAAACCATCAAACAATCCTGTATATATTTTAAAGGTACATAGATACACAGAAAAAGATCTAGGAGTAGACATACCTGATCCTGGGAGGAACCTGGAATTGCAGCTGGTGGCCAAATGGGATTTTATCTAATTGATATTATTACTGTATTTTACAGGGAGGAAGTATTCATATATTATTTTTGTAATAAAAAATAATGTGAGAAGAAGTAAGATGAATGGAGACTAGCTAGGAGTCTGTTGTAGTATTCCAGGAGAGAGATGGTTCTGAACTGAAATAAGCATGGAGGCAGTGTAGCCTAGTGACTGGGAACAACAGGCTCTGATTCCAGACTGCTTGGGCTTGAATTTCTGCTGTTACACTCACCATCTGTGTGCCAATTGGAAACATTACTTAATCTCTTTTTGTCATGGCCATTTCATCTGTAAATGGCTGTGAGCAGAATATCACCTGCCTAATAGGGTTTTGGGGATAATTAAGTGATTTAGGACACAAGAAGTGCTTAGAACAATGCTTGGTATATAGCAAGGCCTCTATAAATATTAGCTACTATTTAAGGAGGGATAAACAGCATTGGGTGGGGGAAATGGGAAGAGTGATGAATAAATGAAGATGGTAATACAGTGGACAGCAAATTGATGTTGAATATCTTGAGGGGCCTTGTGAGTCATCAGTCATCATACTTTTGACAATCTCTATGCCCTGAGGTCATGGGGTATAGAACATTATGATGACTCTACTAATTCTAAGACAGATACTGGATATTGCCTTCCCAGTCGTGAATTCCAATCTAGAATGAGATGGTCACATCCTTAGCCTCTCCGTATAGTTGTTTAGTGAGTACGTTGGTAACCATGCTACTTATCTTTAGTGCTTAGATTTCTTTTGTAATGAATAAGGTGACTGTACACATTTCAGCAGACATAAAATGCCTCTTGTCCTCTTTGCTTTACTTAACTCTATTGCATTTTCAGTCACTGCAGAGTGTGCTTGTCTGAATGATGTTATGGAAAACAAGAGGAATCAAAGGAAAAACTTTTTACCTCTCGGGGTCTGTTTGTGTGAAAACACAAAGATAAATATCACTCTGGGTGAGGTGGGGAAAGGCCTTAGCACACTGCCTCCTTCTCTGAATTATTTTAAGGATCCAATGAGGCAAAGTGTGCTTTGAGGAAATGTCCAGCACTGCACACATCAGTGTTTAGTCTACTGACTTTCTTTCTATTTGTCTTTTAAAAAATTCCATGGGAAAACACTGTAGAGAAAATTCTAGATGGCTGCTTCCTGAATAAACAGCCTTCACCAAGTTAATATTTCTCTTAGTTTTGTCTACTTATCTTTGAATCTACTGACTACTGAGTAATTGTTGAAACCTTGGCATTTTATTCACGTCAATTTTGAGAACACTAGTAGGACAATAGCTGAACCTTTGGAAAAGGACACATATTTTAAAAGGAAAATGTTTAATTTAGATATTGGTATCCCTTCCCTATGAATTGTCTCCCTATGTATTTTTTCCCATTATGGCCCTAAATGAAGTTTTTGTGACATCATCTTTTCAGGAAACTCTTTGGGCTTACCTGGAGGCTTTAATCTGGTTTCAGTTCACCTTAATTTGGGTCCTAACCTAGACCAATGTGGAGCCTCTTAGATAAATAGTCAGTAATCTACAAACGATAACCAGAATTCCCTAATTCCGCTCTTCCCCTCTGCTGACCCATATTCCAGATGATCATGCCTTCCTGCTATCTACCACAGGAAAAAGAGTCCGTTTGATACTATTCATATTCTTTTCACTTTTTATAAACCAGGAATATGACTTTACATATTTCTGTTTCTTTAATATGGATTTTTCTCATTCAGATATCAGGTAATACCTTAATATGTTATAATACATTTGAAATGAAAAGTTATTGATATTTTGTGAAATTCTAAACCATGCTTTTGAAAACATTTATTGAGATAGAATTGGCACACAATAAACCAAACATATTTCAAGTGTACATTTAAAATCTACTTTTGAGTAAAAAACCCAATTCATTTTCTTCAGCAACTATTATTTAGGTACCAGTGTATCTTTCTTCTTGGCTTCAAAGCTAAGCTTCTTAAGGGCATTGTCTTAACTTGCTTTGTTTAATTACTCACCTTCCAGTAAAGTCCATTCTTAATCCCTCTCAGCCAGGCTTCTGTTCTCATTATTTAGCTGAAATTGCTGTGGCAAGGCTCACCTGCCAAATCCTGTGGACATGTTTCTGGTCTTCCTTTACTTGGATTCTTTGTGACACTGGCCGCCATTGACCATTCTCTCTCATCTTGAAAATTTCAACTTTCTTGGCATTCTCAGTGACACACTCACCTGGTCCTCCTCCAACCACTGACAAGCTTCCTTCCCTGCCTGCTTCTTCTACCTAACCCTTCTTCGTTCATCTGCCCTTCTTCGCTCATCTCCTCAAGCCTTCTTCCTACTTTCCCTGAGTGAGTGCATTTTCTCTGTTTGTTAGTCATAGCGTGCATATGTTGATGGGTTACAAATTAATGATTTTAGCTTAGACCTCCTTGCCGACATTCAGAAGTATGTACATGAACTGTTTACTGAACATTTCTACCTGCATATCCTATAGACGTAAAATTCAGTATCTTAAAAACTCACTGTGTTATCATCCCCCCTGCCCCACCAAAGCCTTCTCTTCCTTCTCTATTTCCTGGCTTAAGACACATGCCTTCCCTGTGGGAAGCTTACAGTGTTGTCTGGGGAAACAAAATACCAATGCATAAAATAATCACAAACATGCTTGTGTTGTTGAGGTCTGTTTGGTATCATGAAGCAGCCAAAGGCTCAATGGTACTACATAAATGTTCGAGAACAGAACTTTAGAGAATGAAGTCCTGCAATGGAGCAGAGCTGACAGGTGCAGAGTGTTCAGAAAGGCAAGAACAACAAAGTTAGAAAGGAGTTGTCAAAAAACCTTCACAGAGCCAATGCTGCTTCATTTCTTCATCTATTCAACCACTGCTTTTTGGGGCTTTCCACGTGCCAGGAGCTCTAGGTTCTGGAGAACCATCAGTGGACAAAAGCCATGTTTCTTGCTCCCACAAGCTTATATTCTACCAGGAAGAATCAGACAGAGAATATGGAAAACATTCATAGAAATATACATTTAGATAGAGATAAATACTATGAAGAAAATAATAGAATGTAATGAACTAAAAAGTGATAGGAGGCTGGGAAGATTCTTGCAGACATCATGGTGAGGGAAAACTCTCAGAAAAGTGACATTTAAGCTGTTTGTTGAAGAAATAAATGAATCTTCCTCTCTTCTGCAGCTCTGGAGAGAAAAGGTTTAACAACCAGATCAAACCATTCAAAGGATTCCACAGAGCAGGTGGGGCACTGAGTTTATTAGAACCTCAAGGCATAAGAAACAAATCTTTCTGTTTCACTTTCTTTCTTCAACATTTGAAATAAGATGCAGACTCAAAGAATTTTTCTTTCTGACCCAAATACTGTGGGTGTGCTTGCAACACAGAGAAAATAAAAAATACTCTGAGTGAGGAGACCCTACCTGTAGTTTCTAAAGTCAAAATCCTTAGCAATGAAAATAATTGATGGTATCCTCAAATCCTATGGCTTTTGAACATATGAGGGAAAATATAACAGAATTGTCTTGTGAGTGGCATCCTGAAAGTTTATTCAGGGAACTGAATTCAGGATGTTGGGAATGCAACTATAACTAAGACAAATTTCATAAAGGTCTTATCTTCTACTTGGAGGAAATAGACAATAAATTAGCAAACAGCAAAATAGAAAAGATGTATGAGAGTGATAATTACGATTTATAAAATAAAGGGGGTAGGGTAAGGGGATAGAAAATAGAGAAGGAGGAGCAAATTTAGAAAAAGAATCACCTCCTGGGAAGTGATTTTTTAATTTTTATTTTTTGAGATGGAGTCTTGCTCTGTCACCCAGCCTGGATATAGTGGTGCCATCTCGGCTCACTGCAACTTCTGCCTCCTGGGTTCAAGAGATTCTCGTGCCTCAGCCTCTCCAGTAGCTGGGATTACAGGTGCATGTCACCATGCCTGGCTAATTTTTGTATTTTGAGTAAAGACAGGGTTTCACCATGTTGGCCAGTCTGGTCTCAAACCCCTTACCTCAGGTGATCCACTCACATTGGCCTCCCAAAGCGCTGGGATTACAGGCATGAGCCACCGCGCCAGGCCCAGGAGGTAATATTTGAGTGGAGACCTGAGAGGTGAGGATATGCCAGCCCCATGAGGGAGGAGCCTCGGGGAGAGTGCCCGTGCAGTGGCTGCAGCAAGTCGGAGAACACTGAGTTGAAAATGAGCCTGGTGGGAAGGCCATTGTGGCTGGGGTGGGGTACAGTGTGAAGGAGGTGAGTGATGAGGCTGCCTGAGAAGAAGGCAGGGCCTTGTACACAGCAGGAAGGAATTGGAATTTGTTCTAAGTGCAGAGGGAAACCAGGGAGAGGTTTGGAGCAGGAGACTGATGTGATATAATGAAATTAACCTTTCAGCAGGATTGCTGACCCTGATGCAGAAAATGGAAGCAAGGGTATATTTGGATCCTGGAATGGTTCTTGACACAGAGAAGGAATTAGAGAAATATTTCTTGAAAGAATTCATCAACCGATAATCCATTAAAAACTCAGACAGTTCTGACCTTCAAAGAGGTTGCTTTCTTATTCCCCAAGATCACTGTTATCCAGCATTTTCAATGGACCCAGCTTGTTGTTCACAAGATATAGGAACAAATGTTTCTTCACTTTGAAGAAGCAGGGAGTCAGTTGGCCGGGAGTGTGGTTTATTCAGCAGAGGCATAATTTCTCACTTCTATACTTTGCTATTTACAGCACACCATTTTTATAAACACAGTATTTAGGCCAGAAAAGGAAGTCCATTTGGCCTATACAGCTCTTATATCAGGAGAAAAATTTCTCCCAAGTTTTCTCATCATTCTAAATGGACTAAGGTCCTCAAAAAGTGCACACTCAGTTCTCTTGTTAGAGACAAGATTTATAAACAGTTTATGCACCCCACATTTAGCTTTGCTACAGTGGCAGCAGCAGGATAAATAAAACTAGGCCTTTTTGTTCAGTGATTTAAAATGTAAGAAAATGAATGTGCACTTTCATTGTTGTAGGGGAGGAAGGAGAACGTCATTCCTGAAGAGCGCTGAGCAAAGTTTCATTTCCTAAGCTCATATCTCTTTGCACCTCTTTTGGAAAGCCCATAACTTCCCTTGGGAGATATAATTTTTCTTGTGGAGTAAGGAAAAAGAACTAAGACTTACTCTCATTAGAGAAGCTGGAAGTCTTGGTTCCTGGTTTTTGTTATTTTGGGTTTCTGTTTGAAGATGCATAATCTTGGAAAACATAATGCTGACCTTGGGACTTTCTGCTTGAGGTTTTCAAATGATCCAGATGACCATGTGAAATAGAAATCCTCTCTTTAAAGAGCATTTTAGGAAGACAATAGGACTTAATGTCAGAGCCTGGGAGTTGAGTCTTGTCGCCATTATACTTATTGTGTGGGTTTTAGCAAGTCACAGAAGTCATCCTACAGGACAGTGAAGAGTCAATGAATCTGGTGTTTGGTGATTGCCAGGCACTTTGACAATAGTGATTATTGATCATTTTTCTGATTATCATTGTTTTTACTCTCCTGGTAGATTCATTCTTTGGGGGACTTGTTTTCCCCAACAGACTTACTTATTTGAGGTTTTTGTACCATTCTCATTTTAGAGGAGAATGTTCTAGTTACTGAATTCAATATAACAAATATTTAAATTTTAAAATAAAGAAGATTACATATTAGAAGGGGTTAACAAGATAGGTTGATATTAACTTAATCTCACATAAATTGAGGAAAAAAGCAGAAAGAAAGTGCATGCCACGAGTTAACAAAGAGTATGTAGCATGAATTCTGTCAGGGGGAGCCATGGAAAAGACTCCGTGGGGAAGTGGTGGCAGAGAGAAGAGCTCTGTTACCTGCACAGGGGTGAGACAGGCTGGAAAGGCCCTGGCCCGGAAATAGACCAACCCCCTGTGAAGGGGCAGGCGCAGGACATGTGTGGGTCTGGCAGGAAGTCCAGACCAGCACGTCCAGACCAGCACGTACAATGTGCCTCTGGTAAGTGCGGTAGTGGCCAGCTTGGGATTTTCCAGCATAGCTGTCAGCATCAGAGACTGAGAGCAGAAGAAAGGGCAAGTTTTCACAGGCCCAGTGACAGGAGCACGGGAGTGAGTGATAATAACAGCTCCCGGCAGCCAGGCAGTAGCTAATCAGCACCAGAAAATCTGGCATGAGTAGCAGGGTCTCAGCTCCCCACCATTACCTTCTACCCCTANTGGCAGGAAGTCCAGACCAGCACGTCCAGACCAGCACGTACAATGTGCCTCTGGTAAGTGCGGTAGTGGCCAGCTTGGGATTTTCCAGCATAGCTGTCAGCATCAGAGACTGAGAGCAGAAGAAAGGGCAAGTTTTCACAGGCCCAGTGACAGGAGCACGGGAGTGAGTGATAATAACAGCTCCCGGCAGCCAGGCAGTAGCTAATCAGCACCAGAAAATCTGGCATGAGTAGCAGGGTCTCAGCTCCCCCACCATTACCTTCTACCCCTACACACACACACACACACACACACACACATACACACACACACACATAAGTCTCCACTCTCTCTTCTATTATAACTGTTTATTGAGCAAAGGCTCTAAAATCAGAATGCCTGTTTAAGTTCTGGTTCCACCATGGAATGGCTGTGTGTCCTTGGAAGAATTCCTCAAACCCTCTGTAAGATGGGTTTGCTGACTACGTAGGGCTCTCCAGCATCGCCGTGCTGTGAGCGGGAAGGGAAATCATGTGTAGGAGGTGTGGGCCAGAGCCTGGCCCATAATACATGCTCAACAAATAGGATGAATAGGAATGAAACTAAGAGACCAGTCTTAGAGTCAAAACTGGGCTCACACATGAGAATCAAGATGGCTCTCACAACAGAGATATAATGTGCAGCAATGGCAAGCCTTGGCTAGTCATGGATCTCAGAGGGTGGAGTTGGTTACCTTGACATCTCTTCTGTCTGAATTGGGGTTCATTCTATAGATTGGCGTAGGGTTGGGCTTCAGGTGAGGATCAAGGAGAGGAATGC
Organism: Rhinopithecus bieti; assembly: GCF_001698545.2. Classification (NCBI taxonomy): domain Eukaryota; kingdom Metazoa; phylum Chordata; class Mammalia; order Primates; family Cercopithecidae; genus Rhinopithecus; species Rhinopithecus bieti. Next base: position 3,954,104 of record NW_016804447.1, on the reverse strand, counting down.
AGGATCTAGAGGCCTGGCAGGTACTCAGTCCCACAGGGGACAGGGATGTGACAGAACAGCATTCTGGGATGGTGGCAGGGGCTTCAACAGGGACAAAAACACATAGGCAGGCTGGGGAGTCAGATGATAAAGGAGTCAGATGATAAAGTGAGTGGGGTCACTGGAAGTTAAAAGCAGCCATCCAATCACCTCTAAGAAGCCCTGAGGTCAAATTCCAGAAAGTTGGAGGTTGGCTGAAAGTATAAGCAGGATTGATTGAGGACTCTTGGAAAGTGGGGAGACTCGAGTAGAAAGCTGGCTGAGAAATAGATGGTGGTAGTGAGGGAGAAATTAAACACGCATAATTTGTGGAACAAGTTACAGAATAGAAAGGAGGACAGGGATCAAGTGCTGGCGTGGAGTTATTTGTGGAATGGAGGAATAATGATTCTTTGATCAGATTGGTAGTTCATGTTTGAGTGTAGATAGGTGGAGGAAGGTTGCAGGAGGAAGAAGATCTAGAGAAATGAAGAGGTGGAAAAGGGAGAAATGAGGAAAGCTTTCTCTGATGGCCTCATTCTCAGTGAAGAATGACACAAAGTCATTCTGGAAGGGGCAGGGGAGGTGCGAGGTGGAGGCCCGAGGAAAAGGTGTCAGATAGTGACCGTGGGGAATTTTTGAGGGAGCTGACTGGAGATGAATCACTCTATGGTCGTGATTTCTGCGTATCTGGAATGCACCTACTCCAGGCTCAGGCTCAAATGGAAACTGAAAGTCGCCCCAACTAATGGCCTGGCATAGCAAAACCAAGCTCATCCTCCCCCACTCCAGCTCAAACAAATCACCTGCATTGCTTGTCCCCACTTCCTGCCATAAGTTGTCCCCTTATCAGTCTTCTGTCAGTCTCACTCCCACTTCGCCCTAGACAGGGCTCTCAGAGGCTGCCCAGGCAACCTGGAGGCCTGTGACCTTTTCTTAGTCGCTTTTCTGGCCATCTTTGGAGAATAAACACTTTTCTTTTTGAAATGTTCTTCTTCCTTTCCCTCTCTCCCTACATTTTGTGTGACAGATTCCTTCTCATTTTGTAGGTTTCGTTTTAAAAGTTACCAACTCAGGCTTTCAGGAGACCCTAACAGAAGGTTCATTCCTGTCCTATGTTCTCACAGCATTCACCCCGTCTACCCCTCTGATATGTAAACAGGAAGAAATGGGCAATTGCTTTGCCCATTTTCTGGATCGCAACTATCATGTAAGCTTCCTGAAGCCAAAATCTGCCCCAGAGGGTAGCACACAGTAGGTGCTTCATATATATTTGTAGAATGAATGAATGGGCAAATAAATGAATTAATTACCATTCATTACCCTTGTTCTTTTCCCATATCTCTTGTTGCTGTGTATCCTTCACTCGTGTCTCTTCCTCCCATGGGGAAATGTGCTTCCTCAGCCTTTTCCACACAGGAGTTATGGCCTCCATAGTCAACCTGGCTTCCCAGACCTAGAAGACTGGGACCATCTTCTCTCCATCTGAAAAAGACAATCTAATACAGCTTCACATTAAACATCCAAGTACAACCTCCATGCTGGTCAGTTCTGTTTCTTCACGGGCTCTCTTTCCTTTAGGCCCCTTTGGTGTCCTTTGTTGTCCTGTGTAATCATGCCATCCAATTTAATTCTTCCTTTTTCTGGCTGACCCATTTTAAGAACCTTCCTTCACTGATGCATGCATTATCTCTTCATGAATGGTTATTCTGATGGATGAAAAAAATTTCGTATAATTTCAAGTTAGTTCCTAGAATAAACTCTCCAGTTTCCTGACAAACACAAATATGGGGCATAATAAAGTCTAGAGAAAGGACCTTATCCAGAGGCCAGCTCTGAAAATTGCAATCATGAAACCCAAGGCAGGAAATAATCTTAGTGGTATTTGTCAAAGTGATGAGCACTAGGTATCAATGAAGTGGGTGGGTCATACTGCAGAGAATGGTCACTGCTCATGAGTCAGGTGCTTGCTTTCTGGAACTACTTCCCCCAGCCTCTCAGTAAGTGGATAAAAAAGCTTCCTAGAGAAACATCTGCTTAATAGTGTGGACTCTGGAGCTAACTGCATGTATTCAAATCCCAACATCACCCCTTACTAGTGGAGTGAGTGGAGTGACCTCAGTTAAGGCATTTGATCTTTCTGTAGCTTAGTTTTCTTGTCTGTGAACTGGTGGTAATAATCGTACTTATATAATAGGGTGATTGTGGCTCTTAATGATTTAGGATATAAAGCATGTAGACATGTCCGTGGCAGATTGTAAGTGCTATCATAATTTATCTGTTAGTTATGGAGGCAGAGTCCAATCATAAAGCAGAGGACTGGCAAAAGTGAAACTGGGTACAAAGGCTCTGAGCTCCAGATAGTGTTGCACCTGGGGCAGGAGACTGGGGCTCTGTGAAGAGGAGTGTCTGAAATTGACACACCCAGAGATAGTTGTCTGGAGTACAAGGTCAAGGCCCTGAACATATGTATATTCTTAGAGCTAAGGTTCCCACTAATCTTTGCGTGTATTCCCTGTGTGTATTGATAAGTTTCCACTTAGTTTCTTCCTTTTTTTATTTTTATTTTTTGAGAGAGAGTCTTGCACTTTTACCCAGGCTGGACTGCAGCGGCACAATCTTGGCTGTCTGCAACCTCTACCTCCCGGGTTCAAGTGATTTTCCTGTCTCAGCTTCCTGAGTAGCTGGAATTGCAGGTGCCCGCCACCACACTAGGCCAATTTTTTTTTTTTTTTTTTTAAGTAGAGATAGGGTTTCACCATGTTGGTCAGGCTGGTTTCAAACTTCTGAACTCAAGTGATCCGCCTGCCTCGGTCTCTCAAAGTGTTAGGATTACAGACGTGAGCCACCACGCCCAGCCTCCCCGTAGTTTCTGATGTGCATTCACTTTCATTCTCCCTCAGGGTTGGAGCCCTTCTTGGAGTCCTCATCCCACTGGCTGTCTATATCTTTTTTTTATCAAGACCATACACATAAGGATAACACATGAGCCTCCTAAGTGCTCTGACAGGGAAAGAAGGAACTTGAGTTGGGACTGAAGTCTGAGCAATTCTATGGAGAAGTTAAAGATTATTTTTTTTTGCCATTTAAACTTTTCTCATGTCCTTTTGATTGCACATCTTTGTGTAATTAGGAAATCAGAAATTAGGGTTATTCTGGAACTCAGCCCACACCTACCTTTCTAGAATTTTTTTCCCATGACCATTATACGAGTACCTTAAATGTGTCTAAAACCAGTCTATTTGCCATCCCCCAAGCATACTTAAGAAAACTGTGGGCCGGGCGTGATGGCTCACGTGGGCGGATCACGAGGTCAGGAGATTGAGACCATCCTGGCTAACATGGTGAAACTCCGTCTCTACTTAAAAATACAAAAAACTAGCTGGACGAGGTGACGGGCACCTGTAGTCCCAGCTACTCGGGAGGCTGAGGCAGGAGAATGGCGTAAACCCGGGAGGCGGAGCTTGCAGTGAGCTGAGATCCGGCCACTGCACTCCAGCCTGGGCAACAGAGTGAGACTCAAAAAAAATAAAAGAAAAAAACAAAAATTAGTCGGGCATGGTGGCGGGCACCTGTAGTCCCAGCTACTCGGGAGCCTGAGGCAGGAGAATGGCAAGAACGTGGGAGGCAGAGCTTGCAGTGAGCCGAGATCGCGCCACTGCACTTTAGCCTGGGAGACAGAAGACTCCGTCTCAAACAAAACAAAACATAAACAAAAAACCCTGGACTGTTTTTCTCCTGAACTTTTGACCATTCCTCTTCCTCTGCTCTCACATATCTCAAAGTGAGAGCTTAACTGTCTCTGAAGCTTTCTTTCTTTCTTTCTTTTTTTTTTTTTTGAAGACGGGGTCTTGCGCTGTGGCCCAGGCTGGAGTGCAGTGGCGCCATCTTGGTTCACTGCAAGCTCCGCCTCCCGGGTTCACACCATTCTCCTGCCTCAGCCTCCCAAGTAGCAGGGACTACAGGCGCCCACCACCACACCCGGCTAACTTTTTGTATTTTTAGTAGAGACGAGGTTTCGCCGCTGTTAGCCAGGATGGTCTCGATCTCCTGACCTCGTGATCTGCCTGCCTTGGCCTCCCAAAGTGCTGGGATTACAGGCATGAGGCACCGTGCCCGGCCTGAAGCTTTCTTGTAATATGTTAGAGCGCCTACACGAACATGCCATTTTTGTTGTTGTTGTTGTTTAGACCAGTGTTTCTCAAATATGCACACAAATCACCTACTGAATCATGTTTGAATGCGCATTACGATTCTGGGGGTCCTGTATAGGGCCCGACAATCTACATTTTGTGTCACTCCCAGCTAATTTGATGCTGTGGGTACTTGTGCCAATTCCATGACTTTCCTCAATTGATCCTATATCACAGTTATCCCTATGCCATTTCTCCAATTACGTCTTGAGCTAGTTGATGGTGGCATTAGTACATACATACATGTTTATATCCTCCCAAATGCCTGGCACATCTTCTCCCATATTGCTGGTACTCAGTAAATATTTGAGGAATTTGCAATAAATGTTTAAACATGTTCTGTTTTGAGGAATTTGCAATAAATGTTTAATGTTCTGTTTTGTATCAGAGTGGGCTTATAGAAAGAGCTTGTCTTCTCCCTTACCTCTCACCTCAACCCTGGACCCCATCTGTCACTAGAAGGATTCTCCTTCAGATTAAAATGTTAATGATTTGAAGTGTTACTCGTATCAATAATATTCACATAGAAAAAAATCACCTGAGAGGTCAGTATTCACACATGATACACCCCAGTCTTTGCAATGCTTCTCTTGTTCCCCTAGGTAATTAATTTCATAGCATCTTGCTGAGAGGCTTAGCTCTCCTGGGTATATCTGAGCCAAGGGAGATGTGCTCCTGCCACAGAGTGCTATTTAGAAGTCTCACAGACTAAAAATTCTTTACTATCTGGATATCAGAATTCTATAGAGATTTGTAATTCTTTAGCTGCCTTGGCTTCTGAGTAACCCCTCACCCCATCTGGTAACCTAGAGGAGGTATTACTTTGCAGTACAGGCTTCACAATTTCCTGCTTGTCCTGGAACTTCAGTGGGCATGCTGATTTTAATCATCTCCGTGTTGCACATAGCATCACATGATGTGTTCAATCTTGGAAAAGGAAAAAAAAATCCTTCCTAATCCTTCTTGGTGGAATTGCCATCTCTGTCCTCCCTGTGCTTCTCATGAAGCTTGTGCTGTGTTCTGCTGCAGTTGCTGCTTTTGAGACCTTGTAGTCATTGCACAACCAGCTCTCTATCCATGGCTCTTTGCCAGTTAATTCTGATATTGCTGGGAAGAGAGGGATGAATCAGTTCACTCTCCACAGAAGGTCACAGATTTAAACTTTCTTTATCATGTGAACTATGGCTTGCTGGAGAGATCTTTCTGGCATACCGGGGACCTCTTTCATCCAATTATCTTTCTGACCACTCAGCTCTCCAGCCTGTACTCCTCTCTGTGGTACACGGCTCTGTTACAGTCTAAACATACAAAGAAACTGGATTCTCATGATGGGATTCTGAGACCTTTGACACTTAAGTAGTAAAGACATATTTGAACAGAGGAGTCTTCCCAGGCTCTTCAGCCTACTCCATGTAGCCAAGTGTTCCCTACACCTATGCCTAGGTTGCACCCTGACCAGATGAGGCCATCTGATTGAATGAATCATAACTTTGGGAGCTACTTTGTCAGAGTAGCCTCGTGTAGAAACAACATTTCCAAATATAGTTTTTTCTCAGGTTACTTAGAGGCTCTCACCTGGAGCCACAGACCTTTAGAGCTACATGTGATACAGCATGTAGGGTAGTTTGCAAATAGACTATTACAGAGTGAGACAGGGAGGCCTTTGGTGCACTCTTCTTTAGAGATCCCTTGCCCATCATCCCAATCCTCTTGTGTCAACCTTAGTTTTTATTCTGACTACTTTAGTAATTATTTACCCTCATACAAAACACATGCATCTTTGTGTTTGTGGATGAGTGGATCAATATTACACCTCATTCTCTTTTTTTGGGGTAGCATTAGGCTGTCACTCAGAGTCATTTACAATGACCTGTCTTTAAAAACGACATGTTCAGGTTATGGGCAAAGGCTCATCTGAAACCCTAGAAATTGTAGGTGGAGACTATTTCAGAGGATGTTTGAGAGAGGCCACCCTGGGGTAATTATTAAAAGTCTGGAGCAATAGCTATCATATAGGGTGTTTCAGAAATTAGCTTAATGTGAGAACAGAGGTCACCTGATTGCTGAAGTGTAAGGACAGTTGGCATATGGGCCCAAATTTGGCTTCAATTTCCCTTCAAAGTTAATGAGTGATGCAGGTGCTTATCTAATCATGGCATTTGGACCAGTATGTTTTGCACATTCAGGGCTTTGTAATGAGATGCAATGTTTATTTTCTGTACTCTTCCCCACAGACTGCAAAAATACCCTTTGCTCAACCCTGTCTAATCATTGCAAGTGTCAACAGTCAAAGCTAATGACAGAAGGTAGGTTTATGGGGCAGTAACCCTGCCTACTTGGCATAAAAGATCCATTCCCAGAAAAAAGGTTTAAGCAGTCATGTGAACTTCAGTCTAACTAAAGGAGCTTCAGTGGATTGGTGATTTTAAAATAATGATTCTTTGATCAGGTTGGTAGTTAATGTTTGAGTGTAGACAGGTGGAGGAAGGTTGCAGTTGATGACTATTTAATTAAGTGTATAGAACGTGAGTCTTAGCCTTGGCTTCTGAGTAACCCCTCACCCCATCTGGTAACCCTTCACCCCATCTGATTAAGTATAAACCTCCTGTGTGTGTGTCTCCCCACCAAAACACTCAATGGTCAGGTTAAATTAAATTTTATTTATTAAACATTTACCAAATGTCTGCTAAGTTCCAGGTTTTGCGTTACACCTTTGAGAGTCAAAGATAAAGAGGTACGAAACGGATCTTAACACTTGACTGTTGGATTCTGAATTCCTGCATCGTAGTTGGCCTTCAGCATGATTCACATACCTGGCTACTCAATGCAGGCTATTGCAGAGTTGGCTGCATAAGAATTATCTTGAGAACTTGTTAAATATACAGGTTTGGGGGCCACAATCCCAAATATTCTGGTGTAACATACCTGGAAAGAAATACAGGCATCAATAGTTTTTTTTAAAAAAAGGTTCAGTGATACTTTTAAAAAAGGTATTTATTTGTATCTTTATTTCATCTCCTTGGTCAGCTTGAACTATCCAAGGTCATGGAGTTGTACTAAAATACCCTTCTAATATTATAGTTTTGTTCAATTTCCTGATTTTAAAATAGCTTTTGTTTCACATATATTTTAATATTTTTTAATTTTTTTGCAATTTTCAAGTATATATTATACTATTATTAAATATAGTTACCATGACATAAAATAGATATCTTGAACTTACTCTTCTGTCTAGATAAAAATTTATATCCTTTGACCAACATCTCCCCAACCCCATCCCCACTTTCCCGAGCCTTTGGTAATCACCAGTTTACTCTCTACTTCTATGAAGTCAACTTTTTTAGATTCCATATATAAGTGAGAACATATGGTATTTGTTTTTTTGTGCCTAGCTTATTTCACTTAACGTAATGTCCTTCAAGCTCATCCATGTTGTTGAAAGTGACAGGATGTTCTTATTTTTAAAGGCTGAATAGTATTCCATTGTGCATTTTGATCACATTTCTTTATCCATTCATCTGCTGATGGACACTTAGGTTGATTCCATATCTTGATATTATGTGTAAGCTTTTGTTAAATTAACCCTGAGTGCAAGGTAGAATTCTTCGTACAGTTTTTTTTTTTTTTTTTTTTTCCTGAGACAAGAGTCTTGC
>NW_016804447.1:3909397-3946067 GCF_001698545.2 Rhinopithecus bieti | reverse complement strand
TTTTTTTTTTTTTTTTTTTTTCCTGAGACAAGAGTCTCACTCTATCACCCAGGCTGGAGTTCAGTGGCGTGATCTTGGTTCACTGCAACCTCTGCCTCCCAGGTTCAAGCAATTCTCCTGCCTCAGCCTCCTGAGTAGCTGGGACTGCAGGCGCATGCCACCACCCCTGGCTTATTTTATTTTATTTTATTTTATTTTATTTTATTTTATTTTATTTTATTTTGTTTTGAGACATAGTCCCACTCTGTCACCCAGGCTGGAGTGCAGTGGCAAGATCTCAGCTCATTGCAACGTCTGCCTCCCAGGTTCAAGTGATTCTCCTGCCTCAGCCTCCTGAGTAGCTGGGACTACAGGCATCTGCCACCATGCCTGGCTAATTGCTTTTGTATTTTGGGTAGACATGGGGTTTCATCATTTGACCGGGCTGGTCTTGAACTCTTGGCCTCAAGTGATCTACCCTCCTTGGCTTCCTAAAGTGCTGGGATTACAGGTATTAGCCACCATGCCCAGATTCTTTGGACAGTATTTAAAAACAGCTGATACCAGGTCTCTACTCTATAGCAATTAAATCAGGAACTCGAGACATTGGGTCCTGGGCATTGACATTAAAAAAAAACCCAAAATACTCCAAAGCATGATGATTGGGTTTTCATGCTCATGTGTGAAATGTGCCTCCCTTAAGCCTTGTTAAGACAAATAAAATTCTCCCCAGGTGATTCTAATGAGTCGAGTTGAGACCCCTTGGAGTACGTGTTTGCTGTTGATGAGATAAAGCAAGGGGAACTGCTGTCTTCTGGGACCCAGCATGCGCTTTTTGACAATTTCTTCCATTTGAGTGGTTATTTCAAATTTTCAAGTGCATAAAATCTTGCAAGCCCCTGGAAGAGACCTTAGAGACTGGCTACACCAGGAGTCAGGAACCCTGTAAAGGGCTAGATAGTAAATATTTTAGGCTTTCTGGACCATATGTCATAACTACCTGGCAGCCATAGAGTGAGAGCAGCCTTAGACAATATGTAAATGAATGGGCGTGGTGTGTTCCAGCAATTTTGTTTACAAAACCAGTTGTGAGCTGAATTTTTACCCCTAGCTGTTGTTACTTGCTCAGTCATGGTCTACACCAACACTCTGATCTCACCCATGAGGAAACTGCCGTCCACTGGGTGATGTCATTTGACTCAGATCTCAAGGCTAGGAAAGGGCAAACATGGGCTTGAAGTTCGGGTATTTCTACTTAAAACAAATAAACAAACAACCTCTCCTCTCCTAAATCTACAGTTGGTGAATAGTGTTCTTAAAAATTAAACCATTAAAAGGAGGGTCTTCTCATGTCTACCCTTTGTGTTTCCCTGGCTTTATGGTGCTGTGATGTGCTGTGTACATGTTACCACTCTCTCCAGATTGTAAACTCTTCCGTAGTAGAGCCTGGGCTTTCTTCAGTGCCACATTCCCACCAGTCTGGAGCAAAGCAGTGCCTGTACCTGTTAGTGTGCTGAATATATTGCAGTCTGAGGATGTGGAGCTCAGTTTCATGTGTTTATTTCAAGACAACAGGGCTGACTGGGTCATCGATTTCCAGAAGTATCTTTTGTTAATATCTAGCCCACTTGCTTGTGTTCTTTATAACTTCAAATAATATTTATATAATGACAGAAAAAGTTTGGGGATTGTGGTAGTGGGGGAAAGCACAGATTAGATGTCTAATTACTTTTAAAAGTTGACCTTCAAGTTTGGCCAAAAAAAAAAAAAAACCACAAACTGTAAGAAATCAAGTTTGAACAGGATTCTTTGCAATATTATTTTCTCTTTGCTTTTCTTCTGTGCAGGCTTGCAGGAAAGTATATATGCAATATGTTATTGTTGTCTGCCACAGTCAGAAACCTGCTCCCCCCACCTCCCTCTTCTGTGCAGTCTCTCTAGTTTGACCTTGAGAAGTACTGTTTACAGTTCAGTGAACCTGGGTATCTCCCTTCTTGCTTCAAGCTCAGCAAATGGACAAGAAAAACCTGCAGAACTCGTTCAGTAATTTCAAACTATAAACAAGCAATCCAGAGGGAATAAGGGAATGACTGCAATTAAAGTCTTCTCTCCCAAGGTTGTCAACACTCTAGGTTGAGCAGTGGCCTGAGAAAGTTGCTCATTTCCCAGGCAGGCTTGCTTAATGCAAGGTGCGGTGGGCTATTATCTAATGTACCTTGATTTATCAGAACACACATTTCTCTCTGTGCCTCTCTCTCTCTCTCTCTCTCTCACACACTCACACACACACACACACACACACACACACACACACACACACATCTTCCATATTCACATATAAACACACACGGTTGCTATTGTCTCAGGATGGATATAATGGAAGATGGAATATTATGATCTTACAAGGGAAAAAAGGAGCTTTTAAAGGGCAATTCAGGCTGAGCACCGTGGCTCATGCCCGTAATCCCACCACTTTGGGAGGCTGAGGTGGGCAGATCACGGGGTCAGGAGAACGAGACCATCCTGGCTAACATGGTGAAATCCCATCTCTACTAAAAATACAAAAAAATTAGCCGGGCATGGTGGCACTTGCCTATAATCCCAGCTACATGGAAGGCTAAAGTCTTTGGAGGCTTGAAGTTCAGGTATTTCGACTTAAATCATTTGAACCTGGGAGGTGGAGGTTGTTGCAGTGAGCACACCAGCCTGGGTGACAGAGCAAGACTCCGTTTTTTTTTTAAAAAAAAAAAGGCAATTCAATCTGAGGGAAAGTGGCTCAAATGCTTGGGAAGTAAATAGAAAGGACAATTTAGTTAACAAATACAAGGTGTGGCTGTAATGTCATAGGTTATCATTTTCATATAGCACAGAGCTACATGATTTCATTTATAAATTTTGTACTATGATTCTTTTGGAGATACAAAAGAAATAGACAACTTGGTTTCTGCCTTCTAGTATTTGGCAATTATTTGAGGATAAAGGACAATGAATATGTATGTTATTGAAGGAATGGATAATGTACGTATTTAAGGAAATGATGAAGACCCCAGATGAATGGAACAGATAACATCTTTCTTTTTTTTTTTTTGAGACGGAGTTTGACTCTGTTGCCCAGGCTGGAATGCAGTGGCTTGATCACTGCAAGCTCCGCCTCCCGGGTTCACACCATTCTCCTGCCTCAGCCTCCCAATAACATATTGCTCCTCAAATAATTGCCAAATACTAGAAGGCAGAAACCATGTTGTCTATTTCTTTTGTAGGACACTTTGCGGCCTGGCTCACTAGACTGCATATCACCAGTGAGCACTTGGAAGTTCTAATCTGAAGTGATATGGATGACATTTTCTCTGTGCTTTTGAATATCTAGTTTCTCATCTATAACACGATCTTTGAAGCTATACAAGGAGAAAATCAATGTCACCTGACCACCATCTTTCGCCCTTGAAAGGCATAAAATTCTAAGTAAGAATACTACATATCATGCTGTGTATTTTACTGCTGCATGCTAAGCCTTTACCAAATATTTTTAAAGGAAAAGAATAGTAAATTAGGATAGGAGCACTCAAAGGAATCCATAAGATGTCCCCTTAAAGAAAGGATTTATGGATGAGGAAACAGAAGCCCAAGTGGCCACCATGATATACTCGTGGTCACACAGAGGAGGAAGTCTTCTGAAGCAAACCCAAGGACGCTTTGTGAATCATACTAATCCTACTTGTTGATTTATAAAAGTATTAGCTACTTTATTTTCTCCTTAATTAGGACAGAGAGTAATTATCATTATTGGGTCCAGAAAGAATGATGCCAGTGTTCCAAGATTATGCATGGAACATTTGTGATGCAAAGTGCTGCCCTTCATACATAGAGAGGCTCCACAGGCTATGGCCTCCTCCCTGGGACTGCCAATGTGTCTGAATTGCTGGGAGCATCTCCCCCAGGCCTATGAACATGAGCTGCTCCTTTGATGGGACTTTGATGGCCATTTGATGGCCATGAAATATCATTTAGGAGAGGGGTTAATGCCTTTTTTGTTGTTGATCTTTCACCTTCAGGGAGCATGAGCCTGAGAGATCTGCTTTCATGCCATGTTTACAGAAAGGTTTTGCTCAGCCTGAGCCAGGCAGTTGCTGACTGCCAAGGCCAGCGTGTGCCGACTGCTGCTGTGTTTCCCAGCGCTGCCAGCAGGATCTTATTCTTCGTATCTGCACCTCCCAAGCAATTCTTCCGGGGCAGCTTTGTCTGTGCTCCTCTGCCAGGCTGAAGGGCTGGTGCTTAGGGATGCATGCATCCCACCCTTTGCCCTCATGTCTGAGCTGTTCGAATCTGATTTCCAGGGCAATTGCAGTTTGGCAGCTCCCTGGGGCATCCTCTTGAGCGGCTGCTCTGCTGTTACTGTTTGGGAGGCCTTGGAAACTCCCTTGGGAAGTTTGTCAGATGGTCTGATGAGAATAGCAGGAGCCTGTTTTCCATAGTCAAATTGTCATTTTCAACATCGTTTTTGTTGTTGAATTTCCCTTTTTTAAAAATAAAATAGTAAAACAGACATACTCTTTTCTAAACAAGTGTAGACTTTTACCATGAGGGCTGGAAGGGGCCTCACTGAGTAAATACCTCTTCTCCCACCCTCATGTGATGGCTTCTTTGTTTTGAACCTGGGTGTGCCCAAGTGGTTTTACAACCTCCCTTGGATATCAACAGTCCTTATCCTCTCACCATCTGACCTCCCTTCCTGCTTCTGATCCTCAGAGGGTGCCCAGACAGTGCTCCCAAGAATAAGTTGAGGTTCTGAAGGTATGTGGGCACCTAAACATCCTAAGCTGTCAAAATGACTGCTGTCCAGGAGAAACTGACCAGGCCTAAGATTCAGTCTGGGGAAACCTGATGCAATAACCTTTAGCAAGTACTAAGCATTTTGCTGTGTATCAGGCCTGGAGATCAGCCATTTACATGACTGATTTTCACACATTCCAAGAAATAGTTTCTTTCATTAATTCCATTTTACAGATGAGACTACTGAGGCTCTGAAAGGCTAAATGACTTGGCTGAAGCCACATACTTAGTGGCAGAGTCAGAACTCAGTCTCCAAGGCTTTTGAATTCCAGAGCCCATACTTTTTGCCATGATGGTATACAGATTTAGTTCTGGGGTCTGGAGACCATTGACAGACTTGGAAATAAACTGTGTCTTGATATAAATAAAGCACAGATATGGGTGTGTTCAGTTCTTGGACACATTCCTTTCGAACTCCAAAGGACAAGGGGTTAACCTCATGACTTTGATAGGAACAGAAGACAGGTTGTGAGGTTTCTTGGGTAATTGTGGGTATTTGGACACCTGTTCAGTTATTCTTGGATTCTGTGGTGGGGGTGGGGAGAACATGGGGAGGCTGAGGTCATTATTGCAAAAACCATTTCCTGAGCGCTCGACTTCAGGAAATGCTGTAGCATTAAAAATACCCATTGTGTGGGAGTGATAGAAGCATGACTCACGTTTAGCAATTGTGTCCATAGGTCACAAAGGATTTGGGGAACACAGGGGATATTCACACAAGATTGTGTCTGTGGGTGGTTCATTATGAAATTTTTAGTAGGTTGAGAAGCATGGTCGCATTTCAAAAGGAGTGACATTTAAGATTCTCCATGGAAGCTATGAGACTTGGCTCATCATTCATACATTGATTAACAAACATCAATTGTCCGCCTACTAAGTGCAGGGCCTTGCACTGGGTGCTCTGGGATTTTGCAAGAGGCATAAAGCGTCGTTCTTGCCCTTTAGTACAGTGTTTATGAACTGGTGACAATGAAATAGGCTGCTTTTTAAATTTCCTTTTTTTTTCCCCTTGAAACTTTGACAAAAGGAAGACTATCCCTTAAAGAAAGACATTTTGTTTTATTTTCCAGGACAAATACTATCAAAAAATTAGGTTTGGTAACTCTCAGGCCTGTGCCTAGGAAAATATGATTATCAGGAAAAAAGATGCTGGGGCATGTCCTGGCTTAGGTACCTTTTTTTCACTGTAGGGTAGAGTACAGTGAACAGCGAATACAGGGTAGAGGGAATAGGAATTTTTTTTTTTTTGAGATGGAGTCTTGCTCTGTTGCCCAGGCTGGAGTGTAGTGGTGTGACCTCAGCTCACTGCAACCTCTACCTCCCAGGTTCAGGCAATTCTCCACCTCACCTCCTGAGTAGCTGGGATTACAGGCACCCACCACCACTCTTGGCTAATTTTTGTATTTTTAGTAGAGACAGCAGAGACGGAGTTTTCACCATCTTGGCCAGGCTGGTCTTGAACTCCTGAACTCGTGATCCACCTGCCTTGGTCTCCCAAAGTGCTGAGATTACAGGTGTGAGCCACTGTGCCCAGTCAAGAATTGCTAATTAAATACTCATGGTCTTTTAAACTTGGCCAGACGATATTTTTTTTTGGCTTTGTTTAATATTTTGTATAAAACTTCATGCATACTAAACATGACACTAAAATATATGTACGTTATAAAGTCTGATACTGTAATGATCACCTGTGAAGCCACCACCCAACCTAAGCACCATAATAGTATCAATGACTTGCATTTCTTTTCATATTCTTCCTCTGTCCTCCCATCTCATCTCTGGCTTTCCCTCCTTAGAGATAGCCACTACCTTAGAATTTACACTTACTGGATAGAGTTTAGACAATTTTTTTTTCTTTTTTTTTTTTAAGATGGAATCTCGCTATGTTGCCCAGGTTGTAGTGCAAAAGTGTGATCCCAGCTCACAGCTGATTCTCCTGCCTCAGCCTCCTGAGCAGCTGGGATTACAGGCCCCCACCAGCACGCCTGGTTATTTTTTGTTTTTGTATATATTTTTAGTAGAGACAGGATTTCACTGCATTGGCCAGGGTGGCTTGAGTTTAGACATTTCCAATCCGTACATGATGCTCTGCATGATGTGGTATATTCACGGAGAGGTAGCTTAGTTTTCAGAGTTTATTTTGCTGTGGCTGATAGACCTAGACATCTGTGGCTACGTTTGTTTCCATACACGGGCACGACCTACACAAAAATGGAATTCCTCCCGAAGAGGCTGCAGAGCATGGGGTTATGTGTGTGGGCCTGAAGTCAGGTAGATCTGGCTTTAAATCTCACCGCTTTGACTAGACAAAAGTAAAATGTGTTGTGTCTGCCTTCAGTGCCAGGGTCTTTGCAGGTGATAGCTCAGTTATTCGTATGACACTGTGAGATGTATTCATATCCTCATCTTCCTGGTGAGGAAACTGGGATTCAAGGACATTGTGGAATTTGTTCTGGATTTCTAGCTTGTAAGAGACACCGTCAGCATTAAGCAACCTTCAAGTCTTATTCCAAAGCCTCCTTTTCTTCCTCCTGTTAGAAAGTTTCTGTTTCAAATCGGTAAGAAAACCAAGGCAATCATTCTCATATGGGTTTGATCAATGCGTATATATATGACCACAACTTTGGAAGTTGTGGTCAATGCAAGAAAATATTTTTTAAAAACTCAGAAGAATTAATACTGGAAAACAAAATTAAAATATCATTTTAGATGTTATGATTGTATACTTTTAAAAACTAAAAGAAATAATCTAAAAAATAAAATAACTATAGGCATCAATAAAATGGACAGATGAATGCAATATATACAAATATATACCAGGAGTCCTTTTATTTATACCAGAATAACATAATATTATCTAAATTATTTAACAATAAGAATTCTTATGAAACAGTTGCATGTCTTATCTAATAGAAGAAAAATATAAAACTTTACTGAATAATATTAGAGAAGATGAATGGAAAGGTGTGCTATTGTCCTTGAAAATAATGATCAATCAGAAAGCCTTCTATCTCATTCAACAAATTTATAGGTTGACTATTGTCCACCTCAAAAATCTTCATAGGATATTTGAACTTAACATAATTGTAATTTTATTTGCAAAATAGATGTCATTTATTTAGCACTTACCACCCCCATGCTCACCTAAGAGCATTAACTAGTATTTTGCAAAGAGAACAATAAATGGAGGTATATCTTCCCCCAATAAGCACATAGTTAAATGGAACAGCATAGTTCAGAAGTAAACATATTGTACATAAGAATAAAACAGATAACAAGAGGCATCTTTGAAAAACAATGAAATAAAGAATTATTTAATACACATTGTGTAGTATTCTTATCTAGATATCTTTTCGAAAAAATCAATTTAATACAGCAATTTAATACCTCATGATCAAAATAAATTTTATATGGCTAAAGTATTAGATAATAGAAAATATTGCAGGAAATGTAAGTTATTGATTGTCAGATCTTTGGAGAAAACACTCTCCTTTTTTTAAAAAAATTGTACTTTGAAGTGTCAGAAGAAATCACAAAGAAAAAGACTGACAAATTTGGCTACATAAAGGATTGCAAACACATGAGCAACAACAAGAACAGAATAACTCAGGTCAGCAGATGGGAAAGAATCACATCAAACATGACAAACAGAGGCTATCATCTGTGGTGAAAACTCTCACTGGAGAGCTGAAAGTAGTGGACCAGTTCTTCCCAAAGTGCAGGCTGGGGGAAGGACAGAGAAGACCAGCTTCTAGGAGGGAGCAGGGCTGGCATCTTGGGGACCTGCTTGGGCACAGGGAAAGGGGGGCTGACCTCACTCCCACCTAGGTCTGGTGGGTTTCTGGGGACTGGAGAGTCACCATGATCCTAGGATATGGCAGGATGTGGTTACCCAGGACTTCTATCTCTCTCTAGGAGGGTCCTCTACTCCAGGAGGTAGAAAGGAAGGAAACACTGAGGGAGGAAACAGCCCTGGATATAGAAAGGATTGGAAGAGTTGTCCTAGAAAATCAACCTTAGTGAGAAGGAGGGAAACTGCTTCTGCAGGTAAAGGAGAAGATGGAGACAGTGTCTCCCAAAGAGCCATTAGAAAATAGAAATTCTCCCCATAGGGAAAACAGGATCGCATGGCAGGTGGATTTTTCTTGGCTGTGAGTACATTTTTTTGCATGGTGCTTATAGAACGTGGTGCTTGGGACCATCATTCCAGGACTCAGGAAGCCACATGGGAACTTGGAGGGAAATATGCGAGGAGTGTCTGGTCATAGTAGATAGTAGATACTCAATAAATATTTGTTAAATGCCAAAGATAAAACCTAGCTGTCCAATCTGTGACAAAATCTTGATAACTTTAGCATTGCTGATGGCATGCTCAATTGCTTCAATGCTTTGGAAAAACAACGTGACTATGTCTAGTGTATCACTACACACGGGCAAATGTTCAAATCTTTTGAGCTTGTCAGTGTATGCTCTTGGGAATTTAAGAAAACAATTGAGCATCAGAACAAAGCTATACATATGAAGTTCTGTAATAGCAGATGCTGTGGCCTGAATGTTCAGGCCCTGCCCCCTGAAATTCATTTGTTGAGATCCTAACCCCCAAAGTGATGGTATTAGGAGGTGAGGTCTCTGGGAGGTGACTAGGTGGCGAGGGAAGAGTCCTCATGATTGGGATTACTGCCCTCAGAAGAGAGGTCTCAGAGGGCTCCTTGCCTCTTCCACTATGTGAGGACACAGAGAGAAGACAGCTGTCTATGAACCAAGAAGGGTGCCCTCACCAGACACTGAATCTGCTAGTACCTCGATGTTCTTTCCCAGTCTCCAGAACTATGAGAAATAAATTGCTGTTGTTTATAAGCCATCAGTGTATGGTATTCTGTTATAGCAGTCCAAATGAACTCAAACAGTTAAAAAAACACACATGAGAGGTTAATAAATATAAATACACATATATCAATAAAATAGTATTTATTCATTAAAAATGACAGATAAGACCATAGAAATGGAGAGAAACGTGTAATATTAACGTCAAGTGAATAAAGCAGAATGTAGAGGGGCTTCCCTCTGCTTCCAACATACTTTGCTGAGGCCCATCCCCCCACTGAATGCCCCTGAAATCCCACTATGCTGACACCCTCTTTAGTGCCACATTTTATGCAAGTCCCCGATGTGCTTTATCTTGCCTCCTCAACATCTCAGAGATGTTTTTGTATGGAGTCTATCAATTCAATTAATACAACTGTCCCTGGTTCTAGAACTCAGGCCTAGGGATTGGGTGGGAAAACATTAAATAGTAAGGATGTTTACCTTTTATCTTTATGCTGTGCTTAAAATCATGCCACCCCTTTCAATACTGTTTGACCAAAAACATATGTCCAACTCTAACTAGTTTAAGATGAGATTGTCTTAGGAGGCTCCTTAGTCTTCCCTCATGCAGATCAACCCCCAGTGGGCCTGCTCTTTTGGCCTCTACACGTGTCCAGACATGTCTGAATCCTATGGTGGCAGAAATTACTCAGTTGCAAATTGAGACCTCTGACATGAAAGTAATTCTTTTGTTAAGTAGTGAGATGTGATATGTGCTTTCATTTTAACAATGTTCTTATATATTATACTTATATAGAAAAATGAGAATGGATCATTGCTGGTATCTGCTGCTTTCTTGACAGTTTGTGAATTATCATTTCATGCTTTGGTCTTGTATTTTTTAATTCAATTTTTAAAAATTATTCATGTGAAGCATGCTTTGAAACCAACCTAAAATTTATAGAGAAAAAGTTGATAATCTTCTCTTACCCCATCCAATCCATTTTTACTCCTTTTAGAAACAAATTTCCTAAAAGAGGATGGCAATTTACAGTCCCATCAGCCATGGTTTGATCTATGGTCCTATGTCTATTTTTCTTCATACTCATACAAAGAAACATAAATGCATGTTCCATATGTGTGTTGATGACACACATACATTTGAAACTTGTTTTCTTCCACTTAATATTTCTTCTGGGTGTCTCTCCAGGTCAGCTAATATAGAGCCTACCAATTATATTTATAGTAGCATAATGAAACTGCCTTTGTAAAAACTGTAACTGAGAAAATTATGATGGTAAAAGAAATTTGACTTAACCGCCCCCATCTTGCTTCTAACCTCCAAGCTGTCCTTGTTCATTCTTGGGCATAGGCTGAACTAACTTTGGGAGGAACTTAGTTTATAGTTCAACTTTGAGACAAAGATGATAACAACCCTTTGCCAAAACAAACCTTCCTCCCTGGGGACTAGACTGCCTTTGCGGGACTAATGAATTAACCACAAGTTGAGAAATTATGGTTTAGGAGTTATGCCGCTGGAGGCTGCAAGATTCTAAACTCCTCCAAATGGCTCCTCGGGATAACATCACTATTGTAAAACCTAAAATCTGTGCTTGAGATATTTTGCAGACCTTGCACTCAATGGATCAGCTGGCACCATCCAGATCGCTACGTGTGGCTCCCACCCAGAAACTGACTCAGCGCAAGAGGACAGCTTTGACTCCCTGTGATTTCATCTCCGACCCAACTAATCAGTACTTCCCACCCCCTGGCACCCTACCCACCAAACTATCCTTAAAAACTCTGATCCCCAAATTTTCAGGGAGACTGATTTGAGTAATAATAAAACTCCGGTGTCCTGTACAGTGGCTCTGTGTGGATTAAGTGCTTTCTCTATTGCAATTTTTCTGTCTTGATAAATTGGCTCTGTCTAGGCAGTGGGCAAGGTGAACCTGTTGGGTGGTTGTAATAATATTCTGTTGTATAAATGTCTTGTAGCTAACTCAATTATTTCCCATTTTGGACAATCAGCCTATTTTGTGATTTTAAAAGAATGCTACAATAAAGATTCTTATATATATGCATTCATGTCGTAAGTGTATACATACACACTTATGTTTACACATACACATAAATGTTGGTGCTTTTGTTTCTCTCATATATGATATTGGCAATGCTTCCTCATATGTGTTTTACCCTTCAGTATATGTTGCTATTGATTTCCCAAAAGAGAATGGCAATTTCCAGTCCCATCAGCCACGAGTTCATTTCCTCACCTTCTCACTGAAATTGTACATATCCTTTAATTTTTGCCAATTTGATGGGCAAAAAATGGAATCTCATCAATATTTTAATTAACATTTCTCTAGCTACTTCTTAGGTTGTGTATATTTTCATGTATTTATTATCCTTTGAATTTCCCTTTGTGATAACATTGTTTATATATTTGCCCGTTTTTCCACTGGGATGTTAGCCCTTTGCTTATTCATTAGTGGGAGCTCTTTATCATATGCACTGCAGCCTGTGTTTTGCCTTCTAACTTTGTTTAATGGTGTTATTTATTTGCTTTGAAAAATTTTTCAAAATGCACATAAATTAGTTTTATGTATGATTTCTGGGCATCCTGTTTTGCTTTTAGGAAGACCTTTCTTCTCTAGATTATATAAATTATACATTTTCTATTTTTTTGGTCTTATTGTTTAATTCTTTAAACTGTGGAATAATAAAGTAATACATGTAATATAGTATGTTATATACATTTTATATGTGATATGAGGACATATTGCAGGTTTTTTCTTCCAGATGAGCATTTGGAGCAATCCATTTCCTAAAGATTCAGCTATTCTTGGTGGTGAATGGATGTGGTACCACTTACTTGGGAGGCTGAGGTAGGAGGATCACTTGAATCTGAGAGGTCAAGGCTGAAGTAAGCTATGATTGTGCCACTGTACTCCAGACTGGGCAACAGAGTGAGATCCTGTCAAAAACAAACCAACCAACCAAAAACAAAAAACAAAAAAAAAAAAACAAGAAGAACAAAAAATATCCAACTTTCTCAAATCCTTAACTTTCCTGCTACATTGACTGCTCATCACACTCACCCGGCAAAAACCAATGTCTTGATCAATCTGACTATTAATCTGCATATGTGTTCCTGGGTTGCTGAAAACTGCTGGGGGAAAAAGAAACAATGGCATAAGAGCATTTTTATCACTGACCACTCATGATCTCCAGCTTCAACTGTGTTGTCAATGTCTCCTGAAAAGAATTATCTGGGCTCCAATCAGGGCCACTTAAAAACTTTCACTGTCATAGGGCCTTTGCCTTTCTACTTTCTTCTCACTCTCCAGATTGTTCCCTATTTCACAGAAACAATAAAGGCAAACAGAGGGCAATTCTTTGAAAGTCCTGAGTCTCTCCCAACATTATAAAGCTATCCCTAAGGAAAACCTGTTCAGGAGATTCTCTGTACCCCATTCCCTCCTGTTTCCCTAGAGACCTTGCTCTATCTGTTAGCCACTTCCAAATATAAGTTCTTTGTTGGATCTTCTTGTCATCATTTAAGCACGTTCTAGCCTCTTTCATCTTTAAAAAAAAAAAAACCAAACCCTCCATTAATCATACATTCTCTTCTAATAACTATCTCTTTCTCTCTCTTTTTTCAGCTAAGCTGCTGACTTCACTTTGCACTACCTGCTCACTCATAACCGTTTGTAGTCTGTTTTTTTTTCCCCCAAGATTAAATGATTGTTATAAAAGTGTATCATACTGTATGGAAATCAACATTTTCTGACACAATTTTGTGCATCTAGGACTATAGGAATGTCACTGTCTCTGCCCTACATCTTCAAATCACATGAATAAGTCTTCCCAAAGGGGAGCTTCTGGAAAAGCAAGCTATTTCCTGGGCTCATATTTCCCTGATTTTGTAGCATGCATCAACAATCTATCCACGAAGTATATATTGGGGAGTAAGGAGGGCATCCACCAGCAAGACCACAGTTATTGACAGCCATAAGATTAGAGACAAGCACAAAGGGACAGGTCAACATGCCAACAAAAATCTTATGACAGCTTGAGAATAACTCTTTATTTCATTCATGGTAGAAACCCTGCCGTCCAGGGCTTAGGTATTGATGAGGTAGGCCAGTGAGCTACACAGTCGCAAAGAAATCATGTCACCTAGGAGGTGAGGAACCAGTTCCGGGAAAAACCCTAGGATGCCCTCTTTCTGATATATGGTTATGAAGTCACTAAGTCCACAGTACTTAGGTCCTCTGCCAATGAATTGTACCACAGGTCTCAGAGTAATCACGTGGAAGGAATGTGTGATGAGGGTAGCAGCAGAACAAGCCATCATCTCTCAAGCTGTCTCCTTGATAACTCAAAGGAAGATGAGACTTCTTTCTGTACATTTCCAGGTCCTTGTCCACTCCTGGGAATGCTGTAAAACTTTTCCATGGGCCACAGTTTGAAGGCCTCCTGAACACAGTCTTAGAGTTAAGCCTGTGAAAAACCCATACCTTTCATCGATACTGGCAATGTGTTGAGTGTGACAAAAGAGACCAGGAAGTTGAAATACTTGCCATCCAAACATATTGCATCCTATTTTTGGAGGAAGAGGCTTATATCCTACATGAGCAGCTAGGACAGGATGGTGAGACCAGAACCAAGGAGGACTTGACTGGCTGTGTCTGCCATGATGACACCTGCTACAGTATGGCTTTATTTTGAATTTTTCTACTGAAATTACTCTGGCCGGTGGTTCTCAACTTGGGGTGATTTGCTTCCCAAGGGACATTTGGCAATGTCTGGAGACATTTTAGGTTGGCAGAAATGGGGGATGGACAGGGGAAATGGGGTTGGTCCTGTCATCTAATGTGTAGCGGCTAAGGATTTTGCTAATCATTCCATCATGCACAGGACAGCCCCCCATCATAAAGTTATTCAACCCTATGTGTCAATGGTGCCAAGGTTGAGAAACTTGCTCTAGACAAAAATTCACCATGAAGTTCCTCGTGGCTAAAGCCAAAGGGCTGTTCCAGCTCTTATCTTCTTGACCTCTGTGAAGTGTGGGGCACCATTGTGACTCTGCTTTCTTGAAACCATGTCCTCCTCTGGCTTCTCTATCACCAATCTTTCCTGGGTACCCTCTTACTTCTCTGACTGCTCCTGTTCATCATCCTCATTTGTTTAAATTTTGAATATAACTGTTTTTTAGAGATCCAGCCTCAATTTTCTTCTTACCTTCCACACTGTTCTTAGACAATTTTGTTTACTCCTATGACATTAACTTCTGAATAAACACTGATGTCTTCTAAGTCCTTATCAAAACTCACACAATCCTGCCTATTGAACATCTCACATACGCCAAACTGAACTCATGAGTGGACTGCCCTTCCTCCCTAAACTATGTGTTTCTGTTTCTCTAGCCAAAGATGGCACTACCACCAACCCAGCAGCCGAGATCCAGAAACCTGGTGGGGACTCTTCAGTCCTCCTTTTCATTTAATCAGATGTTCAACAAATCTTCTTCATCTCCTTTTATTTCTTCCTTGTTCATTTCTCTTAAATCTATTTGCTTATCTCTGTTCTCAATCCAACCACCTGTATTACTATAGCAGCCTCCCAACTACTTTTCTTAACAAATCTTTTTCCCATTTAATCTATCTTATAAGTTGCATTTATAATGATCTTTCCAGAATGCAAATCAAATTAGATCTATATCTAAAATCCTTCACTCCTTTTCCTCATCTAAGAAAAGGCTAAATTTCTAGAAGTGGCCTAAAATGTCATTCATGATGACGACCTCTGGAGAGTAAGTCCATATCTTATTTATTTTGCTATAGTACAGTGCTCAGTACATATTAGTGGGATACATAAATAAATGAAAGAACAAGTTTCTGGAGAAAAAGCTATCACACACATGTGTTTCCTTAGTGTCAGAAGCTAAAATTAACTTTATATGTTTCCTTTATAATTATGTGAGTACTTTTCTATTGATTCATAAATATGAAACTAATGTTATACTGGATGTCATGAGAAGTGGGCTCAAAATTGAGAAATGAAAATAAAATATATTTTAAACAAATGCTTACAAGTGAAATTATTATGCCAGTTTTGCATCTTGAAGGTTGTGATACATGTTTCCAAATTGTTTTAAAAGATATGGTTCACATTTAAAACACCAACCATTGCAGGTTAAAATCTTTGAAGGTGAAGTATCATGATGTCTGCAACTAAGTTTCAGGTGGTGTAGCAAAAATGTTATATATATTATACATATAAACATACATAGTTGTATATACATAAACCCACAGATACACACACACCTGCACACATGGAGTAAGAGAAAGAGAAAGAAAAGAGACAGAGAGAGAGAAAGAGAAAGCAAATGTGATAAATATTTACAGTATAGACATATTAGGATTTGTCAGAGAAATAGAACCAATAGAATATATATATATACACACACACACACATACCTATATATACACATATATATGTGTGTGTGCATATGAAGATTTATTATGAGGAATTGGCTCATGCAATTATGGGGGCTAAGGGGTCTCATAATCTGCCATCTACAAGCTGGAGACCCAGGAAAGCCCATGGTGTAATTCCAATCCAAGCCTGAAGGCCTGAGAACCAGAAGAGCTGATGGTGTCAATATAAGTCCAAGGGCAGAAGACCAGTGTGCAAGTCAAGCAGGCAGGTAGGAAGCAAAAAGAATGAAATCCTCCTTCACTCTTTGTTCTATTTGGTAGAAAGGCAAAGGTCCTCAACTGATTGGATGAGGCCCACCCCCACTAGGACAGGGGCAAGTCTTCTTTACTGAGGTCACTGATTCAAATATCAATCTTATCTGGGAGACTGCTTACGGACAAACTCAGAAATGTTTAATCTGGGCTCCACTTGGCCCAGGGAATTTGACACAGAAAAGGTGAGGGGTATGTGGGTGTTCATTTTACTATACTTGTAGATTTTCTACTGGTTTAAAAATTATCAAAAGAAAATCTTAGTAAAAAGAACACCAACAGCAGTGTTTGAAGTTGTACGATTTTAAACAATCTCAACAACACTAACACTGTAATAATTTTGAAAAAAACTTTTGCTGATTTAACAGAAAAAGTGGTATATAATTTTTTGATTTCTAATGAAATGGAATCTTTTCACATTTGTTGAGAATCTTCTTTCTTCTTCTGTAAAGTCTTTGCCTATGTGTTGACTGGAGGGTTTATTTCTTAAGAGCCATATATATAGAAAGTATATTCATACTTGGATTGATCAACAGGCAACCCTGAAGCATATACCTTTATGTAAGAACTTCAAATATGATAAAGAAAGTGCACAAATCAATGGAAAAGGGATGAACTGGAAAATCTGGCAAATTCTCTCTCACACACAAATATGTGAGTTTTGTTTTGTTTTGTTTTTTACCATATCGCACACTAAGATAAATACCAAATTAATGCTATATTATTAAAATGTTGATTGCAATTAAGTATGAAATCCTGAGAAATTGAAAACAAATTAGATAACTATTCATTGATCTTGGGCTTGAAATCAGGACTTTGTAAAAAAACAATGGAAGAAAAAGCAAAGAAAAAATTGGCAATATATTTGATTGCATACAAACTTAAAAAAATACACAACCATCAAAGAGTTAAAATCCTTATTATAAAGGGAACTCTTGAAATCAATAAAAATAATAATGTCATAATACAGAAATATTAAAATAAAACCCAAACCACAAGGAAGAGAATTCACTAATGAAAGAAGAAACCTAAATGTCTTAAAAGCATATGAAAAGATACCTTTAAAAAGAGAATATAGGGTATTGGTCCAGCTGGTTCACGGCAGTTTGTGTGAGCGAGAGTCAATCTTGGCTGTTGCCAGTCCAGGAAACTGGCAATAATGCTTTCGGAAATGTTAACGTAATACAGATCAGTATCCCTCATCCAAAATACTTGGGACCAGAAGTGTCTAGATACTGGCTATTTTTTCAGGTTTTGGGAATATTTGCATATGCATAATGAGATATCTTGGGGATGGAACCCAAGTCTAAACATGAAATTTATTACACACCTTATAAACATAACCTGAAGGTAATTTCATACAATATTTTTTGACAATATTATGCATTAAACAAAGTTTTGACATGAGGTTAGCTGTGGAATTTTCTACTTGTGGCATCGTGTTGACCCTCAAAAAGCTTCAGATTCCGGAGGATTTCAGATTTTGAATTTTCAGATTAGGGGTGTTCAACCTGTACTCAGCTTTCTCGTAGAAAGCACAGCCGGCAAGAGCTGCGGATCTTCCAGGCATAGCTGGTACTGGTCAGGCCCTTAGCAGAGTAATGTGATCAATATGGGAATCCACCCTTTAAAATGCACATGTAGAAATTAAAGAGGGTTTCCTAAGGAGCACTACAAAAATAATTATGAAGAAAATCAAACCAGTAGGGGAAAATTAAGGAGATTATATTTATTTAGTCTACAGAGGAAAAAGCTAAATCATGAATAAATAAATAGTTACCTTTAAGCATGTAAGTATATTAAGAAAAAAAAAAGATTATCCCAAGGAAAGCTAGATTATTCTATCTCTATGATAGACAATAGAGGAATATGGTTAAATTGCACTAAGAGACTCTAATTAACATTAGGTCTTGCAAAACTCCAGGGAAGGCTAACAAAGAAACAAAGGAATCCCTGTCTTTGTATATCTTTCTGAGCAATTTAGACAACTGCCTATCTTGTGGCTTCATTATAGGATAGCAGGTGGCTGAGCCCTTGATTACAATTATAGGTTTACAGAATCTTAGAGCTGAAAAATAGCCTCGGTAGCTTAAAGTTTCTCTTTTATATGTTTGTTGGTTTCTGTTGCCACCCACCCACCAACAGCATATACAAAGGAAAGTATAAGATGTGAAGCTTTGCAGGTTAGAGTTCTATCATAGTTAAGTGACTGGAGCTTTTAATAGTGTCTGCTCAAATAATATGAGCAGATCTTATTTGTATGGCATGAAAAAACAAACTAGGGCAGTAAACTAGGGCAGAACAGTGTAGTATTGTGATTCTTCAGTTGCTTTTTTCAAGTTACAGATGAAAACTAGTCTTTTATCCCAAGACAAATGTGTATGAGTACATGCACCCATTCATGATACCCAGATCCTCAAATTTAGTGATCAAAGTGGAGTTCTTAAGAGCAGTTGGATTTCTTATATTTATATCTAAACTGAAATCCTCCCTTTTCTACTTACTAGCCTGTGGTCTTAGGAATGTTAGTTAAATTCTCCAAGTCTGTTTACTCATTTCTAAAATGGGGATAGCCTATCTTACGCATGAGATTTTCTTGGTGAAAATCAAGTAACAAGATAAAATTTAAAGAAATTAAGAAGTAAATGAACTGACACATAGCAGAGGCTACCCGAAAGTGTTTTTCCAATTACAAGTTGTGATCCAGGGCAGGAGTTTAGTAGTAAAAATGGATTCAATAGGTCATGATTGATGTTAAAAACTGAAGTAGAATAGAAAATATTCATTGCACTTAGTAATCATAAATATTGCATTGAATAATGTATTCTGTATGATATGTTTGTGCATAAGAGAGAGTTGTGGAACACTTGTTCCACATAATGGTCGTGTGCATAATGGGTCATGTGTATAATGCCAATACTTTGGGAGGTCAAGGTGGGAGAATTGCTTGAGACCAGGAGTTCAAGACCAGCCTGGGCAGTGTAATGAGACCCCTGTTCCTACAGAACAATTAAAAATCAGCTGAACGGCCAGGTACGGTGGCTCACGCCTGTAATCCCAGCACTTTGGGAGGCCGAGGTGGGCGGATCACGAGGTCAGGAGATCGAGACCATCTTGGCTAACATGGTGAAACCCTGTCTCTACTAAAAATACGAAAAAAAAAAAAATTAGCCAGGTGTGGTGGCGGGCGCCTGTAGTCCCAGCTACTCAGGAGGCTGAGGCAGGAGAATGGCGTGAACCTCGGAGGAGGAGCTTGCAGTGAGCTGAGATAGTGCACTGCACTCCAGCCTGGGTGACTGAGCAAGACTCCATCTCAAAAAAAAAAAAAAAAAAGAAAATCAGCATGATGGCTTGCGCCTGTAGTGCCAGCTACTCAGGAGGTTGTGGT
Source organism: Rhinopithecus bieti (assembly GCF_001698545.2). Taxonomy (NCBI): domain Eukaryota; kingdom Metazoa; phylum Chordata; class Mammalia; order Primates; family Cercopithecidae; genus Rhinopithecus; species Rhinopithecus bieti. The sequence continues at coordinate 3,926,306 of NW_016804447.1, read as the reverse complement.
GGGAGGATTGTTTGAGCTCTGGAGTCCAAGGCTGCAGTAATCTATGATCACATCACCTAAGTCCAGCCTGGGTGACAGAGCAAGACTCTGTCTCCAATCAATCAATCAATCAATCAATCAATCAATCAAAGAATAACTAACTAAATAAATAAAATATTTATTGTGGATCATGGTAAAAAAAAGGTTATAGTTATTATAGTTTATTATTTTTGTGTTTTTGGTCTTAACCCTTTATTTCCCTAGTGGTTGCTGTAGGATCATAATATGCATTCCACCCCTCCACTGTCTAGTCTGAAATAACATAATACTACCTCACAAAAAAGGCAACAATCCTACAACAATATGCCTCCAGCCATCTTCTCTGGACTTGGGTGCCATGATCTGCATACATCTTACTTCTGCATATGTTACACACTCTACAAAATATTGTAATCACTTTTGCTTTTAACAGTTAACTTGCCACCAAATAAGCTGAGAGAAAAAGAAAAAGAAAATGTTCACATTTACGATCTCTGGTGCTTGTCAGTGTTTCTTCTAGATCTGATCCTTTATCTTCCACCAACTTTACACAATCTAAAGTCCCCCTTTAACATCCTCTGTAGTATGGGTCTTCCGGGGGTAAACTATCTTAGCCTTGATAGTCAGAGAACATCTCCGTCTCATCCCCACAAATAAAGTGCAACTTTTCTGGTTATAAAACTCCAGATTGACAATTTCCCTTCTTCAGCATGTCAAAGGTGTTGCTCCATTTGCAGTCTGGCTTACTTTGCTTTTGATGAAAAGTCAGTGAACCTCCCCATCATTGTTCCTTCTATGTAATGTCACCTCTTCTCTTGTTGAATCTAAGATTTTATCTTTATACTGGGTTTTCAGCAATTTGACCATAATGTACTTCATTGTTGTTTGGTTTGTGTTCATTCTGCTTGATTTTTATTGAGGTTTTTTGATCCTAGGGTAGCTATTTCTAATCAAATTTGAAAGTTGCTCAGCCATTACTTCTTCAAACATTTCTCTTTCTCCTTTCCTTCTGAGACTTCAAATGCATTAGACTAGTTAATATGATCCCTTGGGACATTGATCCTCCCTCCCTCCTTCTCTCCCTCCCTCCTTCCCTCTCTCCTTCCCTCTCTTCTTTCCTTCCTTCCTTCCTTCCTTCCAGACAGGGTCTTGCTCTGTTGCCCAGGCTAGAGTGCAGTGGCATGTTTATAGCCCACTGCAGTCCTAAACTCCAGGATTCAAACAATCCTCCTGCCTCAGCCTCTTGAGTAGCTGCACCACAAAGCTTGGCTAATTTTCAAACTTTTTTTTTTTTGGTAGAAATGTGGTCTTGCTATGTTGCCCAGGCAGGTCTTGAACTCCTGGCCTCAAGTGATCCTCCCACCTTGGCCTACAAATGTGTTGGGATTATAGGAGTGAACCACTGCACCTGGCCCCTTTTCTCCTTTCAATCATCTTCATCTCTGAGATTCAGGCTATAAAGTCTCTACTAATCTATTTTCAAGTTCATTTTTACTGCCTTCTGAAGTGTACAATCTTCTTCTATTAGTTTGGATCCACTGAGAATCAGATGCAAAGATGGGTTAAGACTTCCAAAAGATACATTTGGGAAATGTCTGTGAAGGATAAAAGATGAGGAAACAGAAGAAAGTAGAGAGAACCTTCAGGCCATGATTGAAGTTTCATGCCTGTGGGAGAGAATGGAAAGGAAGGAGGATTGTATTGACAAAGTCTAGGACTGCTGGAAAGATCTATAAACAGTTTTGTCAGACTGATGGGAATTTCTTAACCAAAGTCACCCACTGGAGACATCCAACAACTCATAGGAATGGGCTTGCATTAATGGATCTATTATTCTTAGCGATTGGTTGGATCAGTCTACAGTGGCTTGTCTTGGTGTGAATGCTACAGTAGGTCCATAGAAATAGCAGCTGAGCTATCAGTCAATTTTTCTCCCCAGAGTAGGAGATCTGAACAGTACATAATCATTCAGATTATGTAATGTTCAGAACTAACCTACTGTTCTTAAGTTTCTTTAATAAATATTTTATTGGATATTGTATTCCTATAGTCCTATAATTTTCCATTTGGCTCTTTTTTAGTGTTTCTATTTTTTTCCCTCTAAGAAAACTCTACTTCTTCATTAAGTGTATGTATTTTCCTGTACATTTAAAATATATTTATAACAATTGTTTTAAAATCTTTGTCTGCTAATTCCAACAGTTGAATCATCTATTGGTTTGATTCTAGTGACTATATTTTCTCTTAAATGTAAGATCACAGTTTCCTGTTTCTTTGCTTGTCTTATACTTATTTAATGGTATTCTGGATATTGTATATAAAAGAACAGCAGAGACTGAAGTACATTATTTTTAGTTTTTTTTTATTATCCAGAGAGTGTAACTTCTGCTGAAGGAACTAATTGTTTAGATATCTCCTAGAAGGGGTTGAGCTGGTACTGAATCATACCTTTAATTAAATTGAATTCACCTGTGATTAACCACACTCCCAACCTCCATTGCAGAATTTTTAACCATGTCAATATTTAAACTGGAAGAAGGTTGGGCTGTAATTTCACCTCAGATTTCAATCTGACACATACCTGGAATCCAAGCATCATGAGAATGTGAGAGATGATGTGATTATGTTCTTTTTCCAGCCCGTCATCTACTATCTCCTTCTCACTATAATTTGGAGGTTGGGGCAGAGGAGAGTACCGTTGGGTTGAGCAATTTGCTTTTCATCTGGGACTCTATCAGACTCTAGTCTTCCCTGCTAGCATTCACTGTTGAATAAGGGCTGGTTGATTTCTCCTCCTGTATTAGTCTGTTCTTATGTTGCTAATAAAGACATACCCAACACTGGGTGATTTATAAAGGGAAGAGGTTTAGTTGACTCACAGTTCCACATGGATAGGGAGGCTTCACAATTATGGTGGAAGGTAATTGAGGAGCAAAGTCATGTCTCACATGGTGGCAGGTAAAGAGGGTGTGTGTAGGGGAACTGCCCTTCATAAAACCTCAGATCTCATGAGACTTACTTACTATCATGAGAACAGCGTGAGAAAAACAAGCCTCCATGATTCAGTTACTTCCTACTGGGTGCCTCCCACGACATGTGAGGATTATGGGAGCTAAAGTTCAAGATGAGATTTGGGTGGGGACACAGAGCCAAACAATATCACCTCCTTCACTGAAAATCTCCTGAACTACAAGAAGCTGGTTCCTTCATCCATCTAGATAGAGACGAGGTGCTCACCTGCAGGAATGGGAACTTACGTACTCTTTCCTCATTTCAAAAGGGATGGATTGCTTGGCTCTGAAATTCAGTTCATCAAGGCTTCCTTGCATCTGCCACTAGTTGCTATTCTCACAGAAACACATAATTCTTATTTTATGCAGGCTTTTCTTACTGATACCACAGGTGTAAAGATCTTTTGTATCTTTATATCTCTTACTCAAAAGCAGAAATTTATTACTGTTTGATACCTATTGTCAAATCTCAACGGAAAACATTATGTTATAATCTTTGTCTTGGTTTGTTAAGGCTGCTATAATAGAATATCATAAACTGGGTGGCTTATGAACAACAGAAATTTTTCACAGTTCTAGAGGCTGGGACATCCACAATCAAGATGCCGGCAGATTCAGTGTCTGATGAGGGTCCACTTTTTGGATCATAGATGGCTGTTTTTTTGCTGTTTTCTCCCATGGCAGAAGGGGTAAAGGAGTTCTGCTGAGTCTATTTTTTTTTTATAGGTGTACTAATTCCATTCATGAGGGTTCTCCTCTCATGACCTAATTACCTACCAAACACTCCACCTCCTAATACCATCACAGTGAGGATTAGGATTTCAACATAAGAATTTTGGAGTGACACAAACATTGTCTATAACAGTGTTACATTTTCAAATTTGCTACTTATTTTTAGTTCATATGAAACTTTCAGTAGGTTGCAAGCCTTCAAAGTGATGACAAGAGTCTACTCTTTAGGAAATTTATTTTGTACTTTTAAAAATATTATTGCGAAATCTACAATAGGTAACATTATAAAGGACATCATCAAATGAAGAAAGTCACTTATGATTTTCTCAGAATAATTTCTTAGAACAGAAATTGCTGGGTCAAGGTTGCAGGCATTTCAAAGCCTTCATAAATACATGATCAACCTACCTTCTGGAAGATTTGTACCAATATTCACCTTAACCAGTGCTGGAACAAATATGTTTTCCTCTAATCACACCCAATTAAAAAATCATTTTAAGGTAAGTTTGATAGTTTAAAAGATTATTCCTTTGAACATTTCTTTTTATAACTAGTGAGGCTGAGCATCAATGTGATGTCCACAAGTCCTTCTGTGAAAGGATTTTTCCCACACTACTTCTTTAACCTCCTCATCCTCCACTCTTCCCTGACTTTTCTTTTTTTTTTTTTAAATTATACTTTAAGTTCTAGGGTGCATGTGCACAATGTGCATGTTTGTTACATGTGTATACATGTGCCACGTTGGTGTGCTGCCCCCATTAACTCATCATTTACATTAGGTATATCTCTTAATGCTATTCCTCCCCACTCCCCCGACCCCACAACAGGCCCTGGTGTGTGATGTTCCCCTTCCTGTGTCCAAGTGTTCTCTATGTTCACTCTTCCCTGACTTCAAAATTGCAGCTACATGGGCCTTATTTCCATGTTCAAATGGGCCAAACTCTTTCCTGCTTTGAAAATTTTACCTGTGTTCTTCCCTCTGCCTAGAACACTCCATCCCAAAATCTTTGCATAGCCAGCTCCTTGTTATGATTCCAGCATGACTGCATATACCACTTCCTGAGGTTTTCCCTGAGTTTCTATTCTAAAGCCTAGTCTCTTTCTTCATGCTATTGATCAAAATTTGATAGTATCCTGCTCCATAATTTATCTGTTAATTTTCTGTCTCCTATCACTAAGAAGGAAGCCGAGTGAGAGAAGGAACCTTGTGTGTTTTGTCCACTATTGCACCTCCAAATTTAGAAGAGTGCCTGTCATGTAAGAGATACTCAAAAAATACATTGAATGAATAAATGTTTTTATGTTTACTGAAAGTTTGTATTTATACTTTGAGGAGCACTTTGGACTGAATTGTTTGTCTCCTAAATGTATAGGTTAAATCCCTAGCCCCTGGTGCGATCTTACTTGTTGATGGGGCCTTTAGGAGATGATTAGGTTAGATAGTGTCATAAGGGTGAGCCTCATGATGGGATTAGTTCCCTCATAAGAAGAGAAAGAGACACCAGAGCTCTCTTTCTCCCTGTCATGTGAGGATACAATGAGAAGGCAGCCATCTACAAGACAGAATGAGAGCCCTCACCAGAAACCTTTCATGCTGGGATCCTGATCTTAGGCTTCCAGCCTCCAGGATTGTGAGAAAATCAATGTCTGTTGTTTAAGCCACCCAGTCTATAATATTTTGTTATGGCAGCCCAAGAAGACTAAGACAAGGAGTATATAAGCACATGCATTTTCCATGTTTGCACTTGGGATCTTCCTTCCTTCCTTCCTTCCTTCCTTCCTTCCTTCCTTCCTTCCTTCCTCCCTTCCTTTTTTCTTTCTCTTTTTCTTTCTTTCTTTCTTTCTTTCTTTCTTTCTTTCTTTCTTTCTTTCTCTCTTTCTCTTTTTTGTAAGATACAGCTTACTCTTTTAATTTTTCAAGGGATTTTCAGAGAATTGATGAGTGAAGTCCATCCCAGAGCTGCACCTGCTGATCCATCTCCTGATTCATCAGGAAATCTTATTGCTCTATGCTATGAAATGATGGATAAGTTTGTATGGGACATTTATCTATAGTTGAACTTGATGCTATTTAGTGTTAATAGACTATTATTCATTAAAATTTGGCACCCAGACAGAATTAAAGGTCTAAGGTCAACAAGTTTGCTCATTTCAAAACATCTCTGTCTGGTTCTTTCAGTTGCTCATTCCCAGTAATGCTTGGTGGTCTGAGAGAGAGAATCACTGTCCCCTTTATGTTTTCTCAGTACTGCTTGAATAACCTTTAACATTACATGCTTTTTGCTTAGCTATTATTCTCCCTCTCCAGCATGCCGCCTTCTTCTTTTTCTACCATAGTGAATTCCACCAAAACCTACCTCATGTATCATCTCCTTTGAGAATCCTTTCCAAGACCTTTTAGAGAGGAGTCAACAAACTTTTTCTGTAAAGGGCCAGATAGTAAATAATTTAGGGTTTGTGAGCCAGTGTAGTGTGAACGCTGCCATAGATAAGATGTAAATGAATTTGCATAGCTATGTTCCCATAAACACTTAATTTACAAAAACAGGTCAGATTGTAGTTTGCTGACCTCTCTTCAAAAGAATTAGTAGACCTAAATTATCGTGCTTTTGAAATTGTTAAGCATATGGTTCTTCATTTGGGCTACTTTGAACACAGTTACAGTGCATTTTGCTCTGTTTCTGGCACATGTATTGGGCATGCAATAATTATTTGCAGAAAAAATGAAAGGAAGAAAAGATAAGATAACTAGAAATGGGGAGACAGAAGCAAGTGAGAAAGTTACTGTATTTCATAAAATAAATAATGCTAATAACTAAAACAGATAAAAGCCCAAACCTCCATGTCTTAACAAAGATTTACTTTTTGCTCATATCATAGTTCAATGATGAATGACAAGGTCAAATGATAAAGTCTGTTCCACACAGTCATTCAGGAACCCAGGACCTTCCATCTAATGACTTCACCACATACTCTAAATCCTCGGTCCTCTCCATTCAGCTAGGGAGAGAACTAGGTTCACAGGTGTGAGGTTTTTATGGCTGAGGACTCTATACGGTACCCACCACTTTTGCCCACATTCTGTTGGTAAGATCTCAGCCACAGGTAACACCCAACCATAAGGGAGGCTGAAAAATATATTCTAACTTGTGCCTGGGAAGAAGAGGGGAATATGGCTGTTGGTAAGCACTAGCAGTTTAGTTTGGGCTGCATTAAAAGAAGGCAATGAAGGGTTAAGGAAGTTTGTATGAGAAAGTCATACCAAATTATTTGCTTCTCAGGGGGAGTAAGCAGGACTTTCAACAATGGCATACTGGTTAATTTTCTCCATAGAAGTTTGCAGCACTCATAAGTGTTGTCATGTGCAGATAATAAACTATTTTAGATAAATACAGGTGTATGCTAATGTGGGAGGAAAAACACTGCTTGGCCATACTCCAAGATACATCAAAACACTATAGCAGATGTATGGGAATGCATCCGCCCTCGGTCTGGGTGAGGTTACTGGCTTAAGTTTAGTTATTTTAAAGCCCAAAGTACAATTATCAATCTCCTCAAAACAATTTTATCCTAATTTAGTTTCAATTACACTGAGTCTCTTTCTCAGTAGCTGCAATTATGTCCTTCAAAATAATCCCACTGGACATTTCTCAGAGTTATTGAGAGTAATTTCTTATCAGAGTTGCTGGGAAGTAGGGGTAAGGATGAGAGGGTAAAGATCTTATATATAATAAAGCAGTTTTAAAGTACTGCATGAAAGAAAGACATTGATAAGGCAATAGTGTGTGGTAATAATATTCTTATTATCATTCTTTTATTTGTTGCAGTTGAATTGCTTATGGAGTTAAAATACCAGTAATAGTGGTTGCCTAAGGGAGATTAATCTACGAGACTTTTTCTTTATTAAGGGATTACAGACAAGCTGTTTTCCTGGTTATGCAAAAAGGGATTGTGGGTTCCTTCCAAAATGCTACTTACTTTAAAAGTCTGGTTTTAAGTGGGCTTTCCAGTAGAGTAGGTAATTTGGAGATTGATGCAATTTAGCATTCGTTCCTGGGCATTAATTCCTATTGTCCCTGTGGTGGTTTGTGGTGCAAATTTCAGTATCTGGAATTAGACTTAGGCTCCTGAGCTGAGACAACTTGAAGAAAGCCAGAAAGAAGGTTGTAAAGAAACAAACACACAAACAAACCAAAAAACCAACACTACCCTTTCACTTCAGAAGAATGAAACATCTTAACCCAAGCCACATTCCTTAAATAGGCCTTCCACTTCTTCCATGACTGCTCCAGAAGTGTCTAGCGCTGGTCCCACTCAGTCTCCAGCAAGGTCATCAGCATTTCATAACTGCTGTCATAACTCCGGTTCCTGAGAGGGTATACAATCCTCCCTATTGCCATACCATAGAGCATGTATGTATTTAGCTCAGTAACCAGGCTTAGAAGTTGGGCATAATGGGTTGTTATGACTTCTGGTTTCTGTACTGTCTTTTCTCTTAGGACATGAGTTATCTTGGCTGACACTAAAAAATGAATAGAATGTAGGTGTAGTGAGAATGAGTGAGGGCTGCAAATTTGTTTTTATCATTGTCGAGTTTTCATTTTCTTTATGTTTAAGGAATTTGCATGCATATCTAAGAATGTAAAATTAAGCATTACAAAAAATGAAAATTATGTACGTGTCCTATTAAAGAATGATTGTGCTAACCAAAGAAAGAGAACACCATCATTAAATAGCTAGTTGAGATTTGATTTTGGTTTGGAAAGTAGAAATTCGCTGGAGAATTTCCAGGGAAGTGTGTGCTACATTAACTGAGCACTTGGAAACACAATAACCTCTCAGTAAATGATAGTCATTGGTAATGACTGAGTGTTCACCACGTCCTGGGCACTGTTTTAATAACCCCGTGACATGATAACTATAGTATAGGCACTATGATTCCCACTTTATAGATGAGAAGACTGAGAGGCACAGGGGATTTATGGATTTTGTCTAAGTTTGTAAAATAAGCTCAGAGCCAGAATTCAAACCCATCCAGAGTGACTCCAGGATGCCAGTCTGGATAACCTCTCTTACACTCTATTGTCACCAGCTTGGCATATGGGTCCCTTTCCCTGGGTCCCTTTTCATTTTCCTGTTTTTTCTTTTCTTTTTTTTGAGAGGGGGGTGTAGCTCTAAGAAAAGAAGGGACTGTCCTTTTTCATGCGATACAGCTTTTCCTCTCCTGTTCAGATAGCAGCCCCAGCTCCAGGTGGAAAGGACAGCTTACTCATCAAGGGGGTTACAGTGTCCGCAGTCTGTACTGAGTCAGAGTATCTGAGAGAGGTAAGGAGACTCTAGCCCAGTGTCAAAAGGGGAAATAAATGGCCTTCTCCCCTCTCCAAATGCCCCCAAAGGGCTCCAGAGCAGGTTAGCTGGGATGATTGCCTTGGAGCAGGTTGAAGAAACATTTTTATTGAGGATAATTAGACAGAGATAACTACTGTCCACCCATTTCTCTCTTTCTTTCTCTCTCTCTCTCTCTCTCTCTCTCTCACACACACACACACACACACACACACAGAGAGTACATGATAATCATATATGTTTGATTGTTCATATTTCAGCCATTAATAAATTGATACTTGCTAGCATTGTGGTCGCATGGAGCAAATGAAAATTATTACAGCTTGATATGGTTCGGATCTGTGTCCCCTCCTAAATCTCATGTCGAATTGTACCCCCAATGTTAGAGGTGCGGCCTGGTGGGAGGTGATTGGATCATGGGGGTGGATTTCCCCTTTGGTGATAGTAAGTTCTCGTGAGGTCTAGTCATTTAAATGTGTGTGGCACCTCTCTGCCTTTCTCTCTGGGTCCTGCTCCTGCCATGTAAGATGCCTGCTCCCACTTTGCCTTCTGCCATGAGTAAAAGCTCCCTGAGGACATTCCAGAAGCAGAAGCTGCTATGTCTCCTGGAGTGAACCTGAACCTCCCCAGAAGCAGAAGCCCTAAACTTCCTGTAGTGAAGCCTGTGAAACTGTGAGCCAACTAAACCTCTTTTCTTTATAAATTACCCAGTCTCAGGCATTTATTGATAGCAGTGCAAGAACGGACTAATACACAGCTTGAATATTTCTGCCCTTTTTGCACAAGAAATAAGAGAAGTAATAGTCTAGGACATGTAGCAGGACTTCTTTCACCTTTGGTGTCAAACCACCCTATAAGAAATGTTTAGAAATACACCTGTGGAAATGTAAGTTATATGTTGTAGTTATTCAACTCAAAAAGACTGATGTCTAAGAAGTGTGCCAGACGTGTTCATACTGATGAAAGTAGTCTCTTCCTGTAGTAAAGATTGGAAGGCTTTTCCAATCTTTTGCTTTTCCAATGTTCATGTGCTTTTTCCAGTGTTCTTGCCCAGAGCTAATCAAATTTTCTTTGAAATAAGAGAAAAAAATGATAAATGTTTGAGCTGATGGATATCTTAATTACCCTAATTTGATCATTACACATTTTATGCACATATCAAAACATGACACGTACTCCATAAATATGTACAATTACTGTGTATCAATTTTAAAAATCTAAAAACAAAAGTCTTTATTTTTTATTCTTCTTATTTTTTTTTGAGACTCTCGCTACGTTGCCAGGCTGGAGTGCAGTGGTGTGATCTTGGCTCACTGCAACCTCTGCCTCCTGGGTTCAATCAATTCTCCTGCCTCAGCCTCCCAAGTAGCTGGGACTACAGGTGTGCACCACCATACCCAGCTAATTTTTGTATTTTTAGTAGAGATGAGGTTTCACCATGTTGTCCAGGATGGTCTTGATCTCTTGATCTTGTGATCTGCCCGCCTTGGCCTCCCAAAGTATTGGGATTATAGGCGTGAGCCACCGCTCCTGGCCTTCTTTGAAATATTTTATAAAGCCTGATTAATATTATTTCCAAGTGATCTTCATTGGTAACAGATCATTGCCCTTTTAAGATAAATTTTATTTCTTTAATAGGAAGAAATAATCAGGAGTTGATATTAAACAAAAATATGGGTGACAAAAGTGATAAGACTTTTGGTGAAACACAGGGTGTGGCTATAATTAAATCAAATTTAATTGTGTAAACTCATTACTCAGAAGGCAGTTTCCAAAAGTGAATAATACATGAACAGCAAAAATTGTGTGGAACTGTGGCAGCATTGAGTCTGTAGCCCCTTGAGGTGTCCACTGACCAAAAAGCAATTTTTTGTGTGTCTGAATTATTTCAAGGGTGTTTATAAGACTCAGTTTTGTGTATGTATCACATACACATAAGCAATAGTTCAGTATAATGCAGATTTTATAATAGGAAAATGAATGTATTAAAATTGATAAAAGAAAAGTCAAATGAAGTCAGCAACTCTGGTTTAGATAAAATTTTACTATGAAGTTCTGTCTTTCTGTTTTGTTCCTCATGTATAATCCTTTGGCTTTAAGGATATTTCGAATGAGTGAGAGTAATACAAGGTTACTCTGAGTAGAAAATAAATTATGGAGAGTTCTCTTAATATTAAGCTTACTATATGAGTAGCAAGTCTTTTTTCCTCATAGCATGGGGGAGAAAAGAGCATACTTTAGGCATCTCTAGTAAGATTTCACTTTTTAAATTGCTACTAGATTGGAAACTTCAAAGGTTTATTCTATAGTTTTGAATCCTAATTGAAAGGTTCACATTTTATGTTTGTTACTCCTGTGTTTGGTTTTGGTAAATGGTGTTTGTTTTCCAAGTGACATGGCAGAAGGGAAAGCTCTGGACTAGGAACCAATAGATGAGGGCGAAGTCCTTTCTATAGGTTTGTTATTGCTAGATTTGTGATGTTGAACAAGTTCCTCTGTCTATCTGGTCCTCAGTGTTCACATCATTAAAATGAAAGTAATGAACTACAAGATGTCTAAAATTCCACTTAGTTATGATCTTCAGTGACTTGGTCTTCTAAAGTTATAAATTGGGTGTTTGAGTTTTTTTTTTTTTTTTTGTTAGACGGGGTCTTGCCCTGTTGCCCCAACTGGGGGGCCGTGGCCAGATCTCGGCTCACCGCAAGCTCCGCCTTTCGGGTTCACGCCATTCTCCTGCCTCAGCCTGCCGAGTAGCTGGGACTACAGGTTCCCGCCACCTCGCCCAGCTAGTTTTTTGTATTTTTTAGTAGAGACGGGGTTTCACCAGGTTAGCCAGGATGGTCTCGATCTCCTGACCTTGTGATTCGCCCGTCTCGGCCTCCCAAAGTGCTGGGATTACAGGCTTGAGCCACCGCGCCCGGCCGGGTGTTTGAGGTTTTTAATAGCACAGATATCCTAAGACATTGACATCTGATTTTCAAGAAAAGAACCAGCTCCATAATTTCATTTTCTTTCCTATTAATGTTTAAGCTGGGAGACAGAATGACCTAGCCAAGCACTCACACAATCATTATTTTTATGATGAAGCAACTTAACAATCAGCTTGTGTGTTTCTTGGTTGACATACACAGGAATTATTATCATTACATGTTTATTATATTGTTTAATTGATTAACTGTAGTATTTATGGAGTGGTACATTTTGCAATACTCCCTTTTTTGATGATTTTAAACTACAGAGCCATTATGGAAAGTCAGTTCTCTTCTGTATGTATACCTAATTGACTTTGAATTTCTGTGCAGATCAACTTAATTATAAACATTTTACACTGGACTAGAGCAATTCAGAATAAAGAATCTTTTGTTATATTCATGGTCATGACATTGTTGACTGTTTATATTTTTTGTTAGATTTCAAAAATATTGTATATAAAACCCTGTTAGCAATCCCTAAGTTCCTAACTCCTCACCCAGGGCTCTTTTACTATATTACAAAACTACAAAAATAAAGTAAAATAGTTGCTGAGAGTAACTCAACACAACTCTTCAGATTGCCAGAAAACCTTTGTAAATTCAGACATCATGCTACATAAATCTAACTGTTCCTACTTCTGGTTTAAATGTATTTCAGGGGCTGAGCACTGAGGTTTCTGCATTGTGTATCAATACGCAGCTTCCCAAAGGTAACTTTAGTGATTAAATATTAAAGTTAGCTTTGCATGTACACTTTTCATTGAATATTTTAGACTGAGCACATTTAGGAGGATGGCAATGTTGCCTGAAAATACGGAGTAATCCTTGGTAATGTGCACCACAATTCAAATTCAAGAATATTGGGGCAGGAGAGGACGTTTAACTGGGATTCACCTTGGGATAGAAAGTTCATAGCAAAAAGGCTCTTTAGTAAGATAATTCATACATTTAAACTGCAAATTGTACGTGAAGGTGGAATTTATGGTCCTAGCAAGCATCAAGGAAAGCTTATGAAACTGAATTGCAGTTGCTCATGGCCAGCTAACCCTGGGGGAAATGGAAATGCACTTTGGTATTCTTAAACGTAAGTGTCAAAGCCTCTCAAATTTCAAGTGGCTTTCAGAGAATGTTTGAAGCTTTAGAGGTTTTCAGTTAAGCAAGTTCTTTACTATTGTAGAGGTGTGGAATGAACTCCTAGAAACGAGTGTATGTTTAATTTGTATTTTGCTTTGAAAATGTAAAAATATATTTATAAATATACATACAAGTATGTATTTATTTATTGTACCCATATCTATCACCTCTTCGTCTTCCAAAATGGCCATGAGTAATTTTGGGTAAGGACAAGGAAAAAAGACAAGAAAAGGAAATGAAACAGGAATGGAGAAGGCGGACTGGAGGAGGAAGGAATGTCATGAATTCAACTTTATATGCTTAGAAAATAGTTTGTATAAACTGTTTTTGTCTTTAATAAGTTTCCTTTATATTTCTCTATGAGACATTACTATTAAAAATGATATGATGATGAGCTCTGACTATTCTTGTTTCAGTACAAATCACCAGATAAAGATACTTTTTTTTCCATTTATTTTTTTCTTCCCAGGAAAGTAAATCCCCTTTTCGTTGGCAGGAATCTATTGTTAGTTTTCCTTCTCTAAAATAGAGCCCTCTTAGCACATCCAGTAGAGAACCGCAAGGCAAACAGACTTCGGCATGTTTCATGTTGGTGAATGCAGAAGTTAGCCCACTGGCTTCAATAGTTGAGAACTCCACTTTCTCCCTTCATGACTGCATGTGTGCCATCCTGAAGCTATGCACTTGGATAAAAATGAGGGATGACCTGTCCAAATGGGAACGGACCATTCTTTCATTCAGTGTACAGTTCAGAGTTTGAGTTCAATTAGACACAGTTTTTGTGAAGAAAAGTGTACCGGCCATTCTTTGCTGGGCTATGCTGCAAGAACAAGTGACCCTCAAATCTCAGTGCTTTGTAAGAGTAAAGCTAATATTTTTCTCATCTTTCATGATGGCTCTCCATCAGTTGTGACTTTGTCCCTCATCCTTTTCACTTTGGAATCCAGATTGACAGAATACCTCCATCTGGGGATGTGGTGTGCCTTGTGTCAGAAGGGAAATCATGGGATCTCACCATGGCTCTCAAACCTTCTGTGCATGTCACTTCCACTCCCATGTCATTTGCCAAATGAAATCACACGGCCAAGACTGACAATAGGGTAAAATTCTCCTAAATGGAAAGACAGTGGATATTTTGTAAAATAATACAATCTATCAGAGGAAGTAAGAAATACAATTGTTTAATATCTTGTTCTCTGCTGGAGGACTACAATGCCAGCTTGACCCAAGTCTTGCCAGTCTTTCCCATAATTTATAGCTTTATCTTTGTGACAACAAAACAGAAAAACTGAGGAGCAAGATTTGTGGGAAAATATTTTCTTGGCATTCAGGGTATCAAATACAGTTCAAAAAAGAGGTGTTATGAAGAGACCTTCAGATTATATATAACCAAAAGACTATCTCTTCCAGGAAGCCTTCTTGTATTGACTCAATAGTATACTACTTACCAATAAATAGTATATTGCTTACCATAAAAGAATTGTCTTTTTATGACACCCCCCCTCGACTGCCCTTACTCCATCAATGAGCTGTTCATCTTGTGCTGATACAAAATGATGAATACAGATTTTGCTGTTTTTCTTCTTCTTTAATTGATTTGGAAGATATCTAAGAGTAGAGGTTACAATGGAGTAGAGTAAAAGTCATTGCCTAACTTTGAAGTTCTTTAAAATTATGCAAATACTGACGTGGTTGTTCTATTCACTTCTCAGAATGAGAAGATAATTTGGTTTCAAGACCTTTTATCACTTATCTTCCCTCTCTCCAAGATATAGTGGAAAGCATGGGCAACATTCATTCATTCATTCATTCATTCATTCATTCATTCACTAAACAAAATATTGAGTGCCATTGTGTTTCAGGCAGTAAGCCAGGTGCTGAGCTGTGTCACTAGGTGCTGAAAGTTTCTGCCCTCATGGAGCTGACCTTTTAGTGGCAGTGACCCACGCAAATTAAATAATCACACAAGCATATTGGTATAAACCATGATCAACACCAGGAGAAAAACTTACAGTGCTCTAAGAACATATAGGAGATCTGACTTCTTTTGTGTCTCTGTAAAGACTTCTCTGGGAAAATGAGAGTTGAGCTGAGACCTCAAGGCAGAGTGGCAGCTAACTATATAAAAGAATAAAGGCAAGATAATACAAAGGAGGTACAAGGCATGTTCAGATACCCTGAGGTGGGAGGAACAGAAAGAAAGGCCAATTGGATAGGAGCATAAAAAGCAAAGGTGCACACAATGTGAGAAGCAGGTTGGGTAAGCGTACTCAAGGCCTTGTATGCCGTGTCAAGGCTTGGGTCTTCATCTTCTGAAAGATTTTCAGAAGAGAATGACGTGAAAAAATTTGAATTTTTAGATGTCACTCTGGTTGTCATGTGAAATGGATTAGAGAGCAGCAAGTGGATGGCAGGATACCAACAAAAGTCTTTTGCAGTAGTAGCAATAAGGATTTATGCTGAGTGCAAAATTGGCGTCTGAAAGTTGGATGGCACACAACTGATATTCTGGATCTCGTTTATTCTAACAATTAATTTAAAAAAAATTAGACCCCAATCTAGTAGCAGATTTTAAAACATCAAACTTAAATTGGCCCATGGTTTATGATTTATGAGACTGTTCAAAACAAATCTCTGAAATAAATAATTTCACCTACACCGAAAGTATAGGTCTATGACTCTCTAATGATCATGACAGATGGGCTTCAGAGAATCCACGAAGCCTCTGAAATTCCATGAAGATAATGAGTGCTTATATTTATGTGTTTTTCTAGGAAGGAGATCTGTACATTTTTATCGGATTCATGATCCTTTAAAAGTTAAGAACCACTGATTTACATAATCACTTGACCAATTATAGTTGCTCCATTACCAGCATGCAGTTCTGGGTAATACATCTCAAATTGGTGGAAAAGGTTAGCTGACTTCCAAAGGTTTGGGCTCCTGTTTCCTTGGTAAGAGTGGTTGCTGGTAAGTGCAGCCCAGCCATAGACTGTATTTCCTGGTCCTTGTGCTTCTGTGGAAGGTCATGTGACCACTTCTGACCAATAGAATGTATGCAGATATTTTGATTGACACTTGCGTGTAAAGTTGGGTATGTGTCTGATATGACTTTTTCCATAATTTTACCACCTTCTCTAGTGACCTTGGAGACCACATTGTAAAAATGGCAGCATCACAAGATGAAAGAATTACTGATTCTTGAGTCATGCAGGCAGCCACGAGAGTTGTCCAGCTATGAACACCTGCACTGGATTTTAGTGATGAAGAAATAAATTTTATTCTCTTACGCAATTGAAATTTAACGTTATTTGTTAGAGTAGTTAACTACCCTGGCATACAAAAATAATACCTCACACAGGAAGACAGCAAAATGGGTGTATTAGACAGGGAAAATTCCTCTTTGGATGTCTTCCTGAAACCAAGGAACAACACTGCCTTGCAGATCATAGTTTCTTTGTATTGTTTTTGCAATGTGTAATTTACTCTGAGTCCAAATTTCTCACAAATTCTGAGCTTGGTTGCATGAGAGAATGATGACCATAGACAGCTAATGTAAACAGCTTTTAATCACATAAGAACACTTTTAATAAGGTCATAGAGAGACATGTTTTAAGTGAGTGAAGATATTCATTCATTCATTTATGTAACAGATTTAAAAAAATTGAGTTTTCTTTCTATATATATATATATATA